>NC_072481.1:79596507-79901716 GCF_027574615.1 Eptesicus fuscus
ACTTCTCAATTGAGCCGAATCGCTGGTCTTTTACATATACGTGCTGTGACTTACGATGATGCTTCGTTACAACAAAAGCTGCACCTCATCCAGACATAGGAAGTCACTTGCCATTTCCCAAGCACCCTGCATCCTCTGTGCTCTCAGTTCCACACACAGGCCTCTCCAGTTACGGAGATGCTGTCCTCTCTTCAGTGACTGCTCACCTTCCAAGAGTCATCTAGATCTTGCCCGCTCTGTGCCACACTCCCACTGCCGCTCCTACACCGGCAAGGTCTTCCTCCTCCCCCTCTCAGAGCCCTCCTCGCCTGCCTCCCCTGGAGCAGCATTCATGGCAGGAGCTGATGGTTTGTTTGGTTCTGGTTCTGTCTTCCCCATGTGACTGTAGGCTCCCGGAGAGCAAGCAGTGTCACCTGTACATCTGTGACCTCCCAGGGCCTCCCGTAGCCAGTTAGTCTGACCCCAGTGAAGGTCCAGTGATTGGAGGGACGGGGGGAGAGAGAAGCTCTTTCAGACTCTACCTCATTGCACAGAAAGGCACGTTCTTTGCCTATAATTTTTGCCGATAGGAAGAGCGGTGTCCTGGATTACCATCGGGAAAGGAACTTGAGGGATGATGAGACTTGAACGTGATCGCATTACCAAGTCAGCTGACTTGTCTACGAAAAAAAAACCTTTTGAGAGTGTGCCTTGTTCGGTCCAGGGGAATGGTCTCACACTTACTTCCTGAGGGGTCAGCATAACTTTGTCTTTGGCAGAAACAGTGACACATTCCTCTTTATTTGTAATTTAAAATATGGTTTGTTTTGATTTTATTTAAATATGGGAAAATTTTGTAGGGTGGTTCTTGGGGATACTGGAAATAAATTGAAGGGAGCACTTGTGTGAATGAATGAATGAATGAATGAATTAAACAATTTTGAAACCTAGGTCCCTGCAGGTATTTCTTTGTACGCCCTCACCTTTTGAGAATGTCTGCAGTTCTCTGTGTGCGGTAACTTCCTTGAGCAAATATAACTGCAGTATGACAACACTTTTCAATTGAACAGCTCTAAAGACAGATTATTTTGAGACTGAAAAGTAGAATTTGGTGTCAACATGTTTTTAAAAGTGATTTCAGAGTTTGCCAACGATTATTTAAGTGTCAAGGAAAAAAATAATTTAAATGGCATTCTTGAGAAATTTATTTTTATATTCTTGGTTTTTATGAAATGAAGGGAAACTGGGTCTTGAAAAGCTAAGGTTTTTAAATGAAGAGGAAAGGAATAAGCTGGTGTGACTTCCTTTCTCTTTGAAAACACTCAGTGTCGCCCTAACCGGTTTGGCTCAGTGGACAGAGTGTCAGCCTGCGGACTGAAAGGTTCCAGGTTCAATTCCTGTCAAGGGCATGTACCTTGGTTGCGGGCACATCCCCAGTAGGAGGTGTGGAGGAGGCAGCTGATTGATGTTTCTCTCTCATCGATGTTTCTAACTCTCTGTCCCTCTTCCTTTATTTCTGTAAAAAAAAAAAAAATCAATAAACTATATTTAAAAAAAAAAAGAAAACACTCAGTGTCCACACTGTCCCTCAGTGCTCTCCTCCCTCCAGCACTTTCTGTGTTCCCTTCATGTCATCACAGTGTGTGGGGCTAGTGGTTGGTTTAACCTGCAGCCCATTCTCATTCATAAAAAACTACCCCAACTGATAATGACTTTTGCTGGATTAAATGAAATTCTGTGGGTAGACAGACTAGTCAAGATATAATCCCTACAGACCCCAAGCAAACATTCATTTCTGAGATGCTGTGGGCATGAAGGAAGGATTTAGTCCAAAGTACCTTGGGGTTTTGTTCAGTCCAGAGTGTAATTTCTTCCTCTTTTGCCTGTAGCCATTTCCTTAACATTACTGAAAGGATATTTTTCCTAATGAAGCATGAAAATTGATTGTATCTTGCCAGGAGGGTTCTTCCTAAGTCTGAAGATATTAAAGATTTCATGAGAACCGCGTGAAGAATGTCTTCCTGAATCATTTACATTTCCCCTTCTGTAGGCTTATGTAACCATGCAGAAAATCTAATAATAAGTGTGCTATTAGTGTTCCGTGTGCCATACTGTAGGCTGCAGTGCTGGGGGGGGAGAGTGTAGGGGGGAAGAAATACCGGTGCCCAGGGTGTGTGATCGCATTCCCTTGCACAAGTGTCTGAAGTAAAGCCCTGCTGGGAAATCTATAGCTAATTGGACAGAGAGTCCATTTTTATCAGGCTTCTTTTTTGAAGCCTGTTTAGTCTTTTTTTCTTTCCCTGAGTCAGAAGGAAACAGGAGCCATGGAATAGATTCCCAGCAGAGTACAGCAGCTAGAACTGTTTTGATTCTCAAAGCAATGTTTGTCTAACACAGGTGACAACACCAACCCAAATCAGAACAGGGCACAGACAGCTAACCTGGGGTTAGAGAGAAGCCTTAAGTTATTATCATAGGAGGGCAACAAATACGTCAAAACAAAGATGCAGGCATTGTTATCAGTGGAATTTCCCCAGCATCCATTTAGAAGTCACAAGGTCATACTGCCTCTCCTTTCTCAAGTCCCAAAATTCAGTAAAGGGTTCCATCCAAGTCCCCAGAAACTGCCGTGATCATCAGGGTGAGGGAGCAAGAAATGAAGAATTTTTTTTAATTCTCCTGTTTTTGTAACCAGGCTTAGAGGGACATTGGTGGGCTAGAGAGACACACTCGCATCTGTAGTTGAAAAAAGAATTGCAGTCCTTGGCAGCTGTCTCCCGAGACACTTTTCTTGTAGATATTTCCTTTGGACCCTAAGCCAAGGGGCTGTGATTCTTGAAGTTTAACTATTTGTGCTTGGGAAAGCGTTTTCTCTTTAGATAGCTCAGTCGTGGGAATCAGCGGAGCGGAGCCGGGGCAGTAATGTACGCCTTCCAAATCCTGTGCCTTCCTGGTAATCCCAGGGCTTTCCCAGGCCTCTCTCCTTGGTGTGCTTTTCATGAGGTGATGAGGTCTGAGCACGTCCTGGCTCTCCGCTGGGGGCAGGGGAACTGTCTTGGCTTGAGCAGCAGTTGCCTATCTCAGGTCCTCCCTCTGCAGACTTCTGCAGGGTCTCCAGGTGTGCGGGGGAGGGAGTGCCTTTGCTCCGCCAGCCCAAGGAGGGCTCCTCTGTAGCAGAGCTTGCTGCTGCCACCAAGCCGGTCGGGCTTTTTGGATTCCTGCGAAAGTCAACATTTTCAGGGGTTCAGGCTAATGCGATGCTCTGCTCTTTTCCTTGGAAAAATTTAAGGAAACATGCAGTTTTCACCAAAGGTATTCTTTATTGAATAGATGCATTTCTCTTCTTTCAGACTTTCTTCTTTAAAGGAATTCCCATAATACTGTGTACAGGGGTTTGCTCCTTTAGTCCCAGCCCCCGGCTTATCTCAGTGTCAGACGGAAGTGGGAGCAGCTGATCTTTGGGGAACACTTACCCTGCTAACCTCACAGGTGTCCTTTCAGTACTGCTCACCTGGAGCAGCAGGCCATTGGGGATGCAGCCCCATTTACACCTTCCGAGACATTTTCCCGTTAACGGATGCTCACTTGCACCTGTGGTATTTGATGAAGGTCCAGAGGAGCTCATTAAAGAGAGCGCTGGACAGCGTGCGGGGCGCGCCTCATCGCCGAGTCCAAGGAGGGCTCTGTGGAACTCGTTACAGAGGCGTTTATAGATCCTTAATGAAAGGATTAGTGTTGTGCTAAACCTTTTTCGGGTTCATCAGTTATGGGAAACCAGATCTGCTGTTTAAGCGGGCGTGCACTAGGGTTTTATAGTAAGTAAAGCTGTTAAGCTACTGTTACTTCTAATAAACCCTCTAGCTTGCTAATTGACCTTACTCTGCAAAGTTGCACTTAACTAAATGTGATCTTGTTCTCCAGTTCTGTTATGTGTGAACATTATTCTTTCCAACTGGATTGTAAGCTCCTTTTATTAACAGGGACATTGTCTTTTTTACCCTTGCCCCCTCCTAAGAGCGTCTGGTGCAGGGCTAGGTAGATAACAGATGCTAAGACCTTTGTTTATTGAGTGATAGCTGCATTTTTAGAATGCCATTCAGTGTGTTATCACATGGCTTATGTCCTGGTGATTCATGTAAAATGTTGTACCTAATTATAGAAAACTCTGCTGTTACATGTTGATCTGGAACCAGGCTGTCATCAGCAGTAGGAGAGGCACTACAAAGTTCATATGGACGGGGAGAGCATAAACAGGTCTAATCTGGGACTGATGTCATCAACCGGACAAAGAAATGGCTTCCAGGCAGGAATGGCCAGCATTCCTTACCAAGAACCGTGGGTGGGACAGATCGAAAGGTCTATTTTCCTTTTATTTAACAATTGCTAATAATTGCCTTTTGCCCGTGCATATTAACATGTCCATAGAGTAGATAGAAAATAAAGTAAGTAAAAATGGTATAAATGGGAAAACTAGGGCACAAACAAGAAATTTTAGATCACTTGACAGTGGCGGCCAGATCATTTCTAGGTGGAAACCATACTATCCAGGTGTAATCGATATAAAAAATGCAGCTGATGGCTGCAGACCTCTAGGAGCAGAATGAGCCTTACACAGAGGTGTGCACAGGCAGCATGGCCAGGACATCTCCTGGGCCTCCTTGAGGAAGAGGTTGCTAGAGCCCCCACAAAGCCCTGCACCCCCTCCACTTGGGCCTCAAGTTCAGCCTCTTACCACGTGCATCCTTCTTGCCATAGAACACGCTTGTCCCTGCATTCTCCACTCCACCACAGCCGCATTAAAAGTCTCTACACTATTAATACTTCCATAAAGGAATCAATTGATTGTGGACATGGGCCGTCAGCATTTCAGAAATGACAGTCACTGCCAGCCATCACGAAATGGAATCCACGTTATCCGAGTTGACAGGTGTGGGGCTAGTCCATGTATGATGGACTAAATGGAGTCATATTGCATTTCTGTGTTGGAGGGCTTCCATTAGCTCACCATCATTCCACCTGTGAGCTCCTCCCCTGTTCTCGCTCAACTTCTTTTTCATTCCCTTGTTTCTCTCCATACCTACTGCATCTTTTAATTGCCTTTCCTCTCGTTTCTCATTGGTCTTGCCTGGGTCTGGAGAGGCTGGGGAGGTGGGAAGGCAAAGGCTCTGTGCCTGCTTGTGATCTTTGTAGATATTCATATTTCTAAATGAATATTCATTTTTAATTAACAAAATATTTGTGTGAAGTTGAGTATCTTTTAAGCGATTCGAATGGCTCCTTCTTATAAGTGAATTACATGCTGTTCTTAGAGTATGGTTTACACCATTCGTTTGCTTTGTTAAACCATTCTTTCTGGTTAAAAAGCAGGTTGAGCTCAGCGCCGCTCAAATTTATTACATTTCCCCTATTTCTGAGGTTCTAGAATATAAGCTTCCAATGTCAGGGGCTCTGTCTTGCCACCGCCACATCCCTGAGCCTGGTTCCTGGAATGATTCCAGCAGCTTGGGACTCCGTCAATATTTGCTAATGGATTAAGATTTTGCTCCATTAATTTATATGCCAGTATTACTTACCATTTTCCAAATGTTTTTGAATTTGACAGTTAGTTACAAACTGCACTACAGGTGTTTTCCAGTTTTATTTTATCCTTCCTTTCACTAGTTTAAAAAATAGTTGATTTCATCATTTAATTCTAATTACAATACAGTGTTAGTGAAAGAAAGTAAATTTAAAACTACATTCAGAATTATCCCAATTTTATCAATGCATTTAGATTTGAGTTTAAATATATACATATTATACATTATATATAATTATTGTGTATAACTTATATGTTTTACAGACACATGCCAAAACATAATCAAAATGTAAATATCAGATCGATCAGGCTGGTTTGATTATGAGCAGTTTTTATATTTTTAAAATTTCTTGTATTTCCAGATATGAACATATTCTGTGTTTATATCTGAAAAAAAGTTAAGTTATACATTAGAAATATTCATTTTGGTGATAACCTTGACATCTGAAAAAAACACACACATTTTTTCTGTAGTCGTCCCGACTTTTCTGAAGTCCCTGTGTGTTTACTAGTTCCTTTCATTCCATTACTTAGTTTTTTCATGTTTGCTCTTGAAACTGTATTAAACCAATGGAAAGCAGTTTTAGTACCTTTAGCCCTCTAATAGATCTATAACTTTCAGAACTGTGATTGTTATTAGTGAAAAGAAGAATGGATACAAAAGAAAAGCAGTTACATTTTTAAAATATGTCCAGGGGGTTAATGTGGCAGGAAGAGCTCCTCGTGAACTTGACCTGACGCTGCAGCCATGCTGTTCTCTGTCTGGGTGGCCGGAGCAGATCACTGAACCTCCTGAGTCCATTCCCCCTCCCAGGCCCTGTAACATCCGTAACACCCACCTCACACACCATTCCCGGTTGGAACACATCAGATAATAATGTGTGTGAAAGTGCTTTGAATGACAAACAGGACATCATTATCACCCGTAGCATTATTTCCCTGCCTGTAAAAGGCGGAGAGGTAAGATGCAGATGGTCTCTTGGCCCGGGAGCGGGGAAATCCGTGTTTTTTCTGCTGTGCCCTCCAGCAGGAAGAGTCAGAGGTAAATACTATCGTTATTGCTCTTCATAGCTTGCAGCCTCGCGGTTCGTGACAGGCGATTTCTCGGGTTTCTTTAGCATTTCAGAGACCATTATACACAGCAGTCATCCTTTGCGAAGGTAGAGTAAACTCATTTTTCAAGGCAAATAGTCTCAAGTCAAGGAAGCAGCCCTGATGGAATGAAATGAAGAAGGGCAGTTTATCTTACAGTGAGCTAGCATTTAGGCTGATGTTGGAGATTGTCAGTAATGCTTGTGGAGGAACGGGAGTTTAGCAGACACATGTCCTATTACACATCGTGATCTGTTTCTTTGTCTCCACATCTTTAAATGCCTGTAATTGCTCAGAAGCCGAGAGTGAAACTGTAGATGCGAGCGACCATTAGAGATTAACCCCATCCGTGGGCATTCACCAACCAAGTAAAACTGATCCCATAGTGTGAGATTATGACTACTTTTCCATGGCTCACTCCTTTTGTTTGAACGGATGTACAATGTCCTTCCAAACTCCCAGGCCATAGCTCAGGGACAAAACATCCCATGTTGGGTATTTGGTTTATTGGTCCACCTGAGTGAGCACAGATATTACTGGAGGTGGAGCAGGAGAGCGGAAACCACATATTGCCCATTCCTCTGTTGCCATTTTCATTCTGAATATTAAAAGATAACAACAGGGATTTTAAACTCGGTAGACAATTGGAAGTTACTATAACATGGGAGAGGAAAGCTTCCTTCTATTTTAATGGCCATAGAGTGATTTGTAGGGTGAGGATTATAGGGCGGGGGCATGGGATGGGGGCACAGAGAAGAGACAGTCTGTTTATTTTTCTTCATCCATTGAATTTAGTGAGTTTTTATCCATTTAGTAATGCCGGTAAGTTTCAGAGGGTTATCCTATAAAAAAGCGTTTAGGGATGTGTTTGGTGACTACGCTATGTTGGCTGTCTTGTGTACATATTGAAGTAAAGATACCTTTTAGCATTTCAAATACTGACTCATCCCTCAAATTTGAAAATCTCCATTTAGCACTTTCTAAAACATCATCAAGTTATCATAGTTTCATAGATTTATGGAAACAGATGCAGAGTAAGACATGTGCCTGCTAATGAACATAGCAGGAAAGAAAATGTTCTCAAGTCTATTCATTACTCTACCTCTTCCCGTTTTTTATTGTTTAATATCTTATTCCTTGAATATGTGTGATTTGGGATTAGATGGGCCCATTGGAAAACCTCAGAGGTTCAGAAATCCACAGACTTGTGAAATATAAAACCATATTCATTTAAACAGATACCAACGGGCATATAAAATGGAACCTTCATCATCTATCTTTAGAAGAAGGAGATTAAACAGGAGTGTAATTAATTTGCCATCTCTGCTTCCCTGATTGAGACATTTATCAAAGTTGATCTTTAATCATTAGTTTCCTTATCTGTAAAATGAAGTCTATTGTGATGTCTAAGGTCTATTTGTTACAGGATGAGGGACAGTTTCGTAAAAAAAAAAAAAGTAAAGGCTAAAAATTTAGAAATTTATTTTTCCCTCACATAATGGAGGTTGGGAGGCAGGATCCAGACATGGCAGCTCCGCAGGCTCAGGGACCTGATCCTGACTTGCTCTTCGGCCATCCTTACTGTATTTCTCAGGTAGAGAATGGCTGCCGAAGCTCCAGCCTTTGCATTAGCATTCCACAAAGCAGGATGAAGGAAGGGAGAAGGGCCTGGCCCCAGTTTTGATTCCTTCACTTCAGTCAGAATTTAGTTTCAGGACACCTAGCTACAAGGGAGGCTAAAGAGCAAGGCTTTGAGCTGCACAGCAATGTGTCTAGTTCAAAATGAAGGTTTCTGCTTCTAAGGAGAATGGGAGAATGAATATTGCGGCAAGCAACAATTACCACAATTTCTAGGTCAAAAAACCATATTCCGGTGGGAAATTTTGACCTATGCAGTCAAACCTGAACGTATATCGAGTATGTACAAATCAGGCAACTTGAACAATATGCCTTTATTAGCTTTACCCCTTATTTAGACCCGTGATTGTATTTTTAGGCCTAGATTAGAATCCTCAGGCTGGTGTGTGTGTGTGTGTGTGTGTGTGTGTGTGTGTGTGTGTGTGTACAAAATCTTCTCTGTAAGGTGTGATGGATATAAGCAATCACTCAGCAATTTAGAGCTGCCCCTGTCTCTCCCACCTCCCAAGTGTCAGCATACACAACGTCACTCCACACTATCAACACTTTGGATGATTACTAGTGACTGGGAAAGGGGCGTGTTTTCCATAAGAATTGTATGCACCTGCTAAGGTTACTTGAGGTCACAAAGCTAATAATTGCAGTATTGTTGGGTGAGCTACTGTTAAGACAGGTGTAGAGGCTGAGGAGGGGAGGAATGTCCCCATAATAACTGAGGGAGAAAATCACTAAACGTTACAATTCTCTGGTTTGGGCTCTATAAAATCACTCTAAAAGTCAAAGGGGGGGGGGGGAATCTCACATTTGTATTGTTTTAAGTCCCCCATCTTAGTAACTCATTGAAATGAGGACTCTTCTATTCTGGGCCAGAATCTCCATGGCACATTTGTGACATGTTGCATGTGGGTTGCTTGGTGGTTTGGGTCTGTTTTATTTAATGCATTTTTAAGTGTCTCTGAGATTTTTTATCAACCAACAAAACCCAAGAGTCCCTTTGGTTATATTTTAAGTCCGTTTCTGCTCTTGGTTGTAGCAACAAGGTCAGTTGATAGGGTGCCAGAGCCAGAATTCAGCCGGGTGGCGAGTTCTGAATTAATGTGGCATTGCTGTGTGATATAATGTCGTTTCCTAGGAAACTGCCAGCATCTGGCTAACCTCCAGGAGGACAAGTGGTCAGGAAGGTGGAGGTGGTGTAAGAACTGTTATTATTGTGTTTTTTAACAGGCAGACATGTCATGAAAACTCATCATCATAGAGGTCCCCTTTCCATAAACACAAGGCCTCACAGGTAATAAAAGGTAGACAGCTGAGATGGTTTCTTTAAATGTTGCTATTTGTCTGATTTAGATTTAGCCACAAAAACACACATAATCCCTGATGCTGAGAAGAGGTCAGAATGGGGGGGGGGGGGGGGGACAAATAAGCAGAAAATAAATGTTTTTCACATCGGTATAGATGGGTTGTACATATGGGGACTGACTGGTCCCACCATCAGCAGGTATGTAAGTGGGTGTGACTAATATCTAGATGCAGACAGAACTGATTCTACATGAACACGGAGAAGCAGTGGGAGGTTCCTGTAGTGGGAGGAAGGGAAGGGAAGGAAAATGTAACTGTTAAACATAAGGTCCTGCCGGGTCGTCTGGGCCCAGGAGGGTTCCCCTGCCTCACCTACACCCTGCTTGTAAACAGTTTGCAAGTTTGAACACACTTGACTGTAGTCTGTGCTAGGAATGGATTAGACTTGAAAACTAGATGAAAAGTAACATAATTTTTCAAGGGCGTTTCTACTTGGTTGTGTTATCATTTCCTTCAACTAGCTGATCTGGCTAAGGCCTGGGGACATTAAGCCCCCAGATGCCATTTAGAGTTTCTGTTGGAAAAAGCAGAAGGAAGAAGAAATACTTTGAAAACCAGTCGCACAGTTTTAGTCCTCCTTCCTCACCTGTGGTTTTTTGTTTGTTTGTTTGTTTTCATCAGTGCTGATTAAGATGACACACCTCTGTGTTTTCATCCCACTCTGCGCACATGCCTAGCGTAGCACCATCACGCTGGAAAGACAGGGACCCACATCCGGGCTGTAATCGGGGTCTCCCTCTGCCCCCGTCTGATTGGACGCTCTGTGAAGGAGAAAGGCACCCGGTCATTTCTACATCGTGTCTCTCACCCTAACGCTCTACCTGGTCCATCCAATGTTTGTTGAATAATCTGAATGGATGGGATGTAAATAGATTACATTAATGACCATGTGGGTTCATGCTTTTGCCACATCGTTCTATTGGGCTAAAAGCCTGGGCCTCTGGAATACTGGAGTTCTCCTTGAGCAGTAGGGAAACCATGCTTTATTCTTACAGCCCAACATTATCTAGAATTTTGGCATGAACCTGTTTCACAAATAGTGCCCCACACTTAGTCACATGCAGGCAGTTCAATTGGAATTATTTATTGTAAATGAGGTGGATAGTCTGCCTGCAGTTTCATCAGCTGCCGAAGTGCCAGCATTCAGTGTGATTTAAGTACCAAGGAGGTCTTTGGTCATCGTACAGAGTCCACCTTTAAGAGACTGTAGTCGGCAAGCTTAGTAAACTTGACACTTAAGTTTTGAGCTTGGAAATTAAAGCCAGCACATTCTGCCAGAATGCGCTACCTTATAATCTAAATAACTTCTAGGGCCTGCTTACTACGGATGTCCTGAGAAATTCCCACCAACGTGGCCGTCTCTGGTCCGGACTGTGTTTCAGAATCACTTAACAAGAAGATTTCAGCAGATGCCATGGCCCCAGTAACCCTGCTGCTAGGAGTTACTTCAGTAGGCTGCCAGTGAAGGCATGACCCCCTTTCTGGGCTGCAGCGAAATGCTCACCAACTCACTCCTAGCTGCACTCCCCACCCACAGTCAAGAGACAAGCCAGAATGAAGAGAGCGCTGGCTGAGAGGAAAAAATGAGTGAAATTTGAGAATAAATCAGCTAGCTTTACACGATGGGGGTGGACACATGCCCCCTCAGTATTGATCCACTTTATAAATGTCAGAAGAAACTCCCTCTCTCTGTGGGGTTTCTTCTGTGGTTAGACCAACCACAGTGACTAGATTGATTCATGTCTAAGAGCACCAGCTTTTGCTTCTTTGTCCCATGGGTTAAGCCCCACCTCACATGTGATTGACTTTTAGTGGAACCTTGAATTGACCTCAGATTTCATTGTGTCCTTCTGTGGAGCATCAGGCACCAGGAAAACCCCATCCAAGAATATTATTCAGCACTCAGGATTATTACAAGATATGATGCTTAGCATGCCATGGAATTAATTACTGTAACAAGTGTGTAGTGTGTGCCTATCAGATATGTATCAGGCACTATGCCAGGGTCCATAGGCTGGGAAGAAGAAAAGACACATGCTTGCCCTCGGGCCTCTGAGCGTCCACACGTGAATAGATTCTGCTTTCCCTGTCTCTCCTTGTATATCTGAAACCGTGAACAGCCAGCTGACATCTACTAAGCATCTGTTTTCCCAAAAATAAAAACTCTGTTAGGGGTGAAATAACTTGGTAAGGGAGATGAGGAAAGCAGAAAGGGGTTGAGATAGAAATAAGATATATAGGTACAAAGAAATTCCATATATATTATGTAGCTCTGCATTTGTACCTGTGAGTAATATTATTTAATCAGATATTGGAATAGTGACTAAAAGAGTGCTTATTAAAATGAGCTGTTCCTTATAAAGCTCCAGCATTTAGTAAGTGCTCTATAGATATTAGCCATTACTATTTCTACTTCTTGTTGTAAATACATAGCAGACACTCAATAAAGGGTTGCTAAGTGAGTAAACAGGAGATTAAATTGAGAGAGAGAGAGAGAGAGAGAGAGAGAGAGAGAGAACCAAAGCGAGAGCAATGTTCTCACATTACATTCTGACAAAAATGGTCTGAAAAGTTCTCAGCTTACCTGCATAGGCTTCAAAAGGGTTTCTGTGCACAGCACCCTCCGTTAAAGAGGAATGACATTCACATCTCCGCATCTCCAGGGTGCGCATGCCCTTTTGTGTCACTCGGGAGGGGAGAGGTGATGGTGCTAATGGAGGCCAGGGTGGTGCAAGGAGGCTGGGGACCAGACCAGAGTGTGAAGTCAGTGCTAATAAGCGGACACGCAGTGACTTTCCTGAATGTCCCCCGATGCCAGCCCTGCCCTTTTCCTGAAGTGCCAAGACTAGAACCAGCCTCTTGCTTTAGGGGCGTAAAGCTCCGGACGGTTACAAATGGCTCTCAGGCCTGGGCCGCCAGTGCCCTCCACGCAGCGCTGCTGCCCATGTGTCTCCCCGTAGGGAGGGCGGGGGTGGAAGGGGCCTCTGTGGTCTCAGGTCTGGATGTCCGCGTTGGTCTGAAGCAGCCTCAGCAGCTCCGCAGGGCGCGGGTGCTGAAGGTCTGCCCGTGTGACCCAACCAATTTGCCAAAGGAGGCTAAGGCCCCACGTCCAAACAGGCAATTCAGGTGCGAGAGTCCATGGAATCTTCTAGAGTCACCCAAATTCATCAGGGGTTGATGCAACTTGATACTACTTTCTTGTGCCCAGAGGTGAAACACTTCAAGTGAACGATTCCTGAGAGTACAGAAACATGGGTCATTTAGAATCAGAAGGTCCTCACTCCAGGACGGCCTCACAGAAAAATCAAAGAGAACCCTTCATGCAGTGAGTGCAAACCAGACAGCTGAACTGGGGGTCTGACATTAAGACAGCTGGAGGGAGGGAGGAGGCGGGGAAGCTTGGGAAGAGAGAGGACAGTGTAATCTTCTGGGGATAAAATTTATTACCGCACTAAAAAGAAAAATCTGCAAGTTAAAGTCGAGAGTCCTTTTGTTTATTCCCTAAGTGCTGCAATGTCCTTTTCGTTAATTTGTTTATACAAGTTTTAGGGGCAGGCTACATTTTTAGCATACAATCTACGTTTACTCCCAGAATGCTGCCCCTAAGACATTCCATCGGGCTCTGGGAAAGGGGATAAAAGGCATATTTTTAAAGGTGGGTGTGTATGTGCAAAATATGTTTGTTTTAAAGAGATCTTTAACGCTATAAAATAATTAGCCATGTGCATGAACCAAAATAATGAATACCAAATGGTACAAAAACTTGTTTGAATCCTGTTTTTGAACAGAACTTGAATGAAACATTAAGTTCTGTCTCCGCTCTCTTTCCCCTTGTTACTCCAGATTTTATAACAATCACTTACCCCCTTGGCTATGAATTTGATGCCCCTCCACAGAACCACCATCCTCTTAACATTCTTCCTGCCTCTCAGTTGCTTCAAGTCTTTAGGTATTACACTACTTGCTTTCCACAGGGGCCCAGAAATATTAACTATTGAGCATTTTAATGACCTAAAATGAATCAAACGCACGTTGTAAATGTTTAACAACATTGAAGCTGCTATTGTCTACACGGTACCTTGTCACTGGGGCTATTTATCTGGAATAGGTAAAGACAGATATCCTCCCTTGCTGGATCCAAACTTCTTACCTTGTTGTGTTGTTCCATCATAAATTGACAGAGCTATTCTAGCATCCAGTTTTTGAATTTAGGGAAGGACTCAGATGATGTGTTGGGATGTTTGAGAAGACAAATCTAAGTGTGTGGGGGTGGGGGTGTGGTCTGTGATTTTGGTCTCCACTGCTTCCCTTCAGAGGAACTAGTAAACTCACTACAGCGTGTTACTAGTAACAATCTGCATTACCTTCTATTAGCTCTCACCAAGCTTGTCACCAGCAGATTGAGATTGGTTTGAGACTGACTAAAGGACTCCCATGAATGAGCTCTAGGCTCAAACACCAGTTGAAGAGGAAGCAAACCACAGGAACAGCGCTTTCCAAGAGGATTACTTCCCTTAAATTGAAACATAATCATGTTCCCTTTCAGGGCACTCGTACAAAGCCCATCTGTTTACTCGAGCATTTGCTTGATGATGTGGGCGGCTCAGCCAGTGTAATCTCAGGCATGAGAATTTCAAATGCTGAATATGTTATTCAAGCACATTATTTCTCATTGACCTACGTAAGTGTAAAGTATGGTAATCAATAATGCAAATGTATCCATCGACTCTAGCGGCTGCAAACCATATATATGAGATGCCGCCTAGCTGATCCATTCCCCGACTCGAAAGTAGGACTATAAAACTTCCCTTCAAAGTCATCTGTGGCCAAGCAGTTTAATCCAGTGGTCATTAACCCCCTAACCCGGGGTCATGTCTTTTAGAAACTCTCCAGTGCTTCTAATGTTCAGCGTGGATTGAGAACGACTGGTCTAATCCAATGTCCCTTCTTAGTCCGTGACTTTCTCAGTTTCTCTGCTGCGTTATATAATAGTTGGGGTCTTAGTTTTCTTCCGCCTTCTCAACTACTTTTCCTGTCTTTAACCAAAGTTAGGTGTTTTCTCCTCTCCCCTTATATTACCCTCCCAGTCTCAGTTTCTCTCCTGGGATAAAGGTATTGCTTTCGAAGTCCTGGTCCCCTCACTTGCTCCCCATCCTCCCAGATATATGCCATGTGAAAATGAATGAGTCTTAAACTTGATTATCCTCTCCTCCTACAGAATAGCATCCTCTCCATTTTATTCGTCTTCTAACACTTGTACCCTTTTTATTCCCACTTGAACACCCTGATTCCTTTCACTTAGCTTGGCTTGCTTCAGTCATTAGCCAAGCTTTGCTCATTCTTATTACCTCTCTTCCGTAGTCACCATCACTGCTTGAATGTAGACCCTGGGGATCTGAGCTAATCTGACTGCAGCCTTCTGCATAGGGAGACGGGCATAAAGTGGAAGGTAGAATGGAGAGATCGAATTCTAGCCCTGATTCTGCATTTAGTTAAACACAATACCAAAGCTATCTGACTTCAATAACACCCATCATTTCTTTGGGCCTCAGTTTCTCCACCTATAAATTAAGAAGTTGTATTTTATAAATGTAATAACTATAAATATAAACCTATGTGTAATTTGGACATGATGTGTGAATTACAGATAGATTTGAGTCTCTTGGCCTGTGGCTGAAACCATCATTTGAAAATGCTGATAAAATAGAGATAATATTTCACTCCAGATGACTGTCACGCACACCATCTGGATTGACCCCTGCTCTGTCATCCAGGCCTCCGAATAGCAACACCAAATACATGAGGGGGACTGTGTCTTCAGTGTTTGCTCAATACAATCAAAATTGTGTTTGCTCATGATTTATCTTCCTAAAAATGATTTGGAAATTAGCTTACTGTCTTTGAGCTACTGTCAGAATAACAGAAACCTTGTCTGAAAGAAGTTTGTATTCAATTTGTGACCTGGGATTTTTTAAAAAATCAGATAATCCAGGGTCGTGTGCCTGAGTTACATGTTTTCCCCCAAGGAAAGGCAAGCAGCTTTCTTGGTATCATCTCATCTGTCCTCACAATTCTTGAGATTTAGGACACTGTTCACACTGTTCTTGGCATTTACAAAATGAGAAGCTGAGGTATTGTAATTTAATCCATCTGTCTGCCAAGGAAAATTGAGAAACACCATGGACAAAATAGTTAAAATTATTTGGGCCTTGACTGTAGGTTCTGAAAAATTTATTCATTGAAGGGCAAAATACATTGCTATTCCCAGGGCATTGCCAACAGCAAAGAGATTATGTTCAGAATTAAATACAGCCGTTTCCTTTCACCTTTGCTTTGAAACTTAACGAGAAAGAACAGCAGACACTGTTTGCCACTGAGGCCAAATGAGGTCAGAGAAATGTTTCCTTCGACCTCCTAAGTCACAGGATGAGCAGGGAAGGGGTAGAAAATCCATGGCCCGTGCAGTTGTTTAGTCCCTGATTCTTCTGTCCAAAGCAGGCTGGAGGCAGGAAACATAGGAGGAAGAGGGAGTCATCCTGGGATGTTTCTCGTGTATCCAGAGATGGGAAATGCAGGGCATGTGCTGTATGTGTTAGAGCTAAGTCGCACAGATGTTGTGAGCAAGAGGAACATTGGAGGCAACATGCCTGAACATAACGACTTCAGAGCTGAGGAGAAGTGGAGAAAGGTCACGAGGAAGGAACGGGCCCAGTCAATGCCATACCCAGAGTCAGCCCATCACCTGCTCTTTGTAAGGAGCGGAGGTTGGAGCCAGAGATGTTAGCGGGTCACAGGGAAAGGCCAGAGGGGGTGGTGGAGGGGGAGGAGCAGCTCAATCTGCCAGTCTGAGGGGTGGGCGAGGATTCCTGGAACAGGAAGGGGAAAGGCGTGCCTTTCTTGTGGACGAGGCTCCTCTTCCCACTGTGCCCGTCCATCAGGGTGGAAGCAGCTCCCTTTTGTTTCCTCACTGGGAGGAGCCTGCCAGGAAAGCGGCAGGTGAGACACCTGTCACTAAGGGGAGGTGTTCATGCGACAGGGGGTAGGGGAGGCTGGGGGAAGGTCAACGGGGGGTGGGGGTGGGGGTGGGGAAGGAGATATATGTACTACTATATCTAATACTTCAAACAATTAAAAAAAAGACAGAAAGAAAAAAATAAATAATAAATAAATAAATAAGAGGAGGTGTTCTGAGCCCCGAGGAAAATGGGAGGGGGCAGTGAATCGAATCGCCGCTGCAGTTTTCCATGCGATTGAATTGCCGTCACTTGGCGCCCCTGATGCACAAGGTCGGGCACAAGTGCAAGGGCACCGTGGGCAGCAGGGTTGACTAGATTCTGCAGACTAACGCAAGCCCAGTCCGTCCCGAAGAAGAGGCCGCGGACCTTCCTTTGTTTATGAGGTGAGTGAGAGGCAACTAAACACTATAATAACAGGTCATCTTAATTACAGTAAATACCCCTTCACCAAGAGGCAGAGAAGGGATGTGGAGACCTGGGGGTGCTAAAATCAAAAGGGTGACAGGACACAAGAGCATGTGGCCGGCAAGGCCTGGGGGCAGAGGCCCCGGTGATGGTTCAGCTTAGCTTTCTGTGCTCCTGACCTAAGGTGTAAGCTGAGCAATGTGGCCGCTGCTGCCAGGCTTCCTGCCTCTCGGGGAGCTGGGCGCCTCACGGTTACCCGGGAAGTTCAGCTATCCTCTAAACGTGTCAAAAAAATAGGAAATAGATTTTGTTTTCTGGGGAAAGCACAGATCAATAAAAGCACATTCCTTGGGGGGCAGCAAGTGCAGCTGGAGCTCAGTACATTCGCAGATGGGCGTGGACTTGAATTCCCTTCGTTGTTCTGTAGCTGGACCCTCTGCAGCTTTAAGTGAAGGTGCTGTCTGCTTTATTGTGGAGAGCAGACTGTAGGTCAGGCACCCTGCTAGGTCCCAGGGTGTGGGACGCATACTGGGCATGTTCCTCTCTCAGGGAATTTAGGGTTTAGTGTGGTGATTCTCACAGCAGCTGGAATTCTGGAGGCCTGCTCCCACCCTCGGCTTTATGGCATGGTTGGTTTGGGGTGTGGCCCGACCAGCAGGATTTATTTAAGAAAAAGCCTAATTAGCTTGTTTTAAGAAATTATCTTGTACAGAAATAAAGGCTTTTTGTTCCATTTTCCAATCAAAATTATAGTCTGTAAAAGACCAGGAATGTAGTGGCCCTCAGCCCACATCTGAGACTCTGCGCATCGTAAAATCAGGGGACGCTGACGGGTGCAAGCTGAGCACTCGCATAAGGCCGTTCCCCTGCACTCTGTGGGAACCGCATGGTAAGGAATACCTATTGATCCTATAAGAAGGAAGCGGAACTCAAAAAAATCAATCCAGAATTCTTAGAGTATTCTGACCATCTCCTCCACCTTCTCATAATTATGAAGGAAAAGAAAGTGGACATGAACACGGTTCCCACTGAATAGGAGAAGCAAGTTTTAGTTGATCAGTACTGCGTGCGCAGTCTGTGCTTAGGCACTGCACTACGTGCCGAATATGCATGATCTCATTTAATGGTCACCCAGACCCGTCAGGGTAGATGTGATCCCCTGGTTAAGTTAACTTGGTTAAGTTAACTTGCTGTGATACAAAGCCCTCACCCTAAATAAAGGCACTCCATACTTCCAGGTATAACACAGGTCGCCTAACCCTTTCTTTGAGCAAGGCCAAACTCCTTATTCTATGGGGGGGAAAGGGTCAGATGTGAAGCTTTTTCCCCCAGTGGTCAGAACATTTTGAAGAAAAATTGACAACTAGGCGAGTAACTGGATATAGGAGTTAAGTAATAAGGAAACATCAAAAATGATGTTCTACTCTTATGTCCGGGGAAATAGTGAAAAGCCGTTGACACCAGTGTGGGACCAGAGCAGATGCTGGTTTGAGATGGTGTTGGGGGAAGTTGGGGCATCTGTGTAGAAATTCTCAACAGGCAGTTGGAGATAAGAGACTGAAGTTCAGGCACGAAAACATACTCGGATCTTTTTTTGTTATAGACATTGCACTTTCTCACATATGTCATCTTATTGCATCTGACAACAGTCTTTTGAAATGTTATTACTGCCCTGCCCAGTGTGGCTCCCTTGGTTGAGCGTCATCTGTGCACCAAATGGTCTGCGGTTTGGTTCCAAGTCAGGCACACACCTGGGTTGTGGGCTCAATCCCCTCGTGGGGCGTGCAGGAGGCACACAATCAATGTTTCTCTCTTGCATCGCTGTTTCCCTCTCTCTTGCTCTTTCTCTCTCTTCCTCTCTCTTTAAAATCAATACAAACAGGTTTTAAAAAGTGAAATATTATTATCATGTTATATCACTATTATTATTATTACAGATGAGGAAACTGAGACTCAGGAGGTTAACTGTCTTCCGAGACCACATTCCTAGTAAAGAGAATGAGCTTGCTGTCAACAAGGCACTGGCATGCTGTTTTGTCTCCTTTGACCATTAAACATTTCCTTGCCTATTTAGATGATAGTCATTCGACACCCCCAACTGCATTATTTGATGTCTTTCATGTGCTTTTAGGGCCTTAAGTAAAATAGCTGGCATTTTTTGTGCATTTATACTATTGTAGAGATTCTCATGAGATCCTGGGTATTCTAAACAAATTCAATAGGAAAGATTGATTTCATTTGTAATGAGTAATTGTGTCTAAAGAGTGTACTGTGCTCTGTGTTCAAATAAGTCAGAAAGTTTACATGTATACTGCAGGAATAAACAACAAATAATACAAACAAACCCAGATTAAAACAGGAATGCACTTGAATTTTATTTTTGAATGTAGATGTCATTGACTATTTGTTCTTCAGACAACACTTTAGTGCAGTTTGAGAGAAGAAAATACCAGTGCACTAGTGTGAATTTTCCTAGCAGAAGACAGTTTTAGACTTAGTAGGCTTTCTGAACTGTTGAGACTTGAAATCCCTCATTAACGGAGGCGAAGCAAGAAACTTTTTAATTAGAGATTATTCCATCTAAGGTCTTCTCTGAAGTTGACTGGGGCATGTGGTGCATGAAGTAACCTGGGAGAGAACTCCAGGAAGGAAAGTGGTTTTTTTTTTAATACAGTTGAAAAGATGACCTAAGTCAAGGAGGTAGTGGGGAGGGCCTTCTCCAGAGATCGTCATAACAGCAGCCAGTGTGCATAGGTCTTGCAGTGCCCAGACCCTGGACTAGCTCTTTGAATGTGTGAACTCACAACAAGCCTCTGGAGTACGTTTTTCTATTCCCACTTGAGAGATAAGGACATGGAGACACCGCTGCTGGGGGAAGGCACCAGAATGCCACCTCCGCAGTCAGGACCCCAAGCCTGTGCCCTTCATTCCAGCGGGGAAGGTCGTTTCATGCTCGAAAGCAGTTCATGGCTACAGGTGACTTTTCCTGAGGTCCCCCCCGCCTGCGTGCTAGGCTCTGACTGCCTTGTTGCAGCAATGCCACCACAACCCCACGACATGTGGCTTATTATTATCTCCATTTTCTTAAAGAGGAAATCAAAGCTTCGAAAGTTAAATAACTTCCCCTAAAGTCACCGGTTACCAAATGCCAAAAGCTAGAAGTTGAGCCCAGGTTTCCGGGACACCAAGGTCAACCAGGTGCTGATCGGCCCGCAGTAAGAACACTGGTAGAAAGCGTGGTGGGTTTCTAACTGCAAAGGACTGGTGAAGCATTTTTCCTCTCTGACCAGCTCCTCACTACAACCTCTCTTGACTGCATGACCCAGAAGTACTGCACAGAGGGGGGTCCCCTTCTTGCCAGACCCTGAATTAAGTAAAAGAGTGTAAACTGCCCTGACGGCTCCCGCTGAATGCGGTTGATTTGACAGTGCGCCTGGTTCCGAGGGATCTGGCATTCTTCCAGGGAGAACGTGAAATTTTTTTTTTTATTGAGTGAATACCTGATTACGTTAATGATGCTGAGCCAGGGGGAGGAGGAGCAGTTTGGCAGCCGGATCCTGTAGGGTTTCTGGCAGCTCATTCAGCGTCCTCCACGCCCCACTGACTTCGCGCTGGGCCTCCTGGGAGCCCAGGAGGGGCTGCGGTAATTACTCAGCTTTCTGATGGAAAACAGCCTTAGGTAGCGAGTCATCCCATTGTCCATTTTGCTGGTGATTGGAAACCGCACAGGGCGCCTTGGGCTCCGCGAAGCAGCCTCTCTGAAATAAATGGAGGCGGAAAGTAGGTTTCCCACTTGTTCTGCTTTTCAAAAGGAACCATTCATCTTTTGAGGGTCAGAACTCCGCCATCCAATTCACTGAGTATGAGTCATACCCCTAATTTTAAAACAAACATTTTTTTTTTTTTTCATAGAGAATTCTTATCTTGGCTGATTTTTACAGCTGGTCTTCCTGTCCTTTCCACGCTTGATTTAGGCTGGTTTCAATAAAATTGTTATCTTTGGAAATACACATTCCTTCCAGTAAATCCAAAGTCTACCAGAAGCGCTTCCTTGGGATTGATGTAAGGACAATCGGGACATAGTTTTGGATAAGGGGATGTGGATTCTTAGCGCCCTCCCCGTACAACACACATCTTAACGACATCTCACATGGCGAACTTAGACTTCCTGCTGCGGGGAGCATCTGGGACTAATAATCTCACATGAGAATTTGTGTTAGAAATGGAATCTCTAAATGCAGATGCTTTCCAAATACACAGTGTTTTATGACCCTCGACTTCCTTTTTTTTTTTTATCCAACACTGTATCATTACATCAAAAAAAAAAAGGCAAAAGAAGATCCAGAAACCCGTTGCCTTTTGGTCGCCAACTTCCAAGAAAGACGGAACTGTGATAGACTGACACGGGATGAGAGGGATGAGGCAGTGACCGACAAATAAAGGACAACAGCCCTAGAATCTGAAAGGACTATAAAATATCAGTCTATAGTCATCTCGGGGAGTTTACAATATAATGAAGACGACACCACGTGAAAAGAAGTAAAAAGTACAGCAAGTGCAGTGAAGTAATAGATTGTGGTTGTTGTGTAAGCTTCAGAAGACGAAGGGATGAGCAAGATTGCAGTGGTCTTAAGTGGCTGAGCCAAGCTTCAGGGTCCCCACTATGGGCAGAGGCATGGAGGCAGTGGCAGTGGCAGCCTGGGTGGGGACCAGAAGGACAGTGGAGCTGTAGGACAGTGTGTGGATGATAGGATAGAACAAGAGGCGCAGGGGTGAGGGGTGGGGTGGGGAGAACCTCAAGTAAGTGACATGTAAAGAGAGACTTGAGAGATAGCTTAGAACACTGGTGCTCAAGCATGGTCCCCAGACCAGCAGTGTGTGCATCATCCGGGAACTCTAGGTATGAGAACCACTGGATCAGAAAACAGGCAACAAGGTGGCTGGAGGGGAAAGTGACATGTTTGAGGCCTGGAACAGTACACAGCCACCCACTGGTCTACGCGTTACCTATGATGCTTTCACACGGCACTGGCAGGGTTGAGGCGTCCTGGCAGAAACTGCCCGGCCTGTGAGGCTGGACACATTTACTGGGTGGCCCTTCTCCCAAGTCTGCTGGCCCCTGATTTAGAGGGCGGGACTGACATCACCTGGGGGTCTAGTACACATGACCTGGAGGTCCAGTACAGGGAGAAGGTGTGGACAACCAGCCTTCTGTCTTGAGCAAGTAATAGAAGGATAGAGGAGAGCTTTGGGCACCACCTTAAAATGATGCTTCTTAGCTTTTTATTGCTCACAGTCCCCATTGTAATGTGAGGAAGTGCATTCCGCTGTAAAGGCTTAAAGGTGCCTGGAGTCCAGCCATGGGGAGCAGGCTGACTCTAGCAGGTATTTGGAGGATCCATGTAGCTCCAAGTAAAACTGCGCGTGGAGAGGCTGTGGAAGTTTAAAGACAAAATTGCAATTGGATTGCAATTGGTTTGCAAACTTTTAAAATCATGACGTATAATTTTTTAAAATATATTTTATTGATTTTTTACAGAGAGGAAGGGAGAAGGAGAGAGAGTTAGAAACATCGATGAGAGAGAAACATCAATCAGCTGCCTCCTGCACACCCCCTACTGGTGATGTGCCCGCAACCAAGGTACATGCCCTTGACCGGAATCGAACCTGGGACCTTTGAGTCCGCAGGCCGACGCTCTATCCACTGAGCCAAACCAGTTAGGGCATGACGTATAATTTTTATTTATTTATTTATTTATTTTAAATTCTTTATTGATTAAGGTATCACATATTTGTCCTCATCCCCCCATTCCCATACCACACCCCTCCCCACAGATGCCCCCACCCCCCTGTTGCCAAATTTTTAAAAATTCTTTTTTATTGTGATAAAATATCCATAACAAAAAATTGACTACTTTAGCCATTTTTAAGTGTACATCACAGTGGTATTAGGTATATTCACATTCTTGTGCAATCATCACCCCACTTATCTCCAGAATATTTTCATCATTCCAAACTGTAATTCTGTGTTCACACTAAACAGTAACTCCCCTTGGCCCCCTCCCCCAGCCCCTGGAAACCTCTGTTCTGCTTGCTTTCTCTGTGAATTTGCCTATTCTAAGTACCTCCTATAAGTGGAATCATACAATATGTGTCCTTCTGCTTCTGGCTTCTTCCACTGAGCATAATCTTTCAATCTTTCAGTAATACTCATCTGATAGAAAGTATCCAAATTGCATTCCTCTTTCAGGCTGGGTAATAGTCCACTGTGCGGATATACCACATGTGGTCTATCCAGTCCTCTGTTGATGAACATTCGGGCTGTTTCCACCTTTTGGCTATTGTGAATAATACTGCTGTGAACACTGGAATACAGTATCTGTTGGAGTCCTTGCTTTCAATTCCTCTGGTCATATGCCTAGAAGTGGAATTGCTGGATCCTACGTTAATTCTACATTTAACTTTTTGAGGAACTTCCAATCAGTTTTCCACAGCAGTTGGACCATTTTACATTCCCACCAGCAATGCACAAGTGTTCTAACTTCTCCACATCCTCACCAAGACTTGTTATTTCCCCCTTTTTTTTTTTTTTTAAGTAATGGCCATCCTATGGGTGTGCAGTGGGGAACATGTAATTTTTTTTTAAAGCGCAGTTAAGGAAGGTGAGAATACCATGTTCATGTTGTCAGGGCTGGAGCAAAAGATCGGAAGCTGTATGTAAACATCACTGAGACATTCTGCCAGGGTGCGATGGTGTTAACAGGGAACCTAAAGATCATTGTACCAGGGGTGCTCACCTGTGGCTGAACATTAGAATCCCCTGTGCATCTTTTTAAACGCCAGTGCTGGCCCCACCTTCTGGAATTCTCATTCGGTTGGTCTGGATGAGTCTGGACATGGGTGTTGTGTTTAAAAGCTCCCTGGATTCTTCCAGTGTACAATGAGGATTGACTTCTTAGTCTGCAGCTGAGGAGAATGTGACCCTGGGACCCCTGCTTCCAGCTTCCTTGTTTCTCAGCTCAGGGCTGCTGCAACGGGGAGACGCCCATGTTCAGCATAACCAAGGGCACAGTGAACCCAGCCCTGCCCCAGGCACAGGTGCAGCTTCCTCTGCTCTGAGGGAAGTACTTCCTCCAAAATCCTAAGAGCCAGGTGCTGGAGCCGGGGATGGGGATGCTGGGCTGGTCAGGGTCAGTGGCCATGGAGATTTCTGGTGAGTCAGTTCCATTCAGTGGGCGGAGGATATTGAGACACCTGCACATCCCGTGATGCTTCTCCCATTGATCCAGCACTGTGAACATCGTACCCAGAAAATGGAACCGCTAATACTACTGAGGTGTGTGTGTTTAACCACTGGGTGATTCTTGTGGGCAGGCTTTCTCCACAAGGCCTGGCCCAGATGGAATTACACCAGGTAGCATGTTCTCCTCCCCCATCTGTTGCAGTCACCTGTCTGTCACTGGCCACTGATTAGGGGTGCATAGATTTGGATTGATCTAATCCTTGCTTCATGATACATTCTTATCCCTGGACCCTAATGGATGTTATTTATGTTTACTACTTTGTCTATTAAGTATTTAATCAGCACGGGTTATAAGGAGTTTATGAGCCAACTATCCTATATAATAAAAACCTAATATGCTAAGTGCCCGGTTGTCCGGTCATCCGTTCAACCAATCAAAGCATAATATGCTAATGATATGCTAAGGCCGCTCAACTGCTCGCTATGACGTGCACTGCCCACCAGGGGGCAGATGCTCCGACTGGTAGGTTACCTTGCTGCTGGGGTCCGGCCAATCAGAACTGAGCAAGATGAGCCGAACATGCTCTGGAGCCCTCCTGCAGTCCCTCCCTGGCTGGCCAACCTCCCACGTCCCTCCCTGGTCCCAATTGTGCACCAGTGGGGTCCCTTGGCCTGGCCTGTGCCCTCTCACAATCCGGGACCCCTTGGGGATGTCTGAGAGCCAGTTTTGGCCTGATCCCACAGGCCAGGCCAAGGGACCCCACTGGTGCACGAATTCATGCACTGAGCCTCTAGTAAAGTTAGGAAAAACAGTTTCCACAAGACTGCCCTCAATTTCTGATACTAACTACAAGTTTGGAGGGTTCCCAAACTACCCTCAGGTTGGATAACTCACTGAAAGCTGTTATGCTTATGGTTACAGTTTACTACAGAGAAAAGATATGGGTTAAAATTAGCCAGGGAAAGAGGCATAGAGGGCAAAGGCCCAGAGGGGTCCAAACTGGGGGCTTCCAGGCATTCCCTCCCTTGGAGTCATGGCCAAAGTGTATGACAGTACGCAGGGAGTACTGCCAACCAGGGGAACTCACCTGAGCCTTGGGGTCCAGTGTTTTTATTGGAGCTCAATCACAGACTGCCATGTGGCTGATCTTTTGTCCCCAGCCCTTCCCGGAGGTCTGGCAAATATCTCTAGTCATTAGCACCTCAGAGATTGGAACTGACACCTCGTGGCCAGAGCCCCATCATAAGTCGCTTTGTTAGACTGTCTGGTGGCCAAAGCCCCCAGGCAAACAGACACACTGATATGGGGCAGGCCACTCCAGAGGCCTGGACATCACCCGCAATAGCCCAGGGCAAAGGCTAGACCTCTGTTTGGCTAAGGTTAATCCTTTTTTCAAAAAATATGTTTTTATTGATTTTTAGAGAGAGAGGAGGTGACAGAGAGAAACATCGATCAGCAGCCTCCCATATGCACCCCAACCAGGGATGGAGCCCGCAACTGGGCATGTGCCCTTACTGGGAATCAAATCAGTGACCTTTCCGTGTACAGGACAATGCTCAACCAACTGAACCACACTGGCCACCATAATTAATTCTTCACGACACACCAGCAGGTTCACTGCCTAATCTAAGAACTGGAACCCAGGTTGTTTATACAGACAAACCAAGATTTTCATTTTATTTTGGCCACTTGCACCCTGTGCCTCAGTATCCTTGTCTTTATGATAGGACGATCATCCACAGATTGCCACTGGCATGTAAAACACCTCCGTGGCCTGCACAGAGAAAGGCTCAGCGACTTCTATCAAACCACTTCCCTTTGGGGAGGTGGGTCTCAGGAGGTCTTGGGGCCTTGGTGGTCCAGGGGATTAAAAAGGTGTACAGTGTCCCAGAGATGTAAGACTGCCTACCACAGAAGGCAAGCCGACGTGACAGCCCTGCAGGAATGATGGGTAGTTTATAGATGACCCACGGGCCTCGGCTTTCCTTTCTAGCCACACGGGGCAATGAGTGCTCTAAGACCCTCTCAGATGCCTCAGTTCCAGAAGGCATTTCTCTAACTGGGTGGAGATGTTTTATATTCATAAACTTGGGCCGTCAAATCTCTCAGAGACCCAGGCCCCTGGTGGCCTTAAAACAGACTCAGCCTCCTCCCAGTGCTGGGTGGTTGTAGCAAAGCACAGGAGAGCATGTGTGAGCAGGCAGCTGGCAGCCTTCCTGTGGGATGTGGAAAGAAGTCTACATTTCCCCACCATGCCTTTTGGGAATTACTCATCCAAGAAGCATTGCGGAAAAGCAGGCAGAGTGGAACAAGGAGCCATCACACTTAACTCTCACCTAGAAATGCCAGGCTTACGTTTACCTCTGGCCTTTCTCTTCATTCTGTTTGTATATGTTGAGTTGCTTGCATGCTTCTTGGTGCATTGGAAACTATTATAAATATAATGCCATCGTTTGGCTGAAGAAAGAAAATAAATTCTCAAACATCCATAACTTTCCTTTTTGTGTAAATCACAGGTATGGGGGGGAACCCAGTTGCTTGAAAGGACTGGTAGTTGGAAGTACTGTATTGATTGACTGTGGAACCAGGAGAGGTCAGCAACAGTAAGGTGGGTGAGAACAGGAAGCACTTGCTGAGTTGTGGTTGTGATCACTGCCATCTACCGAGTGGGTGCACTGCATCGGCTCCATGCCGATTGATTCCTCCCCACTTTATAGGCAGAGATTACACACTGTTGAAACACTTGCCTCCCTATATGGGGTGCATGTTCAATTTTGAGTCAAATAAAAATTACATTAAAAATGACATATGCAGTTAGGGGTAAAACCAGGTTTTCAACCTGGACTCCACCTACTCCACAGCCTATTCTTTCTGCTACTTTCTGTGGCCTCCTTCTTATCCTATGTAATAAAAGCCTAATATGCTAGTTGCCCGGTCGGCCGTTCAACCAATCAAAGCATAATATGGCAATGATATGCTAAGGCCGCTCAACCACTTGCTATGGCATGCACTGACCACCAGGGGGAAGACAGTCAACCAGTTGACCAGTCGCTATGATGTGCACTGACCACCAGGGGGCAGATGCTCCGGCTGGTAGGTTAGCTTGCTGCTGGGGTCCGGCCGATCAGGACTGAGATAGACAGGCCGGACATGCCCTGGAGCTCTCCTGCAGCCTCTCCCTGGCTGGCCAACCTCCGGCATCCCTCCTTGGCCCCAATCGTGCATTGGTGGGGTCCCTCAGCCTGGCCTGCACCTTTTCGCAATCCTGGACCCCTGAGGAGATGTCGGAGAGCCGGTTTCGGCCTGATCCCGCAGGCCAGGCTGAGGGACCCCACGGGTGCACGAATTCATGCACTGCACCTCCAGTTAGTAATAATAGTAATAATAATATGTTACCTTCCTGTCAGGATTGATGATAATATTAATGTTTTATCTTCGTATTTCAAATATGCCAATGGATGTGAATGCTTGCTGAATTCTGTAGTGAGTGCTAAAAATCACTTGAGTACTAAGGACATTACTTTGAAAGTTAAGAAGGACAGATCCCTGTCCTCCCCACCTCAATCCTAACTGTGAGTATGGCCAGTTCTCTGCCCCTGGTTGTGCCAGCCAGAGTGGGGAGACCAGTGGGGCCAACTGCCTCTGCCTGAGACCAGTCACTGTGCTGAGGGGTGGGGACACTGCACACGGTGCATAAGTGCTTGGAACTGGGCCTGGCCGGGGGCGTGGAGGATAAACAGGTGGGCGTCCCGGGTACTGGTCCAGCTCGCCTGCCACTTTCAAGCAGAAAGGTCTTTGCTCTTGTATCGAACTAGGGAAGGTCTTGACAGAAAGGCATTTCCCGCTTTTCTGAAAACCTCAAACTCAGCCTCTGTTGGACAGTTCATTTGGGACCGGTTTCAGTCACATGGTTATCCCTCCGAGTGATGATTTTTCCGTCTTGAGCCTTTCCAGGAATTCCAGCTCAGGCAGGCTGCCAGGGGACACTGGCTACTCAGACGTGGCTGCGACATTCCCCACAGGCGGCCAGATTCCCGGGATAGCCCGGCCCTGCTGCAGGCCTCGACCCTCCTCCCTCCTCCTTATCGCCCCACCTGCACGCCTGTCCCATGCACACAGACATGTGCCATGTCCCCATGCAGTGGACCCCGCCTGCATGACAGATATCCTTGTGCTTCCACGGGTGGCAAAACCCGCTCACAACACGCCCAGTGTCCCCGTCATCGTGTTGACTGGGAAAGGTAATGGCAGAGGCCGAGAATCCAAGAGCAGCTCCACCCAAGACTTCAAGAGAGCTGCCCCCTTGGGCTGACAGCAGCCAATAACGGAGCCCATTGAGTGTGAGGGAGACAGCAGTGAGGTTCTATGCCAGGTGGAGGAGTTCAGTAGACAGACAGACAACGCCAGCACAGCTGTGCGCCTGCAGGATCCCCCCAGCGCCTCCCTGAGGGCCTTCGACCTGCAGTGAGGCCAAGTCCGTTTGGCGCACTGGACTCAGAGCCACGTGGAGTCGGGAGCACCCAAATGGGACTGTGTTCATTCAGATGGATTTACATTTTTTAACCATTGCATTAAGTTTAGTTGTTGTATTCATTGCCTGAAATGAATACTGAAAAAAGTATTATTTATGGTGCTAACAACATAGAGTGCGGTCTGTTTTCTCCTGCCCTTCCCACTGAAATCCCGCCTCCCCAGCAAGGCCCTGCCTCAAAAGAAAGCCCCCGTCTGGCAGGCATGGCTCAGTGGTTGAGTATTGACCTATGAACCAAGAGGTCACTTCCCGGTCAGGACACATGCCCAGGTTGCAGGGCTTGATCCAGTGGGGGGCGTGCAGGAGGCAGCCGATCGATGTTTTCCTCTCATCATTTCCATCTCTCTCCTCCCTTCCTCTCTGAAATCAATAAAAATATATTTTTTTATTAAAAAAAAGAAAGAAAGCCCTGGGTGGTATTCATTGCTGCTGCCCCTGCGTGCACCCTTGAACTTGTTTTTTGTGATGCCAGAGGGAGAGCGTTTGTGTAGACAGCATGTTAATGTCCACAGTTCTCCATGTCTGACCATGCAGGTTGTCCTCTGTGGTCTCTGCTCTACCGTGACCTGGATCACAGTTGGGCGGGTGGCATTGAGCTTGGGGCTGGGGCTGCTGGGGATCCCGGCTCACTTGCCAGTGAAGTCAAAAGATTCTGATCTTTCTCCCTCAGCCAGCCCAGCCTGTAACACGGGATGCACACCAGCTTCAGTCCAGGGTTAGTGCTGGTGTGGTGCAGGTTCCCTGGACATCGTCAGCCCCTCTGACCCTTAGCATCCTGCCCCATTTATACCTGTGCTCTGACGCTGCCATCACCACAGTGCGTCCCAGTGCCTCAGTCTGCTCTGTGCCCTGGTTGGGTAGGACAAGACACCCAACTCTGTCCTCCCTCCGACTTCCAGGCCTTGGCCAAGCCTCAGGGTCCCCATCTGCAAACTGGAGGTAAGAATATAAACCTCATGAGTTTGTTGTGAGGAGTAAATGAGATGTTTATAAATAGAGTTATTGGCACCCTGGCCAGGTGGCTCAGTTGGTTGAAGCATCGTCCTGTACACCATAAAGATGGCAGGTTTGATTCCCTGTCGGGGAACATAACTAGGTTATGGGTTTGATCTCCGGTCGGGGCACGTATGGGAGGCACCCAATCGATGTTTCCCTTTCACATCCATGTCTGTCTGTCTCTGTCTGTCTCCCTCCCTCTCTTCTGTCCTCCCTCTCTCTTTCTCTCCCTTTCTCCCTCTCTAAAAGTCAATGGGAATATATCCTTGGATGAGGAAAAATAAATAAATAGACTTATTGGCATATAGTAGATGATCAATATATGGAAGCAATTTGTGTTTCCTAGGACTGCCATAACCAATTACCTCAAATTTGGTAGCTTAAAACAATGGAAAATTGGGCATTATGCCAAGTGAGATAAATCAGAGAAGGACAAGTAATGTATGATATCACTTAGACATGGAATCTAAAACAACTGAACTTGTAAAAACAGGGTAGAATGGTGGTTACCAGGGGCAGGGGGGGGGGGCGGGGGGAGTGGGAGAAGGAAGAGATGTGGCTGAAGGGCACAGACTTGCAACCAGCAGATAAATAAGTTTTGGGCCAGTGTCCCCTTGCCTCGGTACTCTAACTGTGACTTTGCCGATGCCATGTACTGTTACAGTATTTATTCCCTTATTCTGAACACGGCTTTTGGGTTTCTTTTTTAATGAAGCTTATAATTACTCCAAGTTATTAGGCACCACACCAAATTGTTGGTTCGTATTGAACGCATGGTCCAACAGGAAATCCCTGGGCTCTTCCATTTGAACCGTTCTCAAGCCAGCCGTTCTCTCCAGCTCTGCTCCTAAACTAATTGAGCCGTTGAAACCACGGGCAGGTATTTACATTTACTCTCATTAATCTTAAATTTCTTGGTTTTGCGCCATCACTTCCAGGTTCTGAGTTAATATTTGAATATTAATTGCAATAATACATTAAGCTTCCCTTCCAGCCTTCTGTTACCTCTGAATATGATAGCCAAAGCACTAATAAAATGTTGAACAGAATAGACCTAAAAATAGAGTCCTGGCATACCATTGGCTCCATGCTGACATTGAAAAATTAAGGTCCACTGTACACATCAGAGGCAAAGCAAATGATGAATGAATGTGTGATCCACTTCCTTTGGGACATGCTGTTCAGCAACCGTGAAGGTATCTAATTATGCTATCATCCACCCCACCTTTCTCCATCTGAGAAACCCCAAAGATGTCAGGGTTGGGCCTGTTTTTAATATTTAATATTTTAATGAAGTGCCTTCTTCCAGCTCAGCAATAAAGTGAAACAGAAAGGAGATGGGCATGCCCGGAATTAGAGAATTCTCGCCACGTCCTAGTGACCTCTCCTACCAGGCCCCGGTGTTCTGTCTCCTAAATGGTCAGATGGTTTTTCCAGAACAGACACAAGCTCGGCAGTCTGCGTTCCTTCCTCTTTAAAACTGTAATCATGTCTCTGTTCTACATAGACACATATGCCAGAAAGGCATGGGGTTCACACTCTCAGGGCTGGGTGTGCTAGGCGAGCAGCGCCGTTCATTGCCATGACCTCGGAATGCATTTTTAGGACTGTGTGTGTCCGGTTCTAGGAGCATCTTCCATTCAGAGCGTGTGGTTGTTTATAGGACTGGGGGTCAGTGGGGATACGTTCCCACATCTCTCGGAACAGAAGCATCTTGTTTTTTTTTTTATCATTTCTGAAACAGTCTCAATCCATGGTCATGGGGGAAACCGTTTTGTATTATAGCAAAGATATGTGTGGCTTTCTTTGTTAAAGTTTGTTTTTCTTCCTGGAGAGGATCGAGTCCTGTACAAAATGTATGATAATAGCCCTTTTAAAGTGTGTTTTTCTTTACTTCTTGAAGACAGAAGAAAAGGGATGTCTGTTATTTAGAACCGTCTTGGTCTAGGAGACACCAAAGGAAACAGCTGCGTCTTACCTCCATGTTAGCCGCTTGTCTGCTAACGCCATCAGTTCTGTTTATGTGCAGCCCTGGTCGGGGTTCCCGGCGCCTGCTCCAGGGGAAAGAGGCTAGAGAGGTTTACTATGCTTGGGAGCTTCTGAGCAGAACACTTATTCTTATACTGAGTTTCTGAAACCTTGCTGTGCCTGTGAATCATCGGGGAATCATGTTAAATTACAGATTCTGAATCAGGAGGCCTGGGTGGGGCCTGAGGTTCTGCATTTCTAAAGCTGCTGGGGTGCTGGTGTTGCTGGTCTGAGGGCCACCCTTGGAATGACAAGGCCTTAGGCCACTGAGCTAAGTTTTAAAATACTGATCGAGAGATAGATATAAATGTAGCTATAGAGATGCTGGAGATGAGTGTATTCAGAATAGTGATTACCAGGTAAAGTGTATGTAGTAAATCCTAAATAAATCTGTCTCAATTCATCTATGAACCCCCTCTTCCATTTTAGCCTTCCTGGTGTTTGAACAGTATGATCTGCATTCGTGGTTCTTTTGTAACTTCGTGTTTATGGACTCGTGTGTGGCTCCATGTTTCAAAGAAAGATTTCTGTTGTGGCGGGAACGTCCGGAGGCGAACTCCTCGGGGCCCAGCTGAATCATTGGGTTTCAGCCCTGCGGAGGCAATTGGGGACACCGAGGCCATTTGTCTGTGTGGAGCTGGAAACAGACCCTAAAAACAGAAATCCCACTCTCCTTTTTTCTTCTCTTCTTTATTATCCCTTACTCTCTCCCTTCCTTTTCCCTACTGTACTTTCCTACCTTCATCATTGACCTCTTCCTTCTTTTCTATCCATTGAATAGTCAGTCACCCAATGTACCAGAGACATGGACATGGTGGCATACTCTGGCGCCCTCTGGTGGTTTACTGCAAAGAGCAAGACATAGCCCTAGCAGGTTTGGCTCTGTGGACAGAGTGTCCACCTGTGGACTGAAGGGTCTAGGATTCAATTCTGGTCAGGGCACATGTCCAGGCTGCAGGCCCAATCCCCAGTAGGGGGCATGCAGGAGGCAGCCAATCAATGATTCTCCCTCATCATTGATGTTTCTCTCTCTCTCTCCTTCTCCCTTCCTCTCTGAAATCAGTAAAAAATATATATGAAAGAGCAAGACACAATCCCTGCGCTCACAGTGCTTCTCCCTGATAGGAGATACTGACGCTACAGAGAGATGATGGAGCACAGGGAAGGGGCACAGCCCCAGAATTAGATCCTCCTCTCCTCCAAGCTGCTCTGGTAATAGCAGGCATGGTCCTTCCAAATGTGGGAGGAGGATGGGTTGAATTTTTATCAGTCTGGCCCTTTTTGCTCCAGTTCAGTCTTTATCTTTATATTCTTGGTTTTATTATTATTATTATTATTATTATTATTATTATTATCATTATCAGGAAAAGATGTTTATCAGTGGATAACTTTTTAAAAGAAAATATATGAGTTTGTCAAGGCCAAGTCTTAGTGGTCCATTAGCAGAAGACCAGCTCTAAATAAGCAATGTGAATAAGCCAGGGCACTCCTGAGAACCAAGTCAGCATTCTTCTTCAAACTGGGTTCTTTAAAAAGTACCTTCAAAGGGGTTTTCTAGTTTTGTATATTGTGCATTCAGTTGTATGGGCAATTTTACATTTGCATTGCTAATGGACATATTTCTGAATGTGTTTGACATTTTGCTTGGCTTTGAAAGGATTTTTCTGCTGCTGCTTTTTCTTCCCTGAAGCTGTCTTGGGCTAATTAACCTTACTGGCTGGACCTACTATATGCAAATGTTCTCATTTCAGATTCTGACATACTACTTGCATGAACATCCTTAGTGAAATCTTGTGGGGCCTTGTTGGATCAGTGCTACTTTAGAGCCAGCAGGGGGCGTATGGAATGGTGGGCTTTGAGTAGATCTATCTTATATAACTTTGCTAGTTGGTATGGGAATATGAGAGCTCATACAGTTCCCGTGCTCATGGGTGACTCTTGAAATCTGTAGATGAAAGATCATTATCAGTGCTTTTTAAGCAGCCAAAAGGAACAACTGTTTTTGATGCATTGTAGTTTAATTTTATTCTGTCATTGTTTTGAAAATAGCACTGTCATTTCATCGATTTACGAGTACCGGGTGTAAATTATGTAGCTCACTCTAAGAGAAGGCTACGCAGAACACAGTTACCTGGGACTTTAAAAGGCTGCAGGTCGGGAGAGTAAATAATTGACATTACTCTTTCGACACAGATATTTCTTCAGCATTAATATTTTAGGTCTTTTTATTTTTGTTTCTGTCCTAGTCTTTAAAGTGCCTCTCGTCATATGAGAACCTCTCTTATAATTGAAATGCTCTTTGATGTTGAGACACCAAATTCCTAAACCTCTGCCTTCAACATAAACTGATCATAGGCATTGCGGTTGGGGGACGTGGTCTCGTGCCATTTGTACTTTTATCATGTTTGTTAGTGTGATATTCAAGCAAAACCAAAAAGGACCACTAAATCATTGGCAAAATAAAGTAAAATTGCAGACCAGGGTGGGGAGTGTAAACTGTACAGGAAGTGTGGAATAAGCTGGTGTTGGGAGTGGAACAGAGGGGTGTCGGAGAAAAGTGTGTAATAATAGGGATATGAAAAGATTTTTAAAAAAGGGATATGGCGATTGCTTCAGATAGAAAAGGATCCGAGGCTGACAGCTGCAGCCGTATTGTGTGTGTGTGTGTGTGTGTGTGTTTTTTTTTTTAATTCAGAGCGTAGAAAAGAGTGTCTGGGTAGGAGGACCACTGTAACCCCAGGGCACATGATTCCCACAGCGGGACCTCACAGCTTCCCAAGGTCATAGCATGGTGACATTGTGCGTGTCTGCAGCTGCTGCCTGTAGGGGGCGCACACATCTGGCACTTGTCAGCCTGGTTCCAGTAGCTTCCATTGATGTTTTGCCTCCTGCCAGGTGGCCATCTCTTTGCCCACAGTCGTGGTGACGCGGAATTCAGTGTTCACTGGGAGACTGAGATATGTGTCTAAGAAATGGCTCCAGGTTCACTGTTTGTGTGTTCGAGTGTAAACACACAGGTTCTGATTGGTCTGAAAGAAGTTTCACCTCCAGGGTTAATGGTAGGCTGGCTGTCTCCAAGGAGAATAGGGGAGGGGAGTGTAAACGGAAATTCAAAGGCCACTTGGAAAGAGGGATGAAGCAAGTGTGTAACCATCACTAAAGAAGCCTTCAGGACACCTGCATGATTATCGTATTGTTTAAAAACCTGTAACCATATTCATTTTTAACTGTCTCGCAGATTTCTTTTGGTTTTCTGTTATCATATGAGTGGCTGTACTGGGAATTCTTGTAAAGAGAATTGTTGTAAAGTTAGGATGGACCCAGAGTCAGGTGGCATCTTCGAGTAGTGGCTCCAATAGATGGGGATTCAGAGATCACATGCAAAGTCCGTTGAGGCGCTCACTCCTAACCTGCCCCTCCCTAAGGCCTGGCTCGGAGGGCGGGGCCCAGGGGACCTTCACTGATGTCATCCTCCCTGTGAGTTTCACTTGATTTTCCAACAAAGTAAAGAAGAGGTGAGGCATGGGACCAGCATTTCTGAAAAGAAAACTTGAGAAACACATAGTCTACCTTCTAATAAGAAAAAGGGAGAAGGTGTTGAGAAACGTGCCTTAGGGGAGTTAACTTCATAAAAAGGTCTCTGCTTTAAGGTTGTGACTTGCTCCATGTCTTAATCGTCTTCCTGATAGGCTGTCCACCGAGGCCACTGTTTTAACTGTTTCAATGCCGGGGCTGGAATCTTGTTTCCAGAATTGGCACTGAAGCCAAAGCCTCGTCTTAGTCTTGGGAGGACGTCCTTTTCCGGTGCTGATGTCTTGATTTCTTTTCCCTCCTTCCCTTTCTCTGCCTTTCCCTCTTCCTTTTCCCAGATTCCCGAGCTGCTGCTGGCGGACTGCACCCGCGGGGAGATGATTCCTCATGAAGGGCCTGGATCCCCTACAGAAATCAAATGTGACTTTCCGTTTATCAGACTAAAACCAGAGCCCGCCAGACAGTGAAGCAGTCACCGTGGAGGGGGGACGGCGAAAAATGAAATCCAACCAAGAGCGGAGCAACGAATGCCTGCCTCCCAAGAAGCGCGAGATCCCCGCCACCAGCCGGCCCTCGGAGGAGAAGGCCGCCGTCCTGCCCAGCGACAACCACCGGGCGGAGGGCGTGGCATGGCTCCCGGGCTCCCTCGGTGGCCGAGGTCACGGGGGCGGGAGGCACGGCCCGGCGGGGACTTCGGTGGAGCTTGGTTTACAACAGGGAATAGGTTTACACAAAGCGCTGCCCACGGGGCTGGACTACTCCCCACCCAGCGCGCCCAGGTCTGTCCCGGCGACCACCACGCTGCCCACGGTGTACCCTCCCCCGCAGTCAGGGACCCCGGTGTCGCCCGTGCAGTACGCGCACCTGCCGCACACTTTCCAGTTTATTGGGTCCTCCCAGTACAGCGGGCCCTACGCAGGGTTCATCCCCTCCCAGCTGGTCTCCCCCACGGCCAGCCCCGCCACCAGTGCGGTGGCCTCCGCCGGGGGCGTCTCCACTCCGTCCCAGCGCTCCCAGCTGGAGGCCTATTCCACTCTGCTGGCCAGCATGGGCGGGCTGAGCCACGCCTCAGGACACAAGGCTGAGCAGCAGCAGCAGCCGCACTTGGGCAGGACTCCGGGGCTCATGGCACCAGGGTCCCCACCACCCACCCAGCAGAACCAGTACGTCCACATCGCCGGCTCCCCGCAGAACGCCGGGCGCCCGGCCTCTCCGCCCGCCATCCCCGTCCACCTCCACCCCCACCAGACGATGATCCCTCACACCATCACCCTGGGGCCCTCCCCCCAGGTCGTAGTGCAATACACCGACTCCGGCAGCCACTTCCTTCCTCGGGAGGCCACCAAGAAAGCCGAGAGCAGCAGGCTGCAGCAGGCCATGCAGGCCAAGGAGATCCTCAACGGGGAGATGGAGAAGGGCCGGCGGTACGGGGCCCCCGCCTCGGCCGACCTGGGCCTGGTGAAGGCCGGCAACAAGTCAGCGCCTCACCCCTACGAGTCCAGGCACGTGGTTGTGCACCCCAGCCCCTCCGACTACGGTAACCGGGACTCCTCGGGGGTCCGGGCCTCTGTGATGGTCCTGCCCAACAGCAACACCCCCGTCTCCGACCTGGAAGTGCAGCAGGTCACGCACCGCGAGGCCTCCCCCTCCACCCTCAACGACAAAAGTGGCCTGCATTTAGGGAAGCCGGGACACCGCCCCTACGCGCTCTCACCCCAACAGGCTCTGGGCCCCGAAGGCGTGAAGGCCGCCGCCGTCGCCACGCTGTCACCCCACACGGTCATCCAGACCACCCACAGCGCTTCGGAGCCACTCCCAGTCGGACTGCCAGCCGCGGCCTTCTACGCAGGGACTCAGCCGCCTGTCATCGGCTACCTGAGCAGCCAGCAGCAGGCGATCACCTACGCCGGCGGCCTGCCCCAGCACCTGGTCATCCCCGGCACCCAGCCCCTGCTCATCCCGGTGGGCAGTGCTGACGTGGAGGGGTCGGGACCTGCCTCTGCAATAGCCACGTCGTCGCCCCAGTTTGCAGCAGTGCCTCACACGTTCGTCTCCACCGCCCTTCCCAAGAGCGAGAACTTCAGCCCAGAGGCCCTGGTCACCCAGGCCGCCTACCCGGCCATGGTGCAGGCCCAGATCCACCTGCCCGTGGTGCAGTCCCTGGCGTCCCCGGCCGCAGTGCCCCCGACGCTGCCCCCCTACTTCATGAAAGGCTCCATCATCCAGCTGGCCAACGGGGAGCTGAAGAAGGTGGAGGACTTAAAAACGGAGGACTTCATCCAGAGCGCAGAGATCAGCAACGACCTGAAGATCGACTCCAGCACCGTGGAGAGGATTGAGGACAGCCACAGCCCGGGCATCGCTGTGATCCAGTTCGCCGTCGGGGAGCACCGGGCACAGGTAATGTTCACCCCGGTCCCAGGCGGGGGCACCCACCGCACACCTTCCTCACTTCCTGGCGAGAGGAACATCTTCCGGGACGCAGACTCGGCCGTGCTCTGGGGAGAAGGAAAGGCTTCATTTATAGGCAGACTTCAGACTCGGAGTCTTCTCTAAGAAGATTCTCTAAGAGAATTAGCCCCGGTGTTCCCAAGACATCTGCTGTTCGCAGTGATCTAACTTCTCTGTCCCTGGAGTGAGGCTAGTCAGGTCCCAACCTCAGGACAGTTTAAGGAAAGCATCACTCAAGTTATGCTTTTGTTCTGGGGTTCAGATGGGAACCTGACTGAGAAAGGCTGGGTAAGGCCCTTCTAGAGGCCCATCTGCCCCTTTTTCCCCATCAGGAAGGGACACTGATGGTCAGGTAAAGGTATTAGATGCCCAGAGTCACCCACCATATCTCACACCAACATCCGTGTTGTAAAATGCAGGTTTTATTGTTGGTCAGGCGTGGCAAGGCCAAGAGATGAGATAATGGCCATTGAAAACATAGTTTCTTATATCCCAGATCCCAAGAGGGGACGTGCCACGCGGGGCAGCACGGGAAGCACCAGGCTCCGTCAGGAGGCAGAGGGAGTGAGGAGAGAGGGGGCAGCAACCCTTATTGTGGTTTCTGTGGGGAGGAGTGGCTGAGAGGATGAGTAGGTGTAGGACTGGCTGGTTTGAATAATTTTATAGTCGGCTCTTCCCCTAGTTGTCTGGTTCCTGCTGTGGGGTGACTAGGGCAGGTGGGCAGTGGCCAGGAGTCTGAGCCTTGTAGAGGAAGTGGCTGGGTGGTTTGCATATGAAGGGTATGCTCCCAGCAGAGTTGATTGCTATCTCTAGGAATTAGCTAACCCCAGAGGGGCAATCCCTCCAGAGTCAGCAAGGCCCCCAGATGTCAGAGCACCAGAACACAGAAAATAAAAGGCAGGGTTCATACAATCCGAGAAGTCAGGGCTGTCCCAGGTGCTCTGCTGGGCTTGGGGTGAATAGGAACCCCGAGAGTCATGTGCAGCCAAGTTGACTCATGTTAAAAACCAGAACTTGGATCAACTCTCTTATAATTTCCCTGGGCTCCTTCAGTCTACCCTTTTCCAGGCTCTTAAATCTCTTGGATGCGTTTATTCTACAGCCCCTTATAGCAAACAGCACCATCACTGCCCAGGCGGATTGAGTCAAACAGAGTAGGCCCCCATGGGGACTCCCCTGGCTGTAGAACCCACTCTCTGGGGATGTTTCCATCAGGGACTTTGAAACTCTCGGATGTGACAGCGCCTCCTTCAGGTGTGAGTTGGAAAAGGGTCAAGGCTTAGCTGATAGTTGGGACCTTTACAGAAAATAAAACAAACAAAAAAGGACAAGCTAGTTAATGGTTTGAATTGTTTTAAGTGTATTTTTAAAAGATCGAGTGAAGTGGAGGGAGGCCAATTTTCCAAAGTGTTTTCCGGAACTCCTTTTGAATGACCGGATGTGGGATCTTGCACAACAGCCGGGACCTGCCTTGCCAAGAGCTTTTAGCCCCAAATACTTTTCTTTTTTATGGTGAGATGTCACTGTAGGCTTAGACTCTTTGGTAAGACCCACAGAAGATTTCTCAAAGTTCTGATTCAAAGAAAGAGCAAAAATCCAGATTTTTTTTAAATGGCATCATTATGTAGGACTCACTACCCATCTGTAGTTGCTGCTCACTCCGACCTTCCTACATGGATTGCGGTGGGTCCTCGTAGGAAAAAGGAATTCTCTTTCGCAAAGCTGTCTTTTTGACAGCCCCCAGGTGAAGCATGGAAAATGAACAAGAATGAAAAGTAAATATGTTTTTCATGGTACTTTTTTTTTTAAATCCTTAAAGCGTTAGTGTGCACAGAAGTAGGAACGGAAAGAGGTGTGATTTTTGAAACAGTCCTGGTTCCTTACCAGCATCCCTTTCAACTTGAGAAGAAAGAGCAGCTCTAGCCGTGGGCCGCATCTCCCAGGCCCTGGCAGCCTCTCACACCAGCGTTCACGGCCTCTTTAGGTTTCAAATGGACCTGGCAGGTCTTAGAGAGGAAGCAAGCATCTCTCTGTGTATTCCCTGCTTGATACTTTGCAGAATGAACGCCTAAATGATAGAGAAATTGGCTTCCAGGCCAAGTCTCATTACCTTCCCGTAGCCAGACCACTAGTCTCTCTGCTGACAGCCAAGGTGCAAATTAGAAGGTGGAGTATTTGTCACAGCCTGTTCGCAGGTCTGTCAGGAGGGCCCCTGTGTGGTCGGGCTGCATGCTGGGAAGGGCTTCTGCAAAGACCTGCGAGAGAGCTGTTGTGGAAACAAGTGCAGGGCCCCAACGCAGCCAGTGATTTGTCACTCTACTGGGAGCCTATCAGAAACAGGCTGACATCATCACCGTGAAAATACTCCCCCAGCAGTGTCTGCCTCCGTGACAGAGCAGAGTCCTGGAGAGTCAGAGGGAACTCAAGTCCAGATTTAATTTACGTGCCCAGGACGGGGTGCTTCCCTCGGTGACCGGTGTCACTGGGAGCTCTCTCCCCAGCCTGAACATCAGTCCATGTCTTCCCTGCTGGCTGGAATCACTAATCCTTGCACCTGCAGGGAGATTAGAAATGTGCCAATTGTTTACTTAATTAGCAAAATCACAGATTTGATGGGGGAAGTTGAAGAAGCAAGGCTGGTTTTTCTATAGTAGGTGGATTTATGGCCCCGGGTATAAATCCTACCTGGTTGGAGGGCCTCAGGGAGGCGTGACCTTATAAAACCTAAGCAGGATCCCCAGAAGGCCATGTGGCGCAGAGAAAGCCGGGAGTCCGGGTGCCGGTCAGCTGCCAGACCAGCTGTTTTACCTCTCAGAGCTGCCATTTTTCCCATCTCAAAACAGGTAGAGGACCCCTTACACCTGGTGATCCCTGGGCCTCCTTGTTCTGTAATCCTTGGCTTTCCTTCCTGCCTCGCAGAACTGCCCTTATGAAATTGGCCGGCATCAACACCAGAGCCAGGGGCCATAAAGGGCACCTCCGCTGGCCTCATGCTCAGGACCCATCGTAGACCATAGATGGAGGGGAACTAAAGCCAGCCTGTGTGAAACAGAGGGGCTTTATTTTGGTAATTATTTTTAAGGAGCTGATCTTCTTCTTATTGTTATTCAAAGATGGCTCCAATGTTGTTTCCAGCTGAAGCACCAGACGAGGCAGTGTAGGAGAAAAATACTTTCCCGTTTTCGTCCCATCCCTGGGGCTGGTCCTATGCAACAGGGCATTTCTGTGCACTCCGGTGCCCCACCCCAGGTGTTAGCCCTTACTACTATAGGCTCCACAGGAAGCTTCTTTTGGCTACTCTTAGTCCTCTTCCGGTGAAGGGCAGGTGAAGGGCAGGTAGCACACTCCCTCCACCCCTGCTGGGAGGGTCGCTGCTTCCATCCAGCTGCCCCCTCAGCCCTGGTGATTCTGGTCCAGAGCCCCAAGGGACAGTAAAATCACTTCCCTCAGAGCTTCCCTCCCAAATAATAATCCACCTAATATTCTCCAAGTTTGAGTCCGTAAGTCTGTGGCAAGTCCCAGAAAGGATCCCAGGCAATAGAGTGTGGAGCATCACCTGCCTGGGTGAGAAGCAGGTTGGCTGGAAGGAGGATGTGGGATCTGAAGCCAAAAAGACCTCAGTCTGATCTGTCCCCCACCACTCCGTAGCGCCGGGGCTTTGTGCAAATATTTACATAAAAATGCACAAGTAATTTATTGTGCAAATTCTACCCAAGCCTTCCATTCTTGGTTACTTAGTGGGAATAATGTAAGAATTAAAAAAAAATACATTCAAAGGAACCAGCACACTGTGTAGCACGTAGTAGGCCCTCAGCAATGTTAGTGTCCCTTCTTTGCTTCACGTAAGTGACTATGGCCCTGAAAAGGGAAATGGTTAGCTTCTGAAAAGGAAAAGGCTCTGTGCTCTAAACAGAGTTTATGGAAGGAGAGACAGTTTAGAAAAGCCCAGAAAGAAGGCTGAACTTTCCCAATGAGCTGTTTACCCTGCCTGTGCACCTGTGGCATGTTCCCATGACGGGCCCGGGAGCACGCATACAGCTACTTCTGCGTGTGAGTGTGTACATGCCGTGCTTTCCTGAGTGTGCACTGGACTGGAGGGATGGATGCATGGTCCAGCCCCCCCCACATCAGTAGGAGGACCCAGGCGGAGACAGGGGCTCATGGGCCTCTCCTGCAGCATGCCCGCTAGGAGAGTCCCACCCAGGGTGGCCCCACCTGGGGGGGGGGGGGGGTGTCCTTCAGTTTCCATCTGGCAAACAGTGTTCTGTATGTGAGCAGCCTCCCACCCCTCTGCCTCATGCTCCCCAGGCCTCAACTTTTCTGGAAAGTACACATACTTTGTCAGAAGACTTGGAGTAGATCTCACTTGTAAAGTGCTCTGGGGTGAGACTTTTCTTGGACTGCTTCTCTCCTAACTGCCGAGCCCCTTACGTTAGTGGGACTGTCTGTCGCTTCCCGGATCCTCCTGGGGTGACTGCTTCCCTTTACCGCCTCGGCGACTGCTTAATATTCAGTGCCACTTCCTTCTCCCAACTGTCCTGGTGTGTGTGTGTGTGTGTGCTGGTTCCCTCAGACAGCACGTTATAGTGATGTGCTTACTGCACGTTTACCGATGGCTTTTCGTTCATCCCACTATTGTTTCATTTGACTGCTGTGTTCTGTGAGTCATCCGTGGTAGCGTTATGCAGTTAATGGATTAGCTGCTGCCTAAAAATAGCCGAAGCCCTCACGCAAGCAGCACATAAGCGGGTACGGTCCCTCGGCAGCCAGGGAAGCCAGCGGGCCAGCGTTTCCCATGCGGAGCCTGCTGGGAGTGAGTCTTAATGAACCAGAGAGCGATAGTGGCTGCCCTGTGTTCGCAGCCCAGAGCCAGGCGTGGCCCAGGTCCTGGTGGCGATCCTCCTCTGGGTTCTGATGCGGGAACGGCTCCAGCAGGGAAACAGCGGCACGCCACGGGGCTGCTGTGTGTGTGCCCCTCCCAAGGCAGATGGATGTAAGCCCCCTAACGAGGTGATCTCACGTTTGTTTGTAGCTTTTAAAAAAATAAGCTTTAATTGTTAAGAGTAGTTAGGTCTAGGTTTACCAAAAAAAAAAAATTGAGCAGAAAGTACACAGAGTTCCCAGACGGTTCCCCCTATTAATGAAATCTTGCATTTGTGTAGCATATTTGTTAGAGTTGATGAGCCAGTATTGATATGTTGTCATTAACTAAAGTCCATAGTTCACATTAGGTTTCATTCTTTGTGCTGTACATTCTGTGGGCTTTGACAAATGTCTAATGTATTTTGTATGATACTGTAGCCATGCGTTAGGGGATCATACAAAATGGTTTCGCCACCCTAAAAGCCCTTTATGCACTGCCTACTTATACTACCACCCCCACCCCCACCCCAAGGCGCTGGCTCCCCTGATTTTTACCTCTCTCTAGTTCTGCCTTTCCCAGAGTGTCATGTAGCTGGACGCAGACAGAATGTAGCCTTTTCAGACTGTCCTCTTTCACTTGGCAATATTCATTTATGGTTCCGCCATGTCTTTCTGTGGCTTTGGTAGCTCATTTTTTTTTTTTTAGCACTGAATAAAGTTGTTGTTCTTTATGCCACACTTTTTTTTTTTTTAATCTTCACCAGAGGATATGTTCCCATTGATTTTTAGAGAGAGAGAGAGAGGGAGAGAGGGAGAGAGAGAGAGAGAGAGAGACATCAGTTGGTTGCCTCCTTCCTGTATGCACCACAACTGGGGATCAAACCTGCAACCCTTTGGTATACGGGATGATTCTCCAACCGACTGAACCATCCGGCCAGGATCAAGACAAGCTTTTTTAAGCCCCAAGAAAGGAGAGCCAGTGGGATGGAATCTGTGTGTCGAGAGCTGCCCTGGTGGCTTGCTGAGCAGGTCCCGCGGGCCTCCCGGCAGTGGGGGCCCTGGGAGCCGTGTGACGATGTGTGGGAAGCACCCAGCTGTGGCTTGGGATTCGTGTTTGGAGGCCCCTCAGCACCAGCATGGGGTTCACTGAGCACGCCTGAAACACCCGCCGCGGACTGAGTCAGGCCTGCACTACCCTGATTAAATATCAAACAACACTCACAGACGTCCTCCACTCAGCTGAAGACGTATGTCTGTTTTCATTAATAATTTTTCAACATCGATGTAAGTGGGTCTCTTGCTGAGCCCTTTAGTCCTTGTTCGAGGGTTTTCTGAGGTTCTTGATGTTGAGAATGTAGTCATGCAAACTGGCCTTCGAGGAAAGCAGGCTGGCTTTTCTCTTCAGGTAAAGCAGGATCAAGAATGTCACTTGCAGCCCAGCCGGCATGGCTCAGTGGTTGAGCATTGACCTATGAGCTAGAAGGTCACGGTTCGATTCCCGGTCAGGGCACATGCCCAGGGTTGCGGGCTCAATCCCTAGTGTGGGGTGTGCAGGAGGCAGCCGATCAATGATTCTCATTATTGATGTTTCTATCTCTCTCTCCCTCCCTCTCCTTTTCTCTCTGAAATCAATAAAAAATATATATTAAAAAAAAAAAGAATGTCACTTGCAGACAAAGTTAGGAACTCCCAATTTAATAACTGCACCGGACGCGGACACCCACTGAAACCCGCTCCTGAGCGGCCGTGGCTCCAGGACCAGGCAGAGTCGGTACATTTGGGAGAGTACCAAGCAAAATGTTTTGTCAGATGCCCTTCACATTTGTGAAAACAGGGACTCCTGTTAAGGAAATAGGAGGCAAATTTAAGCAGCAGACGTTTTGTGTTCTTTATATCTTGTTTTTGGTGCTATGCACATATGTGTGTATATAGACAGCACCCATCTAAGATCGAAATAGTCCAACAGCATAAATATGTGTTTATGCATACAGTGTTTAAATACAATAGTTATTGACGGAGCAGTTAAAGGAATTGTGTTGAACTTACACACAGAAGAGCAAAGAATGATCATAAAATCTAGTCATTAGTCAAACCAGGACTGTGATATTGAATAAATTATTATTGGCCCAGCTGTGTTGCTTGCTTGTCCTGGTTCCTCCATTTGAATAGAAGGTGGAGGTGATGGGTTTAGAGGGTTGGTTTAGGGGGCTGGAGAGAGGGAGGGAAGGCAGACTTCTCATAGGAGCAGGAGTGAGCACATGGGGTGCCTGCGGCAGCAGGAGGAGGCGGGGAGAAGAGAGGAGGGTGAAAGGTGATCTGCCCCTAAAAGAGAAGTCCTAGCTTCCAGACATCCAGAGATGAGAGGCAGTGGGGCCTCCAGCTGACATAAGGACAGAGGCTATTCATGCTCACATCTTATCCTACGACTGCCTAACGTATTCGGAAAAAGATACATTTATGGATGAAAAAGATGGACTGTGTGGAGCTGCCAGGAGTTATGTAATGTGCTTTGGTTTTTATATGGTGCTGCCCTCAGGAATGTGTGTTCATTGGGGTTTAAGCAGAGACCGTTTGAACCCCCACAAGGTCATAAAATGAATGGTTATTAGCACAGCTGAAATAACAAAGAGGATCCTCAAGAGCGGAGAGAAAAGAGCCAAAGTTTGATTCTGTGAGGTCATGATGAACTCAGCGTCTGACAGGGAAGCGCTGAGGGAGGCCGCTAAGGCTCAGCCCAGAAAGCTGCCTGTTAGTGGCCAGCCAGCCCCCAGGAAGGCGCTGCCCTCTCCCTGGAGAGGACTGGGCGCCCAATTTAGTCCTCACTGCAAAGAAGCAAGGACAGCCAGCGCCTCTCAGCGTCTAAACATTGACCTCTGTTGGCCAGTTGTGCCGTTGCAGTGTTTTTGCAAATAGAAGGCAAACACGGAACTAGTCATTCATTGACAGTTAATGAAGTCACACGGAGGGATTTTTTCCGTCGAAGTATATATGATCATGTCTGTCTTCTTGAAATTCCCTTAGGGGGAGCCTCATCTACCTCCAAGCACGCAGTCAGTGCTGATGGGTGCTGCATTGGGCATGCTCAGTACAAAGCTGATTACCTAGTTTCATGTTTGCCTCCCATCTGTGAAAACACTGCAAGGCATGCACCTATTACAGGCCAGAAAGCATCCTAGACTCTGGGCATAGAAAGATGAGCAAAACGGACAATATCTCCACCTTTGTGGAGCATATTAGTCTTGTGGGAGTTTGGGGCAAGAGATGAAACAAATAGCACGAGTAAAAAAATAATGCATCAAATGATAGTGCTATGGGGGGAAAATAAAGCAGGGTAGAGAGGGCAGGAAAGCTAGGGATGGGGTATTGTTATTTCAAGCAGGGTGGTCAGCGAAGCCCTGAGAAGGGCAACGGAAGGCGACAGTGCACAGGGCAGACGGGATTCCAGCTGCAGGGATTAATGTGGACACAGACGCAGAGGTGCAGGTGCAGGTAAAGGACCAGCAGGAGACAGGTCACGGTGGTGCAGTGCGGAGGGGGCATGCAGACCACGGCCTGTGCAATGGTGCTTGTTCTCCCAGTGAGAGGGAGCTGGCTTGGCCAGGACAGCGGCAGTAGAGGCAGTGAGACGTGGTCTCATTCTAGGTAAATTTGGAAGAGAGGACAGACAGGATTTGCTTTGTGATTTGATGAGTGTAGTATGAAAGAGCTGAGTCAAAAGTGACTCCAGGCCTTGAATGACTGGAATAATGGAAGTGCCATTCATGGAGATGAGAAGAGCATAAGAGGTGCCAGTGGGCAGGGGGTCTGTTTTGGACACATTGCATTTGCGTTACCAGTAGGTACCCACGTGGACATCATGCGATAACATATGGTGGCCAGTATCCAGGTGTGCCTTGTGAAGTTATTTGTTTTGCATGCATGTTCTGTCTCCCCGCTGAAGCAAGAGCTAGGTCTTAAACAATAGGTTCTCTTCTGCAGTCCCTCACATTTAGCAGGTACGCAGTGTAATTACTGAACTTTATTACAACTGCAAAACCTGGAGTGGGAACACTTGATCAACAACATTGGAAGCTCTCAGCACCATAGGGGAGACCTGCTTGGGTCTCAAATTCAAGGAACTTACAGCTCATTGTTCCAGTTTAAAGTAACATCATGTCAGCGAAGTCTCACCAAGTCTGTTTCATGTCCAACACAGTAGCCATCAGCACTGAGGGTTTTGAGGTAGATAAGTCCTCTCCAAGGGAATTTCAAACAGACAGACCTAACTACATATACCCTTACTGAAAAATCCCTCCGTATGATTTCTTCATTAACTGTTAATGATCCGTTAACCTTGAGGAATGTTTATGTCCTTCTGATAAACCTAATTATGAAATACACAGATTGGTTATGAATACTTTACTAGTAGTATGCTTATCTGAGATATGTACAATGAGAGTTTAACTTTCACCAAAGGGAAAAAACTTATTTTAGTTGACATATATGCAGACCCCAAAAAAGTACATTTTCTAGATAATTCAGGAGGAAAATGTCTGAGGATGAATAATCAGTGAGGAGAAAAAAAATAGCATTTAGCATGAGCTACCCAGTCCACAGTTTGCAACAATCACATTATCTGAATAATCTTTCACTCCGAGTTTGTGTAGACTCGCCTGAGGATGTGTGTGTGGCATCTTTTCCAGGATGTCAGAGCTCCTTTGGGAGGAGGCAACGCCAGAACTTAGGAGGAAGGGACCAATAGGAAGGGACCAAAGACAAGCCTTTGAAGTGGTGGGATATATTTTCCCAAACCTACCCAAGTTAAAATGAATTCCATTATCATCAGCTCTGTTTAGTGCATATCTTAAATATTCTCTTCCTCATTACTTTTCTTTCATGAATTGTTAGGTAGGCTGTTCAAACTACAGGCGACCTCATGGTATTTAATTCTAAGACCTGCCTTGGGAGTGTTGAGATGAGGGAGTAATGAAGGGCTTTCAAATGCCCCAAAACATTATGGAGTATATAATTGGAAGCATATGCATCTACATCATAGCCTTTGGAATAATCAGTAGTGTTACTTGTTATAAAGGCCTTGAAAACATTTCTTCTTAGTGAGTCTGTAGATACTGGGTAACATGTGAAAGTCTCAGGTAGACTTATCTATGAATATGCAGTAGACATTGTTTTCAGAACATGGAATATTGGCTGCTCTGAGGAGTGTGTACAGTATGGCTCATACACCAAGAAAACTGTCAACTGGTAGGTATTAGGCTTTCTGTCGGCAAGGAGACAGACTGCCCGAATCAGGGGATCATCCAGGAACATGCAAAACCAAAAAGGCCAATATGTGTGCAAATAGGGCTTCCAGTATTATGAATGTCACATGACCTCTGACAGCTGTGAGGCAGGGATAAGCAAACAGTGAGTCTGGTAGATTCTTCAGAGATATTTATACTTGATAACTTTGTTTTTATGACTTGGAAATACTGTTAAAAAATCCCCACTTGAAGGAGGATTGGTTCCTCAGCTCAGTTTGTGATGTTAATGGCTCTAAGAGGTTTGGGGCAGGATTTATGGAGCCAGCTCCAGGGTGGCGCTCCCACTTGGAACTCAGTGGTCATCCCCATCTGATACTATAACTGGTATGATGGTTCATATGTATATGCAAATATATGTGTGTGAGATGTAAATGTAGTTCTGTAATTGAATAGCAGCCTCATCACACATTTACATGGGGAGACTAGAATTGTATGAGTAGGTGTAAGGCCAACACTATTTCACAATTTTCTGTACCATGAAACAAACCATGAGCTCCTGCCATTGGGATCCTGTTTATTTCAAGTGACATTCACCACTGTTGGGGATAGTAGGAATGTCAAGTTCATCTCTCTTAGTGTATTGTATCTCTGTTCATAGAGGCAGAGATCGGGAGCACAGAAAAAAGAAAATGGGTTGGGAAGCCATAGAGATTGGATTAAATCCCAATTCCATCCATTTCACAGCTGTGACATTAGGCAACTGATTTAATCTTTCTGAGACTATAATTATAGTTCCCTATTTTTTAAATTAGAACAACAATGCTTTTTTTCACTAGTATATTGTTAGCATTAAACAAAAGGCTTTTTGTAAAGTTTGTACTCTGATGTTCAACAGATAGTAGGTACTCAAAAAAATGTTAGCTTTCTTTACATTTTTAGAATATCCCAGAACTATGCAGTTTCCCCCAGATGATATTCACATTTATATGGGCTCATGCTCACACACTACAGCAATAGGCATGCGGCCCGCCGGCCGAGAGTTTGGCATGCTTGTTGTAGATGAACCAAGTACTTGAGATGTTTATATCACATTGACCCTCTCCCAGCAATGTTCTCCCCTCAAACCTCCCCCGACTCTGCCTGCCGTGCAGGTCCTGGTTGAAAGCCCTCCCCGCTGACTCTAACCCTTGCTGATTCAGCTTCCCCTAGATTCCTGGGGTACACATTCATTTATCCAATAAACAGGAAGCCTCAACTATGTGCCAGGTACCCTTTTAGGAGCCAGAGATACGGTGATTAACACATAGTGCTGACCTCATGGAGCGCACACAGTCTCACTCTGACCCACATCAGCCCCGTCACACATGAGAAGAGCCTTGTCCAGTGAGCTGATCAAGCACAAGGCCGGCGCCTTAGCTCAGTGCTGAACACTCAGATGTTCTTTCATCCTTGGGGGTCGATGGACTTGCTTTCACAGAGACCAGGCCTAGAGCTGATACTCAGTAAAATGGCATGTTGAGTGCTGAAGGGACTTTTACACTGGCTTCTGCCCAACATCTGCATATGGTAAGTACAAATATAGCAGAAAATGAAGAGCCTCATTCGTGTGTGTCAGTGGAGGAGATTTGTGGAGCCGCCTTATTTTGTCCCATTCAGCTTCTGCACTGTGCGTGTGTGAAATAAAACCCGAACGAGACGTCTTTCACTGACTTCCTTTCTGTCTCCCCTCTCTGCCTCTCACCGTTCCACAGGTCAGCGTGGAGGTTTTGGTAGAGTACCCTTTTTTTGTGTTTGGACAGGGCTGGTCGTCCTGCTGCCCGGAGCGAACCAGCCAGCTCTTTGATTTGCCGTGTTCCAAACTCTCCGTCGGGGACGTGTGCATCTCGCTGACCCTCAAGAACCTGAAGAACGGCTCCGTCAAAAAGGGCCAGCCCGGGGACCCCGCCAGCGCCCTGCTGAAGCACGCCAAGGCCGACGCCCTCGCGGGCGCCAGGCACCGGTACGCGGAGCAGGAGAACGGCATCCATCAGGGAAGCGCCCCGATGCTCTCCGAGAATGGCGAACTGAAGTTTCCGGAAAAAACGGGATTGCCTGCGGCGCCCTTGCTCACCAAAACGGAACCCAGCAAGCCCGCAACCACGAGGAAGAGGAGGTGGTCGGCGCCGGAGACCCGCAAACTGGAGAGGTCGGAAGACGAGCCGCCCTTGACTCTTCCCAGGCCTTCGCTAATTCCTCAGGAGGTGAAGATTTGCATCGAGGGCCGGTCTAACGTGGGCAAGTAGGAGCAGCGCGGGGGCAAGGAATTCGGCCCTCCCTTATCATTTGTATCCAGATTACTGTACTGTAGGCTCAATAACACAGTATTTACATGGTATCCTCTTCCTTTAGGTTTCTGTTATGACCTTGTCATTAGAGTTACAGCTGGTGTTGCGCAGGAGACGGTGCATATGCTTTTTCCACGCGTGTCTGTCCGTGGGCGGCGAGCGGGGGCCACGAGGGCCGGCGAGGCCAGGCGCCTGGTGGGAATGAATGAATGAATGTGGCTGGAGCGGGGCTGCCTTTCCCAGCGGCGCCAGAGCCTCCGCTGGGCGCCGGCTGCTGCTGGTTTCAGGAGGAAGTTCGCGGGAAGGGGGTTGCAGGGGTGTGTGTGCGTGAGCGTTGGGGGGGGGGGGGGGGAAGGGGGGCAGCAGGGGTGCCACAGCCTAAGCGAGGGTCTTCTTCTCTCTGCCTCCCCCTGTCTCACGCTCTCAGCACGGGGTTGGAGCTCCAGAGACGCGTCCTCAGGAGGTCTCATGTACAAAAGAAATATCAGGAACCCAGCCTCAGGGCATCCTAGAGAGGATGGAAAGCTAACCCTGTAAAAGAACATTTTTTTCCCCCCTCCAACATATTTTACAATAAAAGCAACTTTTAATCATATAGATATGTATTTCCCCCTATGGGGCCTGACTGCACTGATTTTTTTTTTTTTTTAAGAGCAACTGCCACACGTGGGATTTCGTTTCTGCTTCGCTAGTCCAGTGCCGTCTTGGGGTGTCTGGTGGGCAGGGCCGCCCTGGCTGCGGGGCTCCCCGAGGGTGCGGGGCGGCGGGGTGGAGCGTGAACGCCCCGCCCACTCTGGTTCTGTGCAGTGTTAGGAAAACCAATCAGGGGGTCGCATTGACTTCCTCCCAAGAGGCAGATGGGGCTGCCCTCCAGAGAGCTGCGGAAGCTCTTCACCTTGGGTTTGCAAATCTTTTGTCTTTTAACTCTAGTACTGTTTATAGTTCATGACTATGGACAACTCGGGTGCCACTTTTTTTCAGATTCCAGTGTGACGTGAGGAATTGGATTTTGAAGATGAGCATATATATTGCTATCTCTTAAGCACTTAAAATGCTGTTCACACTTTATTACCAAGCATCTTGGTCTAGCATTCAACAAGTACTGTATCTCACTTTAAAGTCTGTGGGAAGAGAAAAAACAGAAAAAAAATAAAACTAAGTTGCTATCTTTTTTCGACACTGTACCTGCATTTCAGCTCTGCAGAGTTTCTCACGTCAAGATATTGACAGTTTCAATGTGGTTTAAAAGGATGAATGGGAATCATGGACCAGTTATGTGACAATGAATGACCCCCCAGAGCAGCCTGGCGGGAAGGCACTTTCACTTTGGTATTTGAGAAGGGATTAAAGGCATATGCAGAGCTGGCGGAGAAACCGAGAGAAAAGGGATGGAAAAAAGAATACTCATTTTTGTCCAGTGTTTTTCTTTTTACGACGAACTTTTAAAGAACCTTGCGATTTGCACATCTTGAGTTCATAATTTGTGTGATATTCCTGCAGTTTTTATCCAATAACATTGTGGGAAAGGTTTGGGGGACTGAACGAGCATAAATAAATGTAGCAGAATTTCTTTCTAACCTGCCTAAACTCTAGGCCGTTTTATAAAGTTATGTTCCTTTCAAAATCTATTTTGGTCTTTCTACCACATCTGTCACAAAAACCAGGTCTTTGGCAGGACAACTCTGAGAATTTTCTTCAGATTCATTGAGAGAGTTATCCATAGAGGCATTTATATATGTGAGCAAGTTTTTTTTTAAAAAATTCATTATTGTTGTTGTTAATGTCTTTTCAGAATGACTTTTTTTTTTTTTTCATCTGAAATCAAATCAAGATTTGGTGTTTGGTACAAACCCAGAAAGGTATTTCAGAATTTAAACCTTTCATTCCCAGAGAGGTGAAATATTGTTTGTGGGTTTTGAGTTTGCATCTCAAAGTGCTTTAAAAAGGTTTTATAAGTAGGAAGAAATTTTTAATATTCGTACTTAGAATGGCTGCAGCTAATCTGAACAAAAACTTCTGATTTTCCTTTCCTCATTGAGAAATAATACTTTTCCCATTTCACAAATTTAAGAAGTCCTAATTCAACCCACATTTTGGCTATCCAGTGTTCCTTCACATTTTGTTCTCACCAGGACTAATGAGTTTATAAACCATTTTCTGGAATGTACCAAAAACATTTGAATAGATATAGAATAGCTAGAGCCGGTCCTTGCTTGACTCTCTTCGAATTTCATCACCCTCCCTGCATGCTCGCAGAGAGCTGAGTGGGCCCATTCTCGCAGTCATAATGCTCCTTTAGTGCTGTATTTTTTAAAGCGTTTCTGTTCAGAGAACTTGCTTAATCTTCCATATATTCTGCTCAGGGCACTTGCAATTATTAGGTTTTGTTTTTCTTTTTCTTTTATAACCTTTGGTGGCAAGAGGAATACGGGGCTGCCACATCGACTTTGTCCTCCTTGGCACCACTATTTACAGTAGCCACTCACGTGGACTCAGAAAGACACACACCACCTTTTGGCTTACTTCGAGCATTGAACTAACTGGATCCACACCACCAACACTAAAATGGGAAAATAGACATGGCTGGAGCAATAGGAACATCATCATCATTTTTGTGCTTCTCTTTCAGGTATAGGAATTATAAGAGGACTGGTTCTTTCTCAGCATTGTCCCATTTCGCTCTCCTGCTTTTTCAGCATGTGCAATACTTTCCATGCCAATAGAGCCTGGTCAGTGTGCTCTAGTTAAAGCTCACACCCTTTTGGCTTTTTCCTTGTTTGGAGGGGAGGAGCTGGAAGGGGAGAGCCTCCCGCTGCGAGCTCCCCCTGCTGCTGTGGATGCTGAGTGCTGGGCGGGAGCCTTCAGGAGCCCAGGTGTCTGTCGCCATGTTGCAGAAAGATCAAGCAAAGGAGATCTAGGGGACCAGCTGCAGTACCGCTGTCACCACGATGAATAGTGAATGTGGAGTGTGTAGAGGAAGGAGGCAGAGTCATTTCTAAGGCGCACTCTGGAGCAATAGAGCCAGCATCAACCCATTTTCCACGCCCTTTCCCGCAAGTGGGCAGGCCCCTCCTCAGGTCTGTGTCCTTGAGACTTTGAGCTGTGCCTCTGAGCCCGCAGGAAGTGATGTGTGCGTGAACTGCGAGCATGCAGGCCAGCGGCTGTGGAGGGGCCGCCTGCCAGCACTGCTCACTCTCCTCTGTGGCAGCTTTCTCTTCAAATAGGAAGAACATCCAGGGGACAGGGAGCCTCCTCCTGTTTGCAGACCTTGCTGAACTGAGGCTCCCAGAGCAGCCTGTGTCACCACTCCTGTGTAGCAGACCTGGCAGCGACAGGCGTAGAAATTCTCCGGTGCCCTGCCGCTAACGAGAATCAGCCTTGTGCCTCCGTACCCTGTCCACTTTGCAATATTTGCTGACACTGTCTTTAGTTCTTTCTTTCCTGTTTTCCACTTTTAAACTATTAACAGCAGGCCTTTTGCATTTACAGTGGAACACAATCACCAAGAAATTAGGGTGAAAAGAAAAAAATATAAAATAAGAAACCAACAAACAAGAACCTCTCTTTATAGGGATTTCTAAATACAGAAAATGACTGTTCCTTCGAATGTTTAACTTAAGAATTATTTCAGTTTGTCTGGGCCACACTGGGTTGCAGATAAAGAGATGGGTGCCACTTACCTCAAACCTTTTGAAGTGGAAATCCAAATTGCATTTTCATTGGGACTTTCAGGATAATTTTCTATGTCAGTCGATTTTTTTTTTTGTTTTGTTTTCCCCAACTCGCCCCGTTTGGTTTGGGATGGTTTGATTTTCTTCACTGCTGTTGTCGACCCCTTTCTGACTCTGCATTGGGACCCTCCGTTATTTGTTGGGTGAGCGTGTTGGGTTGCCCCCACAGGAAGTGGCAGCAGCTTCCCCCCCCCCCCCCCCCACAGGAAGGCTGCGGAACCTTTCACACCTCTTACTCAGGGACGGGCTGGCGTGTGTGTGTGGTACACTGATGTGCCCGGAGCAGCACTTTGACTGCTCTGGAGTAGGGCTGTACAACTTCGAGGAATGTTTGGATTTCCTGCACCTTGTGGATTACTCCTTAGATCCTGCATAGATTGCAATATAATGCTGCGTGTTCACGAGGAACAGTAGCTCCTAGTAATCATCAATCCACTCTTTGCACATAGTTTGATCTTTACTGAAATACGTTGCCAAAATTTCTTTTTTGTCGTCGTAGCTTTGGAATTTTTTTGTTTGTTTGTTTTTTAAGGAAACAATTGACAATACCCTTTAACATCTGTGACTACTAAGGAAACCTATTTCTTTCATAGAAAAATCTCAGTGCTTTTAAAGACACTAATGCCACGCGATTTCCGATTTGGGTGAAGAAGCAGAGCTCTTGGGACAGAAGGCCAGGCTTTTTGAGCTGTGTGGGTTGTCATGGCGACTGTTTCATGTACCATCAGCAGCTCCACAAGCTGTGGCCTGTTCTCTCCTAACCCTTTGCACTTCCTGTTTTCTGGTCACCGTGACGATTCCAGGTGACAACAGGGCCGCCCGTCTCCCTGGCCCGACCCGGCTTCTTTGGTGGATATGAAAGAAAAGGGAATCATGCTTTTTTATTCTTTAGAGTGGAGTGGAGGCCTTTGCTCCCACTTTTGTGTTTTCAACCCAGAATTTCTGAAATGGAGAATTTAAGACATCGAGTAATAAATATACAGAGAATATACTTTTTATAAAGCACATGCATATGCTATTGTGTTGGGTTGGTTTCCTCTTTTCCACGGACAGTGTTGTGTTTCTGTTGATAGGGAAACTCCAAACGATTTGCACACCTCTACTCTGGAGCCGAGACTTCTACAGAGATGACCTCGCTTCAAATGTTACTTACTGATGGGATCTTTTCTTGTAGCACTAGACCTTGTGGGAATTTCCTTTTTTTTTTTTTTTCTTCTTTATAATGTACACCTAACCTGAGAAGCTGAAGAAAAGAAATTTTTGAGGCACTCACTTTGAGGAGTACAGGTAATGTTTTAAAAAATTGCACAAAAGAAAAATGAATGTCGAAATGATTCATTCAGTGTTTGAAAGATATGGATCTGTTGAAACAATGAGTTTCATACCTTGTTTGTAAAAAAAAAAAAAAGAAGAGGAAGCATAAAGGTTGAAAGTTACATGTTTTTCTTTGTATATAGAAATTCGTTGTGTCTAAATGATCAGATTTGTATGGTTACGGCCTGGAAGAATTACTGCGTCAAAGGCTCTTCAACTATACCTATGCTTCATTTCTGTTTTCGTTACATAGAGCCCTCCTTCTGAGAGAGGGCAACTCTGTATTCTGCAGTTTGAGAATACTGTTCATTCCTATGCTGAAAGTACTTCTCTGAGCTCCCTTCTTAGTTTAAACTCTTAAGCCATTGCAACTCCTTTTTCTTCAGAAATGATATTTTGACATTTTCAGCACTTCCTGTTCCAATAAACCCAAAGATTATAATCCTGAACAAGAAGTGTTTGTAACAAGGGATCCTAGCTACTAATAAAACAGGACTCATTGTGAGGACAAAAAAATGTTCGGCCTTCTTCCCCCCCCACACCTCATTTAAATGGGGGGGTAAAACACGAAATTCAATTCAAATGCCTCATTTCACTTCAGTTAACTTTTTCTTTATATTGAGGCCAAAATAAATGTGGGACAACTTCTCAGAAAAGTCATATTCTGTCCAAAAATCAAGCCAGCCAGCGGATACTGGACAGCTGTGGGGATACTGAGCAAACCCACCTACAGTTCTTACCTGCAGAAGCTCAGCTGCCCCCTTGCTGTTAAAGGCAACATTTCTGGTAGCTGACATTCACCTGTACAATGGGAGGGATCAGTGGCCTCGGTGTTTCAGTTTCTCGTGTCCTCTTGACTTGCATACAAACGGTTCAGCTGTATTAAAATTAAGTGCATTTGGCCAATAGGTAGTATCTATACAATAACAGTCTCTTAAGAATTTCCGTAACTTTTCTTACCTGAAAGGACTCAAGTCTTCCACTGCAGATAATTGGAGACTTTGCCCAAGTTTTCTTTCCCTTTAGTTTGTTCGTTTACTGTCTGGATGGCCAATGAGCCTGTCTCCTTTTCCATGGCCAGTCTGAAGGCCTGTGTGGGAAGCATTGTTTACAGTCATCTTTGCTGAGACTGTTCTCTGGAATATCAGGGCTGAGGCGACGCTACTTTAGAGCTGTTGTCTTTAAAAAGCAGGTACCAAGCAGCCAGGTGCGTAGGTTTCCTCTGGTTCTCACATGAACCACCTACTCTTAACCCTTTGCACTCGCTTGCTTTTTTCACGATTCCTTTATTCTAATGCTAACCGTGTCGAGTCACACTTGACATCTGAGTGCAAAAGGTTAAGGTATTATCTGGCCCAGGAGTGGGGTAGATGCTTTAGTCCGTGACCATTAAACGTGACACCTGTGCGTTGGGTTCTGTGAATACTGCCCTTTTGGCCTTTGGGGGAGGTTTCTTCAGCCCCGGCCATCACTGCTCACCTGTAAATCCAAATCAGTGTCAGCTGAAGGGAGGTTTCAGGACAGCCCTAGTCTCCGTGGCGGCCTTCAGTGAACACAGCGCCCTAACTTCTAGCCAGTGGGGTCCCGGCCCAGAACCATCTCTGAGATCCGACCCTCTGGATGTGTTAATATCTGATCATTCAAACTTCCAACCGTATGCCTCCCACCGGCCAAGGGAAAGGAGACGCCAGAACTGTGGGCACTATCAGACTGACATGGCCAGTACAGAGGAAAACTAGGGAAGGAGTGATGATTTGCACCTTATCGAAAAGAAAATATTACGTGCATACATAGTTAAGAGCTTTTATTGTGACAGGAGAACTTTTTTCCATATGCGTGCATACTCTCTGTAATTCCAGTGTAAAATATTGTACTTGCACTAGCTTTTTTAAAACAAATATTAAAAAAAATGGAAGAATTCATATTCTATTTTCTAATCGTGGTGTGTCTATTTGTAGGATACACTCGAGTCTGTTTATTGAATTTTATGGTCCCTTTCTTTGATGGTGCTTGCAGGTTTTCTAGGTAGAAATTATTTCATTATTATAATAAAACAATGTTTGATTCAAAATTTGAACAAAATTGTTTTAAATAAATTGTCTGTATACCAGTACAAGTTTATTGTTTCAGTATACTCGTACTAATAAAAATAACAGTGCCAATTGCAGACGTGTCCTTGCCTTGTGTCAGGTCCTCGAGGAACGTGGAGGCTGAGGCAACTGGGAATTCCTCCTTCCTTACCCACGGCCGTCACCCGTGGGTTTGGGGGGTGGTGACATGGGCATTGCCTGTACTAAGGGTGTGGGGAGCAGAGGTCGTGATGAGTTTCTGAGACAAAAGGTACACGTCCGCCTCTGATGCTGTGCCTCGTTCCGTTCCTGGTTATTGCTCCTGTCTGAATTCCACTGTTTACAAGAGATAATTGTTTCTAAACAGCATTTGGCAGCTTGGCGCGCTCACGTAGCATCATGGATACATTCTGTACAGTTTCGCTGTAAACTGGTTCATGGTCTGAAGGCAAAGTTCACTGTAGTTAAAACGTTTCCTGTAGTTATGCTTGTTAGAAACGCAACAAGCAGTGGGGGGAGAGAGGGGTTTGTTTGTCTCAAGCAGTTGCCCCAGAAAGTGGGTCCTCAAGGACCGGTGACTTTCAGTGACCTTTGCCAGCTGCTTGTGTGATGACGACCTCCCAGCTGGGAGGCCCTGCAGAGGTGGAGGAGAACCCGGTGTCCAGTTAGCCCAGGGAGGGAGGGTAACTCTGTCCTATCTTCCTGGTTAGGTGTTTGGGGACATCTCACCAGGATGTCCTCTCAGGACTCACGGGAGGCCCTGACGCGTTGTGCATGTCGGTGTGTGGCGGAATGTGCACTAAGCCGGCAGTGAGGAGGTGAGCCTCGCAGCCCGACAGGAAGCGCTGCCGTGTCCCTCCTCCTCCAGAGCAGTGTGGGTGGCCGTGCTGTGTGCTGGGGCACGTGTGGGGCAGCGGTCTGAACCGCCGCCTGCCCTGTTTTAATGTTAGATGCTAATGGCTCTGACAAGTTTGGGGTCCAATGGCTATGAGTCTTACCTGGACTGATCACACCCATGAGGAAAAGCCTTTGCTTTCCCCGCTGCAGTGGGGAGGCCTTGACGCTGTTAAGCACACAGCGGGACCCCGAGGCGGACAGGACAGCACCCAGTTCCCCGGCTCCCTCCCTCCTCACCCGCCCACTGCTGCACGGAGGCCTGCACTCAGGCAACAGGGCTGCTTCCATCTGTGTCCCTGCACGCGCCTGGTCTGTGGGCGGCTCCCCTGCGGGCTCCCCTCCCCCCACTCCTGTTGGAGGCAGAGATGAACTGGCTACCAAGTGGATGCCTTAGAATCACTGCTAATTGGGCGGCTTCTGCTTCCAGATGACCCAGCAGAGTGTACAGCTTTTCACGTCCCTAAAAACCTGAGCGAGGGGCCTGCCTTCAGTTGATTGGTGCAATGAAAGAGCCAGTCTGCAGTCTGTGCAAGACAGATAGCACGAGCAGACATCCCGGCAGAGGGCTGCCCACAGGGGCCATCGGGTGACGGGTGCCCCCACCCTGGGCACTCGGGGGGGAGCCCAGGAGGAGCCCAGTCCTGGAGGGGACACTGGTAACAGTCCCTTCCTACTCACTACTGCTGGGACATCTTAAGTGGATCCCCTCAGGTCCTCCTTTGCTTCACCTCTCTCCCTCATCTATATATATAAAACCCTAATATGCAAATAGACCAAATGGCTGAACAACTGGTCGCTATGATGTGTGCTGACCATCAGGGGGCGCATGCGGAACATGGAGGGCATCGGCTGTGGCGGGATGGTGGAGAAGGTGAATGGGGGCTCCAGACCAAAGGCGGGGTGCCAGTTGCTGTCATTGGGGCGAGCCTCTGGTGGTTACTGAAAATTCTTTGCTCCCGCACGCCATGGTCCCACTGGGTGCTCGCACCTGCTGCTGGCGCTGGCCCCACTTGCACCCGCTGCTGGGCCCGACTGCCCCTCAGGGCTTCTCCACCTCCCCCTGTTCCTGAGGGGCGATTGGGGCAACAGCCACCGCTCGAACCCGCTGCTGACACTGGCCCCAATCGCTCCGCGCAGTCAGCGGGTGTGCCTGGGGCCGTCAGTGCGTGGGAGCAGCGGCAGCGGGAGCAGGGCTACTGGCAGACAGGGGACCGGGAGCCGTGGCGGGAGGGGCCGGGCAGGGGTGCAGAGGATGGGCCGAGACGTGTGCCCACTGCAACCTTGTGGCCCACAATTCCTTTCAAGGTGCACGAATTCATGCACTGGGCCCCTAGTTTTGCATAAAGAAACAATAAAGAGGAGTGTCAAACACATCTCCCATCTTCCACAGGACAGCCTGGGGCTCACCCCTCCTGCCCAGCAGACAGGAAAGGCGGGGTGCCTCCAGCACAGCCCCACATCAAGGTCTGACTACACGACCTTGACCCCCACATCTCCAAGGTGTAGCCATTCACATTTCCACCAGTACAAGCATCATTCCCCAGGGGTGTGGGGGAAAGGTATTCCAGTGGAGCTAAAGTTGCTGGTCTTTGACGGTATTCTTGTAAGACTGAAAACGGAACTCTGAGTGTGCGATTTGGTGGTTGCCCTCCTACAGCGGCCCCTCGGCCCCTCCTTACTCCAGGGCCATTGCTGCCTTTTCAGGGAAAAGTTTACTCCTGCGTCTGCTTCTCTAGAAGTAACACCCAGGTCTGCACACACCCTCCAGTCCTATCCCTCAAGTAATGCTTCAGAAAGCGGCCAGCCGTCACCAATGCCCACGTTCACCGTTGACACAGAGCCACAGCGGACACAGCGGCCGGCTGCAGGGCTCCTGCCAGGCCCGGGTCCTCTCTCCAGGAAAGCACCCACGTTTCCGGTGAGCTGACCATTATCCAGGAACACGGGCAGTCCTTCCTTCAAAGCATAATCACCACGAGGGGACGGTTCTAACTCATATTTTAAACCAATGCTTTTAGGAAGCCGCTGGTCAAGGTGTTTGCTGTTTTCTTCAATGGGACTCTACCTGCTAATTTTTTGGTGGGTAACCTTTCAATAAAATATGGTGTGGAATTTCAAAGTAAAGTATAATCTCTTGAAGGGAGAGGCCAGCCAGGCAAGTTGGACTCAGAAAGGAAGGGGAAGAGATGGGGGAAACAAAGCTAAGTGACAAACCAGGACAGGGACAGGGACAGCGCCCCAGAAGGAGCACCAACTGGCAGGGGCAGATGAGCTGCTCCCCAAAGACTCGGCTAACCAAGGTGGTGACACACCTCACCGCCCACTGAGAGGAGCTGCGGAAACCGGCGCCTCCTCACCCGTCCTTCTGTGCTTTGGTTCTTCTCCAGAAAACGGAAGGAAGCCAGAGGGGGAGACCTGGTTACCCGGACTTCCCCCACCACCACCACCAGGTATCTGGACTTAGAGCCACTAGCGAGCGTGTCTGGGAAGGAGGCGGAAAACCCCAGGTCCCCCTACAACATGGTTCCTGAAAAGGCAAACTCCGGGACTCAGTAAGTCTGAAGGTAATAGCATTATATTCAAGTGAAACCATTTTCTTTTTAAAAAACAAAGAAAAAGGTACGAGTGTTAGTTTTCACGATGAGGTTATGAGTTCCGGGCAGCTGGGCAATGACCACTGACCCTACCAGTGCCCTGCCTCCAGCCCCGCCACAGGCACTAGGGGACCCCGGCGCCTCCAGGCGGCAGGAGGGGCAGCAGCGTCCCGCCATTCAGGAGCAGCCCGAAGCTCAGACGGACGGGGATGTGAACGCAGCGTGTGGAAGCTTCCGTGAGCAGCCGGCGCCTGCCCCCGGGTTAGCTGAACACCGTGTTGTGCTGCTGGGTCACCCGGATGAACGTCGTCCTCTTGCTGAGCTCTTTGAGCTTGGCGGCCCCCACGTAGGTGCAGGTAGACCTCAGTCCCCCCAGGATATCCAGGATCGTGTTTTCCACGTCTCCTCTGTAAGGCACTTCCACCGTCTTGCCCTCCGACGCTCTGGGAGAAAAAGGAAGTGCTCCTTTAACCCCCCTCTTCTTCCTTAGGAACCAGGTACTCCCAGCTCTAGCCCCTGAAGCAGCCCCAGGGCCCTCCGGTAGCCAAATGCCCCTGACCCCACGCCCACACGGCCTCAAACACCAGGCTGGCCCCGCCCGCATCTCGGAAGGACAGGTCCTCCCACCCGAAACGCCTGACCTCCCGCCAGCTGCTCAGAGCACCAGGGAGAGCGTCTGTGAGCAGCCCGGACCTGCTCAACGCATTCCTCTCAGCAGCGGGCCTCCCCTCTGCCCTACAGAAACTCACCTCACCTTTCTCCCACCTGTCTGCACACCTGTCTCCCGCTGGCCCAGGGCCCAGGGGCAGGAGAGCAGACATGGGGGATTACCTCCAGGCCAACCCCGCCACTGCCCCTTCTGCTCCCCTCCCTGATCAACAACAGAAGACGCCTGGAGCTTCACCCTCCTGCATCCCAGGTCAGACTCCGAGCATCTCCAAAGGAGTCAATGAGGAGGAGGAGGAGGAGGAGGAGGAGGAGGAGGAGGAGGAGGAGGAGGCTGCCAATGAAATGAACACCCTCACCCACCAGGTTATGTAGGCACCTCCACCAGCAAGATGCAGCGACTCCCCTCCAACGGCCTGCCTTTCCTGGGGGCAGGGCGCTTTGTCGGGCACATTGCCCCAGCTCACTCCCGCGCTCACGCAAGTCATACACCTGCCGTGCTGGGTGTGGGGTAAGGTCCCAGCAAGGTGGAACCAGAGTAGAACTCGGGACTTTTTTAGCACCGAGCCGTGAGGGCTTAGGTTAGCTGAACACTGTTTTCAGAGGAGCATTCAGAAACTCGGGTCCAGTACACAGTGCAAACCCTGAGCAGCATCTGTCCTTGCTGAGTCGGCCCCTCCTCACTAAGCTTCCAAGCGACACTGACTCCACTCGTCAGGTCCCCTTCCTGCCAAATGGGGACACGGTCCAGACCCGCTTTTGGAGAGACCGCGCAAAAAGGAGACCCCAAGTCTATGCAGAACTCTAGCCCCACCTAAGGGCCAATCTGGAAATTTTAACAATTAACCAAATTGTTACTGGAACTTTCTCTAGCTGGTCTCTCTTCAACTGTTAAAATACTACCTCTTGATTAGAAACTTACTACCTGGAATTTCAAAAGGGAGTAACTCTTGTATACTGAAACCTACACATGCAAGACTGTCCTTGGGTGAAGTCTATGAGGCCCTCCACTAGACCTGTGGTCGGCAAACCGCGACTCCTCGCGAGCCGCGGTTTGCCGACCACTGCACTAGACCAAAGGCTGGCCTAGTGGCTGGCTTAGGGCACTGATATGATGAAGCGGAAGACTCAGGTCACTGCTCTCTGTGACCAGAGACCAGCATCCTTGCACGCATGCCTGCCATGCCTGCCCTTTCATTTTCTGAGGCCCGGGCCTTCCGGGGGCTTCCTGGAAATCACCCAGATTCTCATCCTGGTTCTCTGCTGACTGGTGACAGCACCTTTTGCAAGTTATTTACTGCTGACGCTCAAGTCTTCTCATCTGTAAAACAATGGTACTTTGATCTCCCAAGGATGGACTGGGAAGGAACTAGCACAGCATACATAACGGGGTCTTAATTAAATATAATGTCAACGAGGAGAACCATTCTCGTGAGGAGACGATGGTGATGAGGCTGCAAATGCCCAGGAAAGGAGAGGGAAGGAAGGAGGGAGGAAAAGGAAGGAAGACGGAGAACAGATACAGCCCGCAGGGCTCAGGCTGCCTTTGGGTCAAAGTCCTGATTCCTCCAGGGCGTCTCTTCCTTGTCTAAGGTTCGAATCCGCTTTCAGATAGGAGTCTTGCTGCTCCTGAATATTTTATCTCCTGTTGTGTCTGGACCCTGCTGAAATGACAAGAGATGACTTTTCTTTTGGCCCCTTGGCTTCCGTCCATGATGGAGCCTCGTCGGGCCTTCCCTGTCTGTTTTTCTTAGGACCCGAAACAGATGCGACAGCTACAGGGCAAACAGTGTACTCCAGGCCAAGCAGCCAGCTGCCGCCCCCACGGCTCCCCTTATATATACCCCAGTGCCCAGGAGGCCCCGCCCCACCTGGGATGTGACAATGGCTGCTGGGAAAGTGGGGAGCTTGGCCAGAGGTCTGGGTGAGCAGGAGCAGCAGTCCCCCCGTCTCCATCAGTCACCACACGGGACAGCCGTCCTCAGGCTGCAGGGGAAGGAGTGCGCCCTTGTTCTGACCATCGGAGGTGGCCAGTCAGTCCCCTACTCCTCTTTCCCACCCCGCCTTCCCCATACTGTAATGTTCTATTTATTGAGGTCCCCCCCAAAAGAGAAAAACTGGCGAGAGAGGATTGAAGTCCCCGGTTCCCTACTGAAGAAAGAGCTTGAGAGATGGTGCCCCACACTGCCCGCCCGCTGCAAATCTCTGGGAGTTCTGATGTTTCACCTCTGGATTGGTTTGAACCTTATATAATGCATCTGCATCCCATGTCTTTACAGTAAGCGGTTAGGTGTGGAAGGAATGGTAGGACATGGAGGTGTCGGCCACAGAGGGCTTGGGTTCCATCCCAGCGCTGAGGCTTCCTGGGGGAAGGCAGTCGGCCTCCCACAGAGGACTTCCTCCTGAGGATACAGGACCTCCGTCCTGCCCCCTCCGTGTGCCCTGTCATCAGCGCCAACCCCAATAAGGCCAACAGCAGCCTCTCTGGAGCAGGGCAAGGTCATGGGTATATTGTCATATAAACACACATGGAAGTGATTTTAACCACTGTCGCCCCAATAAATCTAATTTAAAGGTAAAACAATAACATAGATGGAAGTGAAATAAAGGCCAGGTTATCTTTTGGGATCATGGGTTTTAAAAAAGAAGGAAAGCAGACGTGAGCATCCCGCCTACAGTGAGGGGCAATGACATGGCTAAAAATGATGCCTGTTTCAACTGTCAGAGCCGAGAGGTGCTGTGTGAGCCCCTGTAGGCGAAACACGGCATTCTTCAAGAAAGCCGCCCGCCACGTGATGGTCCAGAACCACACCTGTTTCATACGCAATGAAGACCCTTCTTCAACCCAATTCTCGCCGCCTGAACGCATACCGGGTCAGAGGTCAGAGGTCACTGGGAGAGGTCAGCAGAGGCTCTACCAGAAGGATGAGGCGGTAACCTCCCGGCCCCCACTGCAAGTCTGGAGTGTCACCTCGGGGACTGGCTGAGCAGGAGCCCGCCCTACTCACACACACCCCAGTCCATGTCCAACCCACCCCCAAACAGCTCTGCTATCACTGCCTTTTGAGGGCCCCAACACTGCATACTAGCTGGGTAAAAAAATACGGCTACTTACAAAGAGCAAGACAGGTTTTCTAGCCCCTGCCCGTGGTGCTTTACTATAAAGAGAAGCAACGTTCCTTGAGACCTACTTCCACCCGTTTCTGAGAGGAGCAGGAGAAATGCGAGTCCTCACCGGTGAGAAGCCTTACCTGTACTCGGCCACCCCTCCTGCGTGTTTCTTCATCGCTGTTTCGGAGCTCATCCCGTAGAAGAGCTTGAGCTTCTGCCCGTCCCTCTCGATCACCTCTCCGGCACACTCGGTGTGGCCCGAGAACATGCCTCCCAGCATGACAAAGTCTGCTCCGGCTCCTACACGCCCGGCGTGGGACGGGAGGAAGCAGCAATGGAAAGAGCTCAGAGAAGACAGGCTCTGGGAAGATCCAAGTGCTACCCCACTCACCCTCCCACCACCCAGCTACCGTCCAGAGAGAAGCCCACCTCTCCCCTCCTGACAAAGTTTAACAAGGGCCAGTCCTCCGTCGTTAGCAATGAGCACCTTCCCGAGGTTGAACTTAGACTCAGAGCAGCATTTCAGGCTGCCCGCTGTCCATCTTATCCTTGGTGCAGTAACTGCTCTACAAGGTCCCCACCAGGCATCTGGTCTACCTTCAGCTCTCGGCACGCTCGCACCGTGTAGATCGTGAGACCTCGGAGCAGACTGAACCTCCTCTACTGGACTGGCATGAAGGACAGAAACCTGCACATGTGTATGTATGTATGGTTATGTATCGTGTAAAGCTCTACCTCCCACCTCTGTTGTGATATTTGCCTTCTAGAATAAATAATATCCCATATTAATCACCAAATGGCATGAAACTTCCAGGCTAGGTGCAGAGGACACAGGGGTGTTGAAGCTGCCGTTGAAGGCTACACTGGAACAGGGCCAGGAGCAGCTGGAACAGCAGGACTGGCCACTGTGTGTCCCAGGGTCTGTCACAGTGCATGGCACATGGGAGACGCCCATGCCTAGTTGTCAAGGAAGTAAAGGGTGTATGTGAAGAAACGGGAACAGTCCCACCCCCACCCTCTCCATGGGCAACTGTGCAGACAGGGTCTCCACCGACTGCTACAAACCGCTGCAGCCGCTCCCCGGGAGGTCCTAGCGAGGGTTCACATTCGGAACACGAGGACACCAGGGTACAGATACACTAAGTCAGTGGTCGGCAAACTGCGGCTCGTGAGCCACATGCGTCTCTTTGGCCCCTTGAGTTTTTAGCCAAGGCCAGCTTAGGAGTACCCTAATTAAGTTAACAGCAATGTACCTACCTATATAGTTTAAGTTTAAAAAATTTGGCTCTCAAAAGAAATTTCAATTGTTGTACTGTTGATATTGGGCTCTGTTGACTAATGAGTTTGCCGACCACTGCCCTAAGTCATTAGAATGAAGGACAAGGAAGGGTAACCCCTGAAAAGTGGCCGTGACCTCTTCCATCTGGTTGTTTAAATAGTTATGAGGACTCTGGGGGTGGGGGTGGGGGTGGCCTTACAGTCCCTTCTGCCAGCATCACGGACAGGCAGGCTGCCCAGCGGGCCCTTTGGCCTGGCGCCACAGGGCTTCCCGCCTGAAACCAGCTTTGAGGCCATTCCTTGCGGGGTCCCTAACACAGATGCTGGCTCCGTGGCCCCTGAGCCATGATTATAAGGCGACTGAGAAAGCTGGTGTCTGCCAGGCCCCCTGATGACCACAGCCCGGGAGCAGATGGAAACAGCGGGAGCACAGACACAGGTCCTCAATGGTGCTGTGAAGTGGCTTCTAATTAACCTCGTTTCTGACCCCTTTCAGGCCTTTCCCACCAGCACGTTCCCTGATCCGGCCCCTCTCCTCACGCTCCCCCAGGTCCCCCTGCACTTGCTGGAAGGGGAGTGGACGAGGAAAGACGCCAGGAACCTCGCCCAGACCTGCTGTCTACGAGGCTCCTTCTTCGGGACCAGGCACTTTAAAGTGCACTCAGCTCCCACGCTGAGCAGGGACACGCGTGCACCATCAGCAGGAGCCCAAGATGGAGCACCCGCCAGCATTGAGAAGATGCTGCTCAAAAATCAATAGTGAAAATGTCCTTGGCCGGTGGTCCTTCCATCAAGGTAACTGAGCTTGCCAGGACAGCAGGAGGCCTGTGTTCTCTGCCCCGAGGGTGGGACCCTGACGTTGTCATTTGCCTCTTGGAGCCTTGTCCCCGGGACATTCTCCAGGGTTGCTACAAACCCAGCTGCTGAGAACACTGCCCCACGTTTCATTTTGTCATCACCAGTGTTTAAAAACAAAATGAGAGCCAGTGCCCAAGCCGAGGCCATTCTATGGGGTGAACTCTGAACCAGTGACAGGGAGGCACGTGGGTGAGGGGAAGAGTCGCGGGCATCCCGTACGTCAGAAAGTCTCCCTTCACCGAGCAAGAACAAATATATCAACCATCAACCACAAATGTGACTGTGAGGTCGGGAAAGGAGGGTGGAGCCACGGGAGTTTGGTTTCTGCCTCCTGCCAGTCCATACACAGGGCTCCCACTTCACACTCTGGAGGACCCAGCCGTGCAGGCAGTTCTGACCTCTGAACAAGGAAGTTTGCACGGGTTAAGCGGTGGGCACAGCCTGCAGAGATGCTTTCCTGAGAAAAACCCACTGGCTCACAGCTGGACACTGCTGCCCCCTAGTGGGGAACGGGCTCCTCAGCCTCCTGTAAGAAACCGCTTCTGAGAAGCCAGCCCCCCGCTGGGGTTTCCCCACAGACCCTCCCTGAGGTTACTGCGTATTTGGACCCGGTACTGTCCTTTCTACAAGGCCCGAGCCTTCCCAGCTGTGATTTCTGAGCCATGACTTCACCACCCCTGGCCTGCAGGATGCCATCCCTAAATCTATCCCTGGGTGCTCGGCCGGCTCTGCCACCAGCCAGAATGGAACTGATGCCAGGATTTGGGCCTGAAATCCAGGGAGAGGACACTCTGGACTGGCCCGGAAAAACCCCTGCAGGTTCCACCTCCTCATTCCAGATCCCACCCCGTTCCAGGTTCCCACCGCTCAGCCAGCTCACAGCTGCAGAGAGCTCCCGCCCGCCCTCCATTCTCCTCACCAAAGGCTTTGGCGACATCTCCTGGACACGTGCAGCCTCCATCCTTCAAAGAGGAGAGAGCAAAAAGGATGTCAGCGGGAGCTCACCAGGCCCTCCCTCTCCCCTGGGGTGACTGGGAGTTGATACCCATACCCACCCCCAGCCAAGTACACAACCCTCAGAGCCAAAGCCCAGCACTCCCCTCAACAGGCACCTTCCACCCCCAGCCCTGCCCTCTGCCTGGGAAGCTGCTGAGCACCAGAGGGGCTCCGACCTCCTCCTCCTCCAGCCTCTTACACAGCACGCCCAGCCATCCGCCCTCCAAGTCCGTTCTCATTCACTAGTCACCTCTCCCCACCTGCCTGGTGTGAGGCGAGATTTATTTAGTACAAGGGCTGGATTATTTTAAGAGCCAGAAAGGACACCGAGTTCGGTCCTTTATATTCCCAGGCACTCCGTGTTTCTAATTCCCCTTCATGTAATGTGCCCAGTTACCTTAGTCAGACATGCATTCCTGACACCCGCCCTCCCCGCCCAGGACAGTCTGTTACCCTGGGCTGCCCGGTGGGGTTATGTTTAAACACCAGCAACCCAGCACCCGGTTTCCCGGATGCAAAGCCACTGTGCTTCCTCACGTACACAAAGGGCACAACGCGACCAGGCTCCCCGCTGTTCTATGCGCAGCGTGGCTGTGCGGGGTCCAAGAAGGCGAAGGGCGCAGGGTGGTCTGGAGCAGCAGCCAGACCCACCGGGAGAGGCCCGGAGGCAAGTGCACGGGGCAGGCGGGGCTGGCGCTCAGGGCGCGAGATGTGACGGAGCCCAAACTCAGTGCAGGTCTGGGAGAAACAGCAGGTCTCAGAGGGCAGCCTCTGGTGCCCGAAGCTGGGACCCGCCCGCAGCGCGGCCAAGAGCGTTGGGAAGAGCCCAGAACACAGGCCGCCAGACCGCCTCGCTTTGCGGTCGGCAGGAAGGTGGGTGCGCCGCTGGAGTTCCTCTTTCACAGGTACAACCCATATCCCCTTCACGTGTCCTGCCAATCATTTTTAAAGTGCTTTACCTCTTTATCTAAATCAGTACAACACAACAGGGCTTCAAACCTACAACCTCAACAGATGACGTAAGCTCATGCTTCTGTTAAAATAGGTCCCTAACAGCCCTGGCTGGTGTTGCTCGGTGGTTAGAGCACGGGCCTGCATATGGGAGGGTCGCAGGTTCCATTCTGGGTCAAGGGCATGTACTGGGTTTCGTGCTTGGGGAGCATGCCGGAGGCGACCAGTCAATGTGTCTCTTTCACATTTGATGTTTCTTTTTCTCTCCATCCACTCTCTCTGAAAAAGTAGTGGAAAAAATATCCTCTGGTGGGGATTAACAACAACAACACATAGGTCCCTAACAATATTGGACTTTAAACACACACACACACACACACACACACACACACACACACACACCTTATGCCTTTTGCTCACTTGCTTGTGAGAAGTAGCCTGTGACTGCTGGGGTGTCTCGTGTGGGGCCCTGAAATTCCACATCACTGTGGTCAGTGATGCGGCCTCAGAAGACCTGAGCTACCGGGACCCTGAGCAAGTGAGCTCTGCTCCCAGGATGGACCGGATGTGCAGCGAACAGGACGTGTGACGTGCTGTGGAGAGAAGTCTCCCTCACAGCAGCCTCTGCTCGCTCTGTCTGGGCGCCCACCGTGAAATAAACACCGCAGAGCGACACGCTGATGACACGTCACCCAGTGCACCCCAACGTCACATCGTGCCTCAGGGCACGCGGTCGCTCCCTGCCACCATTTACAGGTGGTTCCCAAACTTGTTCAAAGCATGAGTTCATGTTCTCAGGAGGCAGAGCAGTCGGGACAACCCCCTGCGATCTAAGGAAGACGTTGGTTTTCATACAGAAACATTCATCGCTGCTGGAAGCTGGTTTTAGAGGGAGCATGCAGGGCGTGCTCCAGCAGCACATACACTAAAAGGGTGTGCAGATACTCAGAGGGTTGCCTGTTTTGTGTTTCGAGAGTGTTAACATTATACTTTAGTAGGAAAGGCATCACAACACACGAGTAGTGTTTAATCTGTGAACTGTCATCTTACCTCTTCTTAAAAAAAAAAAAAAAAAAAGCCTTGCTCGTCCCTAAAATAAGGGGTAGTAAAAGCAAGCATGGGGTAGGCGGAAATTTGAATCAAACACCGACTATAAGCCAGGAACTGTTCCAAACTTGCCTTGTCTATTCAATCACCACAAGAACCTGAAGTTGATATTTTGTAGGGGGAGGAGGGGAGGATAAGGGAGGCTCAGAAAGGTTGAGTGACTTGCCCAAGGTCACACAGCTATAATAATAGAAGAACAAGATAGAACCGTGGTTAGGAGAAAACGCTAAAAAATGTCTAGAAGCATACCTATCAAAACATCAGCGGCGTTTATCCTAAGATGATGGCAGTCCTAGTCATATTTATTTCCTTTACTTTTATTTGCATTTTCTAACTATTTCTAAGCTAAACCTACTTTTGTGGGAGAATTTTTCAAACCTAAAAAAATTATTTGAAAGAATTTGTGTAGCTATTTCTAAATAAAGGTCTAGCTGTTCCTAAAGTACTATATTAAAATCAATAAAATTACAGGAAATTTGCTGATCAACCTTTACTTCTTGGCCAAGGGTCAATGAGGGGATGAGGGCACTGCCTGGGAGTAGGGAAGGAGAAGGCTGGGGCTGCTTTGAATGAACCGACGCTCTGTCATTAACGGACCCTCACAACCTCCGTGATACGCATGTTGACTCGAGTAAAGAAGAGACAATACTAATCCCATCAGCCTCGTCACAGGACTGCTTTAGGTCCTGAGAAGCGCTACAAAGTCCGAGCCATTTGGGTTGTTGGTGCAAATCCCTCCCCTTCCAATGGTCTGGTGGGTGCTGATTCTTGACTCTGTGCTTGAGGACTCTGAGGGGAAAGGACTTGGTATCTATAACAATAAAAGCATAATATGCTAATTAGACCAGACAGTCGAACGACCTTCCAGACGTCCTTCCAGACGTCCTTCTGGACGACCTTCCAGATGAAGCCAGGGCTGCGAGGGCCGAGGCAAGCTGCCACGGCTGCGAGGGCCGAGCCCCTTGCATGAATTTTGTGCATCGGGCCTCTAGCAGAACAGATGAAGCTGAAGTTTCCCGAAGCAATGTGGTGGGAACATGAGCAGGCCTGGGATCCTGCGGAACCTGCATTCTGTGTGACTTCAGCAAGCCCTTCACCCTCGTGGAGTCCCCTCATTTTTAATGAGGGAGGTCAGGGGAGAAAGTGGAACACCGGAGACGAACAGACTTTGGTCTGAGTGCTGACTCTGCCGCCTACCAGCAGTGTGATGCTGAACAAGTTACTTAAGGACTCAAAGCCTCAGTCTCCTCACTGGGGAAGATTATTAATTGTATGTGTCACCTTGACTGCTTAAACACTAACCTGCGCGTGTCTGTGGGGTGTTTGTGGATAAGAGTCACATTTGAATAAGCAGACTGAGTAAAGCAGATTGCCCTCTCTAATGTGGGTGGGCCCCATCTAATCAGTTGAAGGCTTAAATGGAACAAAAAAGTTGACCCTTTCCAATGAAGCATCGTAACCTCCACCTTGAATAAAAAAACTGCTGTTTGAAATTCTCTATTATTGTTAGATAATCCCTTGTCCTGTAAACTCTGTCACTTTAAGACAGTCTCTTATTCTATAAAATGACTTTGTTTTTAGTTCAAATAATAGAAAAAGATAAACTTAACTGTCTGACCTTGCAAGCTAGTCATCCAGTGTAATAGACTAATATAGACTAATACTGATAATAATTCCCATATCCTTATGCCAAGTACTAACTCATTATGTATTCAAGGTTACAACTGTCTGTAACAATAATTCACACAAAGCCCTTTGTAATATCTGCAAACAAAGAGGTTTGAAAAGTATAAATACAGGAAACTTCCTGTATGTGTGGCTCAGAGATTTGGAAAAGACACCTCCCTCTGGGCCTCGCGCAATAAACAACTCCTAATTAATTGGCTCATTAAGGCGTCTTGTATCTCATTCGCTGATTTACGATACAACGCCAAGAGAACTTTTCCTAATTGCCTGTCTATGAATTGGGAAATGAGCTTTTTCCTCCTTCTGGTTCCAACTGAAATGTTGGCTCTTCCTGGTTCTCAGGCTGCAGACCCAGACTGAACGCCACCATCAGCTTTCTCCGGCTCGCTGAGTCATCCTGCAGATCTCGGCACTTCTCAACCTCCATAAGCACATGAACCAGTTCCTCCCAATAAATCGCTCTCTCTTTCTCGACACACACACACGCACACACACTCATACACACACACACACACCCCCATACACACACACACACACACACACACACACACACACACACACACACACTACTGGATGTTTCTCTAGAAAACCCTGACTAATACACCTATCAAAAGATAACAGCTACCCGCAGGTTGTTCCAAGGATTAAAGATTATATGTATGCTATGCCTGGCATATAGTAGCTGCTCAGTAAATGATAGCCATTACTTCCTCCAAAGTTGTTTCCACCTTTAAAATCCTCTCCTTTGTGTGATGTCTTTAGCAGATGACAAGACCAAATTAACTGGTCACACCTTTATCCTCACCTACATAGGCGGGGGGAAGGGGGGGGCGTGTTCCTGAATTTTTTAGCTCTCTGCCTCTCAGAGTCCATGTGGGCCACAATAAATAGAAACCTGATTCAAGTCCAGCCGCTTGGGTGTAAGCACCTGCTGAACAGACTATGCTGTGGCTTCCTTCTGAATGTCGCTGGCGTGGATGTGCTAACGCAGCAACTAAGGGGGGAAATGAGACAGCTGGAAGGCACCTGGACAAAGTGGCAGGATCCAAAACGTCTGATGGGTTTCCAGCGGGGTTAGGACGGCCGGCAAGTGGGAGAAAACCACTTGGGAAACTCCATTGGTCAAAGGGACGGTGGGTAAAACGGTGGCTCTAAACCAGGGGTCCTCAAACTTTTTAAACAGGGGGCCAGTTCACTGTCCCTCAGACCGTTGGAGGGTCGGACTATAGTTTAAAAAAAAACTATGAACAAATTCCTATGCACACTGCATATATCTTATTTTGAAGTAAAAAAAAACAAAGCGGCAAAAACACCCGCATGTGGCCCGCGGGCCGTAGTTTGAGGACGCCTGCTCTAAACCCTAAGACACTCAGCTGGTCAGAAGGAATGAGCTGAAGTCAAGAGTACAGACCCCACATAAGTCCGTGAACTTCATTTGCTCAAACCGAACTTCTAACCCCGTCTAGGAAATCCCTCACGTTAATGGAAAGTGAAGAACCTCGGAGCACCAGGCCACACTGCCCTAGCTGACAAGTCCGCTTGTTCCCTGGCGCTAGCAGATGAGACCTGGCGCTAGCAGATGAGACCTGCCTCGGAACAATGGGCCGACCGGCCGAAGCCAAGCCGGCGTTTCTCGGTCCTGACAGCACATCAGGACCACCTGGAGGCCTCACCGTCTGCGCTCCTGATTGGGGTCCGGATGGGATCCGAGTTTTCCTAACAAGTTCTCAGTTCACACTGATGCTGCTGTCCTGGGCACCGCACTCGGAGGACTGCTGAAATCAGCTAGAAACTAGGTGTGCTGTGCACGGGGCCCAAACTGACTTCCCGCCAGTCACGGTGGGGCGAGCAGAGCCTCCACCCCTCCCACAAACGGTCCCGTGAACTAAGCAAGTGTGACATTTCTGGAGAGGCTCACGCAGGGGACCGTGACATGTGTTCTCAGTGAGCCTATTAATTTGACCTCCACCCATTTGGAAATGGCAGCCATTCAAGGTATATAATAGAGGATCTGAATTCTGAATAAGATTCTTGATGGTAATAGAGACTTACGGCTGGTGAGATCTGGTGCACTGGGGGCCAACCTCTGAAAGGTCGAATTCACTAGGATGGGCTCTAGGAATGCCAACTGTACAAAGCTTCCCTGGTGGTTCTCATGCAGTCAGCCCAAGACAAGGCTACCGTGAGCATCTGAGAACCACGGGCACGCTGGCGAGGGGGGGGGGGTGCAGTCTGATGACTTCTCGGCCAATCGCCTCACTCAGCAAATGCAGGATGACAGCTTCGTGTCAGCCTCGTACACACTAGTTGTTTAACAGATGGGTGGTAATTTGTTCACTGTGGCAAAAGCTAAAGGGAAGGGCACTGAGAGGAGGCCTTAGGACTCCGTCTGCAACCAAACAACCTTCAGTCATTTACCAGCTTCCAGCACACAGCAGACGCTCAATAAAGACTTGCCGACTGGATGGAGGAGTGGATGAAAGGCCTGAAGAATTAGGGGCACAGGAAAGCAGCTCTAGAGCTGGCGGTAAGGACCTGCCTCCTGGCTTCCGTTGTTACCTGAAGCTCACAGGCGGGGAAGCAACAGCTGCCGCTCAGGCTGTGATAAGGCTCAAGGGAGACAATGTGCACACGTGACTTAATGAGTATTAGCACGCCCTCCACGCAGGTCCAGAAATCAAACCTCAACAGGCTGAAATGCTGAGCAAAATCAACAAGGTATCATTCCCCAGGGATATGTAATTCAAAGCATTTGGACTTAAAAAAAAAAAGGAACCTAGCATTTCATGTGGGAGCACAGCTTAGTTAACTGTACAACTGAAAAGATCTGAAGATTTAATTTCCTATACGAATATGAGTCCATTGCTATAGAACCACTAAAAAGATGTCACTACTTCAGAATTTGTAAAAAAAACAAACAAAAAATTCACATAGGCCTCATCCACATAAGTGGAAGCCATGGTTCTATCTAGGTTGGTCCAATGGATGTGGACATGTGATGTGCTGTCTGAGCATCTCATGTAGAAGGGGAGAGACAGTGCTCTCCAGCTCTGCACTGTGCTCACGTCGATAAGGTAGAGTAGAATTACGGATAAACCGAGGGTTTCATCTCGACATCCATTCAATCCCCTGAGCACTCTGGGAGTGTTCTTCCAGGAGCTTCATGGAAGTGTCAGGTCATCGTCTCTGCCTCTCCTCACCTCCTCCCCGTACACATCTCCACCCGAAAAAAATCTAACTGCTGCCCCCAACACGCCACTGCACCTGCTCTCACCCCGGCACCTGCTGACCCGCTGGCACACCCGCACCGCCGAGATGGGACCAGCTAAGGTGAGGTCGCCCTGAAGGAGGACAGGACGGGCCTCTAATCCGAGGACTGATGTTCTTATAAGAAGGAGAAATTTGGACACAAAGACAGACATACACCCAGGGAGGGCACCATGTGAAAACTGCAATTATGGTGCCACAAGCCAAGGAACTATTAGACGCTCGAGAGGCCTGGAACAGAGCCTTCCTAGAGTTGGAGTGTCCATGGCCCTGCCAGCACCTTCATCGCGGACTTGGCCTCCAGGCTGTGAGACAACACACGTCTCTTGTTTCAGACCCCATCTGGGGTGGCCCTCTCACTTCCTCCAAGCGCCCCACCTACCCGCCATCATGCTACCTACCACCCTGAGTTGTTACCGGCTAGAATTCTTACTAAGGTGCCCGCCGTGCTCACTGTGGGAGCTGTGACCACAGGCTGCTCACTCCCAGGTCCACAGGGTGCTGCTGGGTGAATGGCAGCTGGAAGGAAGCAGGGCTGCCTCAGGGCCTGCAATCCCGAGGTGCTCCCCCCTGACCCCCAGCCCCGCTTGGAGACTTACAGAGATGATGTGCCCCTTCAGGCCATGGGCAGAGTCTGCGCATTCGATCACGGCACTCAGCTGGGGGTAGCCCACCCCCGTCTTGGTGCGGGTGGTGCACACGGAACCTGGGTGGAGGAGAGAGATGGTCCATGCATGAGCAGAATGGGACACAAGATGAGCCTCCATCACTGTCACATGGCAGAGGAGAGGCGCGAGGGAGGGATTGCCCAGCAACTCGACAGAGGTGGTTAAAAGCACACTATGTGGCCATGCAGCCCTTCGGGTCCTCATAGCTGTCACCTGCTCACATCTAAAACATAACCCACCCCATAGCCTGCCACCGTCACTCTCCCCTATGACATCAGCTTCCCTCACTGGCCAAGCACTGACTCTCCACACTTAAACTCCCATCCCTTCCCACTGTCCTTCCCTTTCCCACACAGCCACACTACATTTCAAGGGACCTCCTAGATTCCTCCCACAGCCTCCAGCCTCTTTACCTCCAATGTTTGTCAAATTACGAACTTCTCCAGGCCTCAGTGCCTCGCCTGTGACATGGAAATTAAAACACTGGCCTCACAGGGTAGAAATTAAATGGCATAGGGAATGACATCTTTGGCCCACGACCTGGCACTCTCTACTCCTGCCCCCTCACTCTCACCCTCACTCTCACCCAAGTCTGTCCTCAACATGCCCAGCCTGCTGTTCTCCATGGTATCACTCTCCACCTCCAACTCCAAATCCGCATCCAGCCTGGGCTCTGAGGTCAGCCTCCGCTCAGGACCCACACAAGCCACCTAAATGCCTTCATCCTCTTGACCTCTGTCTTTCCCACGGCCAAGGCCAGTCCTGGTCCACCATCCCTGTTATCCCAGTTAGGTCCAAGCCAAGTCACGCCAGAGGCTCCCGCAAATGCCTGCTCGCTCCACGCCCACCCTCCCTCCCAGCAAGTGTGCACCCTGCTCCGAGACCACACAATCAAACCCCGGACGTCTCCCCTCCCGCTGCCCACACTCCAGCCTCTCTGACCTTCCAGTTCCTCCTGTACAGCCAGTTTCTTCCCCCCTAGGGATTCTCTGTACATGATGTTCTCTGTCCAAACACTCCCCTCTGCACGCCCCCTCTGCCCCCTCCTTGCCTTGCCAACCCTTTCTCATCTTCCAGGCTTCATCTTAAATGTCACTGCCTCAGGGAAGTTGTTCTCACTGCATTCATTAAAAAAAGAGGCACTTAAATCATTATTTGTGTCAGAACCAAGGACCAGCTTTCTCTGCTGGGCGGTGTACCGGCTGCATGGATGCTCACTCCTGTAGAGCACGGAGAATGGAGCCCCGACCTATGGCGCTATAAATAGGCACGGAAGAATCTGAGAGCTCAAGAATGGATCAGTCACCACATCCCCGTCGCCATGGCTTCACGTCACGCTCAGCCAGTTCCTGCTGGAGGCCCCGTGGTGTCGACAAAAAAGTGCCCTGAACCCCTCCACTGCCCGCCAGCGCTGGGGGTGAGGTGCTCAGAGCCCCGCCTCCTCTCCCGCTCCCCATCCCACCAGCAGCTTCACAGCTCCCCACAGATGTCTCCCAGGCGTCCTTAGGAACAGGGTCACACAGAGAACCATGCCCATACTCCCAGGACTGGCTTCCCCAAGAAAACAGGATGGGGGACCCCCTTCTCCTGCATCTCTCCCGCTGCAGGCCGAGACCCATCTCTTTACGCCCATCCCTTACGAGTGCACTCACAGTCCTGGAGCCGACCAGTGTCTCTCCCCGCCCTCCGCCCGTGCGTGCACTGTGTGAGGCAGAGGTACGGCTTCTAATCTCTGGCTCTGGGCCGGAACTGGCTTTCACCCTCTCCCCCCTCAACTGCTATCTCCTCAAGGGAAGCAGGGGCCTCGGCGCAGAGGCCTGGAGCTCCGCACAGGGGAGTGGTCTTTTACTAACTATTAAAATCTTTAATGTGAAATTATTTAAATTTAGTTAAGGTTAGAGTTGTACTTTTTGATGGTAGACATTTCCAAGTAGCTCCTAGGAGGCCTCAAACAGCCTTCTACCCAGAGCAGTAAAAACCTCCTAAATGTTAACATGTTTTTGAAATATCTGCTTTGCTCTCTTCATTTCTAGTTTCCCAGTCTACTCTGAGGATGGCACCTGCCCAGATTCTGTGAGTCCAGCCCCGCGGTCCGCTCTGGATCCATGGCCCAGAAAACTCCTCTCCGGAGGCAGGCAGGCTCCTCTCAGGACTAGGGTGGGCGTGAACCTGATGAGCCCCCAGGTTAAAGCGAGGAACTGGGCCCATATTTCTCCCAGTCCTAGCAGCAGGGGTGCCCAGTTTTAATGCTTTCTCCCAGCTCCTGGGAGTTACTCATTAATGGACCTTGTTTAATGCTGTCATTTACATATACATTACTCAGTGTTTTTACTCGGAAGAATCTGTGAAATGTCAATATAATCTCCAATTAAATTAAAGAAGCAGCTCCAATACATCAGGCTCCAAGGGAGCCTCGGATCCTGCTCAGTCACGTCTGTTCCAGACAGACAGCCTGGGGTCACACGGTGCCAGTGGGAGGACAGTAAGTCTTCAGGGAAACACACAGAGGACGCGCATGAGGACACCGCGCACAGCTGAGTGCTCGAGATCACATCAAGAACAGCTCCTCGCCAGCCAAGAATGCTATGCACCCCCACGTGCCTACGGCACCCACCCGCACAGCGGCAGCCACAAGGCACTCAACACGTGTTTCTGATTAAACAGGTCACTGGTGCGCTCCCCCGCCTTTGGAACAGGAGTCCTCCAGGTCTGCGTCCAGCCTGCTCTGTTCTATTACAAGCCTGGTCCACTGCAGCCCGTCCTAAGCGGGAGCTCCTTGTAAGCAAGAGCTGGGCCTTATCCTTCCTTTGACTTTCAACAATGACAGACACTCAGTAAGAACAGAGTTGTCTTTCCTGTTGCTCAGAGCAGCAGTCGCCAACGGTGGCCCGCAGACCACTGGTGGGCCGTGAGGTCCGGAAGGTTGGCGAGCGCTGGCTCGGAGTGTGTTACAAATTGGCTTAGGGCAGTGGTCGGCAAACTCTTTAGTCAACAGAGCCAAATGTCAACAGTACGATTGAAATTTCTTTTGAGAGCCAAATTTTTTAAACTTAAACTTCTTCTAACGCCACTTCTTCAAAATAGACTCGCCCAGGCCGTGGTATGTTGTGGAAGAGCCACACTCAAGGGGCCAAAGAGCCGCATGTGGCTTGCAAGCCAGTTTGCCGACCACGGGCTTAGGTGCTTGGCAATATCAAAAGCCCAATCTTGACAATCTCCCGTGCTAACGGCTCAGGGGCCTGGGTGGGCCTATCGGGCTCTTCCCTCAAGGCTCTCCTTTTCCCTCAAGGCCAAGTGTGCACATCACAGCCCAAAGATGCCTTCTCCCAGCAGCACCTGCCCACACCCTTCTCCTGTTAGCTTATGATCGGCTTCCTTTTCTGGTAACGTTTTGTGGGGTAGGCAATATTTTTTAAAACTGTTTTTATTTATTTTTAGAGAGAGAGGAGGAGAGTGGGATAGAGAGATGGAAACATCGATGAGAGAGAAACATTGATTGGCTGCCTCCTGCATGCCCCCTGCTGGGTGGGGATCGAGCCCACAATCAGGAATCGAACCCATGAAGTCTTGGTTCATGGGTCGATGCTCAACCACTGAGCAACACTGGCCAGGCTGGGTAGGGCGATATTTTTTTTAAGTCTTTGCTGTTTTTATTCCCAACTGAAAATGTGTATCTTCTTTCCTTGGTTCCCATTTTAGTGTCCGGTTAATAATGAATGTGAAGGAAGAATTTAAAAACATGGAAGTTCAGTTCAGGTATGGCCAAAGGGGAGAGCGAACGCCACCTGGCCCCGAGAGAAAATGCAGCCACCAGTATAAGAACAGAAAGGCTCCGCCTGGTCCCCCCAACCAAGACACCAACGCGCAGTCCTAGGAGAGAAGGCCAAGAAGAACTGGACAAATCTGATATGGATATGTACCAAGTGAGAAGCCAAAGTGATAACTGCCTGGGTGACACACGGGTCAAGTTCAATATGGCCTCACAGCTGCATGCTGTTTGCAGTGTTTGGAGTCCCTCAAACACTCACAGAAACCTGAGTTATTCATGTCCGTGAACTGTCCCAGGGATTCTTCACCCCTCATCTTCCTCTTCACAGTAGAGATGGTCATGGATGAAATCTGCATTTTTCTCTTCCACAGTGACACTCTAAAACCTGGACCTCACATCCTAACCATACCCCCGCTCCTTGACATCAGATGGTAACTCAATGACATTTCTAATGAGGAGCTTCTGTGGAAGCTCAATGAGATCCAAAAGAAATGTACTTTAAACTTGTGGGTGGGTGACTCGTGGGCTCCCTTCTGGCCATCTCCAGCCCCTGTAAGCCCCAGACCCCATTCCTCCCCCACACACCCCTCTGCTGTTCTCCCGGCAAGTCTTACCTGGTCCAACTCCCACTTTGATTATATCTGCTCCGGAAAGAATCAGCTCTTCCACCATCTCCCCTGTCACCACGTTCCCTGCCTGAGACAGAAAGAACACAGCTCACGACCATGAACTACTCCTGGTGGTACAAAGATGAATGAGTGAGGACTCACACCTGGACACAATCACGAGCATGTCCCAAGCCACCAGGCAGCCAGGGAGAAAAGAAGAAAGAAAGAGAGAGAGAGAGAGAGAGAGAGAGAGAGAGAGAGAGAGAGAAGAAGAAGAAGAAGAAGAAGAAGAAGAAGAAGAAGAAGAAGAAGAAGAAGAAGAAGAAGGAGGAGGAGGAGGAGGAGGAGGAGGAGGAGGAGGAGGAGGAGGAGGAGGAGGAGGAGGAGGAGAGGGAGGGAGGGAGGGAGGGAGGGAGGGAGGGAGGGAGGGAGGGAGGGAGGGAGGAAGGAAGGAAGGAAGGAAGGAAGGAAGGAAGGAAGGAAGGAAGGAAGGAAGGAAGGAAGGAGAAGAAAGAAAGAAAGAAAGGAAGGAAGGAAGGAAGGAAGGAAGGAAGGAAGGAAGGAAGGAAGGAAGGAAGGAAGGAAGGAAGGAAAGAAAGAAAGAAAGAAAGAAAGAAAGAAAGAAAGAAAGAAAGAAAGAAAGAAAGAGAGAGAGAGAGAGAGAGAGAGAGAGAAAGGAAGGGAGGGAGGAAAGAAAGGGGCTGCGGGGGTGAGGAGAGAAAACATTGGATCCTATAGGAGCACAGAATTTGACACCCGGACACTACATAAAGTATAAAACTCTATGATTTTACAACTCTAAGCCCTTAGACTATCTAGGTCAGGACTTGGTAAACATTTCAGCAATGGGCAAAATAAAATCCTACAAAGAACAAATACATAAAATAAGCTCTGCAACACTCAGCTGATTCAAATCTTGATTGTTGGGCATAAAATGCATCACAGATTGTAAAACCCCTGAAGAACCTTTGTGGAGCCCCAGGGGCCAGGATCAGGAAACCCCTGGTCATCGCACAGCTGGGAAGACACCTGTGTGCCCGCCCTCGGGTCAGAGGTTCCCACCCAGATAGGAAAGGGCAGAGGAGCCCTCGTGGACCAACAGCGCTGGAACCTGCTCCGTTTTCCGAACACGAAGCTGTGACCCTAATAAAAGACATGTAAGCCAGGAATGGCAGCATCTGAAAACCAGAGGATGCCTCTGGATTGGAAATAGCACCAGTTCTCTCACTGCAGGAGCCTGGGAGCCCTTTCTGACAACTTCCTGTCCTGTGGATTCTTCAGCTGGTGCACAGACGTGGTGCGATGCCTGACTGAATTTTCACAACGGTGCGAAGTCTTATTTTGGGAAATGCATCCTTACTCATTACACTCATTTTTTTTTTTAATTGAAGTCCGACTGACTTGCATTGAATTGATTCCCAGGGGGAATTTTTCTTTTTTGACCAACACGAAGTGACTCTTAACTTTGAATGAAATTGTCTTGGAAAAGGGCGATAAGAAGGGCTCAAAGCTGCTTTAATCCAAGCAGCGTCTGACAATCAAAAATGATAGATGGTCCAGAAAGAGGGCTCCAACATATGAGAATTATGTTACAGGTCAGCGAGGAAATGAATCCTATTTCAAGAGACTGAGCTGGGAAAGGCATCTTTTGGGAACAAATATAGATTATCACTCATACTTTTCACCAAAACAAGCTTCAGGTGGATTACAGAGTCTAACTAAAAGTTTTATCTCCCCACTCTCCAAACTTAGAAGAAAACCATGAATACTTGTAATAGGCATAAAAGTGAAAAAAACAACAACACAAACACAGATCTACCCTGGCTAGTGTTGCTAAGTAGTTAGAGTGTCAGCCTGCACACCAAAGGGATGAGGGTTCGATTCCCAGTCAAGGGCATGTACCTGGGTTACAGATTCAATTCCCGCCCCTGGTTGGGGCATGTACGGGAGGCAACCAATTGATGTGTCTCTCATATAAATGTTTCTCTCTCTCTCTCTCTCTCTCCCTCTCTCTCTCTCTCTCTCTCTCTCTCTCTCCCCCGCTCCTTCCCTCTCTCCCTCCCTCCCTCTTTCCCTCCTTACCTCCCTTCCTTCCATTCTCTAAAAGTCAATGGAAAAATATCCTCAGGTCAGGATTAACAAAAACAAAACAAAATAACACACATAAACATAGATCTGTCTATCTGAAAATAAAAAGCTTGTGCACATATAAACACACAAACTCACACATACAATCAACAAAACTAAGAGGCATACAAGCTGGTGGAGAAAAGGCCTGTAATTGTGACCAAGGGTTCCTGCCACAGGAGCTCTTCCAAACGTACAAGAAAAACGCTAACGCCTCTTTGACTAGCTGCCAAAGGATGTGACCAAAGGAACGAAAGAAATAAAATGGGCCAACAGACACAGTGCAAGAATGGACCCTCACTAATAACTGATTTTACATTATGAGACCAGTGAGGTACCACTTTTCACTTCACAAACTACCGATGATTCTAAACACAAAATGCTCAAGAGAAAACAGACACTCTTTCTCTGCTGGAGGAATGTCTATTTTAGTACAAGTTGTCTTAGAAAACAATTTCTGACGCACACGGAAGAAATGCAAAAAATTCGTACATCCTTTCATCCAATAATACTACTTCTAGGGTTCCCTCCCAAGGAAATAATCACAGATGAGGTCACAGGATTTGACTACAAGGATGTTATTTACAACAGTGCAACACTGTGTGTGTACTCCGCCGAAGGTTCAGCAATCCAGGGCCTATCCAAGGGATGCTTTTAAGCTTCATTTAATGGCATGGGAAAACGCCCAAATGCTTTCAGTACAATATGGGGAAGACAAAAGGAAACAGTAAGATCTCCACTTTGTTTTTAAAAAAAGACAACACAAGTATATGTGTATATGAAAACACACACCCACATGCTAACAAATTATGTCTACATGGAGGGATTATCTGACTTTTAATCTTTTTCCTTAAAATGTTCTAGATTTAGCCGAAACCGGTTTGGCTCAGTGGATAGAGCATCGGTCTGCGGGCTGAAAGGTCCCAGGTTCGATTCCGGTCAAGGGCATGTACATTGGTTGAGGGCACATCCCCGGTGGGGGGTGTGCAGGAGGCAGCTGGTCGATGTATCTCTCTCATCAATGTTTCTAGCTCTCTATCCCTCTCCCTTCCTCTCTGTGAAAAATCAATAAAATATATTTTTAAAAAAATAAAATGTTCTAGATTTACAGTATAAATTGTATTAATTTTATTAAACGTGACTTTTTTTCTTTTGGTTTGTTTGTTTGTTTAAGCACAAGGACCTGCATGAATTCTGTGCCCAAGAAAGAACTTAATAGAAATCTGAGAACAAGACTCTCATTCTTCCTCGCTGGTTGACCTGCTGAAAAATAAAGCTTTAAAAATAAGATAAAAATAATTTTTTAAAAATAAATTAAGAAATCAAAAACTGGGGAACCAAGATGGCGGCATAGTTAAACAACTAATCTGCTGCCTCACACAACAATTTCAAAAATACAACTAAAAGACAAAAACGTCTACCACCCATAACCACGGGAAAGCTGGCTGAGTGGAAGATTTACAACTAAGAAGAGAAAGGAGCACAAACGCTGAAAAGCTGAGGTACGGAGGCACGCGAATCGGGCTGGCGGGCGGCTGGGTGCGCGGCTTTTCTTCAACCCGCAGGGAGACAAGCTCCCGATCGCTCTGAAATCCAGTTTCGGGGGACACTCGGGGGACCCAGACACCTACGGGGAGAAGCTGGACTCTCGGCCATCGGGTCGGAAAGTGAGAGTGACTTTTTTGCAGAGGTGCGCCCAGCAATCATTGTTTACTGCGCTGGAGCGCGGGGCGCAGGGACTTGGAAACGGGAAAGGCAGAGACAGCTGACGGCAGCCATAGCCGTTGGCCACGCCCCAGCCTAGTGACGCCCTGAGACCCCGCCCCACGCATTCTACAAACCCGCCCAGGCTCCACACAGCGGCTTTTGCATATAAATGGCCTGTTCTGTGGCAGCTTAACCAACTGCAGCTCCAGTCAGACTGCTCCAAAACCGCCCAAGCAAAGGAGGAGAAAACTAGCCCTTGCTGTAGCTCCTGCTGGGGGACACACAGTACACAAGGGTACACCAAGAGTGTCCACCTCAAGTAACTGGGAGGCTGACCCGTTGAACCAATAGGACACCTAGTACACAAAACTACCCTACCAACTTAGGGAAGCAGAGAATATGAGAAGGCAAGGAAACAGATCACAAACCAAAGAAATGGAGGAGAACAAGCGACTGGACATAGAGTTCAAAGCCACGGTTATAAGGTTTTTCAAGAATTTCATGGAAAAGGCCGATAAATTCAATGAGGACCAACTAGAAATTAAACATACACTGACTGAGATAAAAAATATTATACAGAGATCCAAAAGCAGACTAGAGGATTGCAAGAATCAACTCAAAGATTTGGAATACAAAGAGGCCAAGGACACTCCTCCAGAGAAGCATGAAGAGAAGAGAATTCAGAAAGTTGAAGATAGTGTAAGAAGCCTCTGGGACAACTTCAAGCGAACCAACATCAGAATTATGGGGGTACCAGAAGAAGAGAGAGAGCAAGATGCTGAAAACCTATTTGAAGAAATAATGAACGAAAACTTCCCCCACCTGATGAAAGAAATAGACTTACAAGTCCAGGAAGCGCACAGAACCCCAAACAAAAGGAATCCAAAGAGGACCACACCAAGACACATCATAATTAAAATGCCAAGAGCAAAAGACAAAGAGAGAATCTTACAAGCAGCAAGAGAAAAACAGTTAGTTACCTACAGGGGAGCTCCCATACGATTATCAGCTAATTTCTCAACAGAAACCATGCAGGCCAGACGGGAGTGGCAAGAAATATTCAAAGTGATGAACAGCAGGAACCTACAACCAAGACTACTCTACCCAGCAAAGTTATCATTCAGAATTGAAGGGCAGATAAAGAGCTTCACAGATAAGAAAAAGCTAAAGGAGTTCATCACCACCAAACCAGCATTATATGAAATGCTGAAAGGTATTCTTTAAAAAGAGGAAAAAGAAGAAGAAAGATAAAAATTATGAACAACAAATACATATCTATCAACAAGTGAATCTAAAAGTCAAGTGAATTAAAAATCTGAGGAACAGAATAAACTGGTGAACTTAATAGAATCAGAGGCATAGAATGGGAGTGGATTGATAATTCTCAGGGGGAAAGGGGTGTCTGTGTGGGGAGTATGGGAAGAGACTGGACAAAAATCATACACCTATGGATAAGGACAGCGGGAGGGGAGGTAAGGGTAGAGGGGGGGTGGGAACTGGGTGGTGGGGAGATATGTGGGGAAAAAGGAGAAACAATTGTAATCTGAACAATAAAGATTCATTAAAAAATAAATTAAGAAATCAAAAACTTAAAAACACTACTTTAAGCTCCCCACATAATTTCATTTTCAATGTTGATTTCCACATCCTCCCCGCCCCCCACCCCACCCAGTCCCATGCTGCCTATAGATCATTTTATTTCAGAGGGCCTACTTCACACAAAATAAAAGAAATCAAGTCAGCTCATGATGGACGAACCAGGTACAACCAGGCACGGTCAAAGTCTAAAGCTTGAGGACGATGATGCTGTCTGGGTAGCCCAGAGGCTGGCACAGGTAGCTGAGCGGATGCGGGGATACCTGTGTGGCTCCTTATGGAGGCCAGACTGCGGTCTCCACAGAGGGCTGCTGGGTGGAAAAACCCGAATGCCAGGACATGCCTTGAGCCTGAGGAAACATGACAGGAAGGCTGACGACGAATGGGAGAGGACGGGGGAGTTTCCACTTGCAGGAACAAAAAGTTTTCTATTCAAGTTTGAAATCAAGAAGGGCAAAGATAAGGGGGAAAGGAAAAGACAAAATCAGAGTGAGAAGGATGGCAGGAGTATGGCGGGCTCCAGTGCAAGTGCAGGCAGGCGAGGCAGCTCGGGGCCTGGGCTTGCTGGGCTGGGGAGTGGATGGGGGAGTCTGGAGAGGAGCTTGCTTATCTTGGCCGGAAGCACCACGGGTGGGCAGTGGGTATGGGCTGTCCGGATGGGACCGCACCCAGCGGCACATCCGGCTGTCACTCAGCAGCTCAGGAACCACCATGCCGGGGGCAGCCACAACAAAACGGAATCTCCAGACCCTTTCTGGGCACCAAAGCCGGCACGTGGAGATTTCCACTGGGTCCCCCTCCCCTGGGGGCCACGTGCTGCCGGCAATGACTGCTCCTCCATTCAGGAAGGGTGAGGACCCCAGGAAGAGACATAAAAGCAACAAAATGAACCTTTCCAGTACTTTTGTACCATTTTAAAAAGCCCTCTGAGCAAAACCCAAAACTCAAACTGTTTTGCTCCAGTTTTTCCAGCTTTCCTTTAGACCTGGACACCTATGGCAAAGTAAGTTCCGAAAGACCTGGAGCCGAACGATGGACCTCCACTTCCCATGTAATCTTAAGAAAACCACTTCAACTCTGGTCTCCATCCATCTTGCTATGAAATCACTCATCATGCCCGCTCGCTGTTGTCACTGTAAGGTTTACAAAGTTCTATGAATTCCTAGCACATGCCCAGCTCTCAGCTGGGGCTCAGCAAAAGGTTAGTCCCTCCACTTCAGAGTGACTGCTGTAGATCGCTCTTCTTCTTTCTCTTTCTTCCTCCCTTTCTCCCTCCCTTCCTCCCTTCCTCCCTTCCTTCCTTCCTTCCTTCCTTCCTTCCTTCCTTCCTTCCTTCCTTCCTTCCTTTCCTCCCTCCCTCCCTTCTTTCCTTCCTTCCTTCCTTCCTTCCTTCCTTCCTTCCTTCCTTCCTTCCTTCCTTCCTTCCTTCCTTCCTCCTCCCTCCCTCCCTTCCTTCCCCCCTCCCTTCCTTCCTCCCTCCCCCCCTCCCTCCCTCCCTCCCTCCCTCCCTTCCCCCCCCCCTCCCCCCCTCCCTCCCTCCCTCCTTCCTTCCTTCTTTCCTTCCTTCCTTTTTGAGTTTTAATTGTGGTCAAATATATATAACATAAAATTTACTGTTTTAGCTATTTTTTAATAATTAAGTACATTCACATTATTGTGCAACCAGGTCCACCATCCCTCTCCAGAACTCTTTCGTCATCCCAAACTAAAATTCTGTTCCCATTAAATGATAACTTCCCTACCAACTTTTTATTGGCTCTTCTGAGGCCCTTTTCCAAGAAAAGTCCTTTCTAAGGAAACACGCAAGGCAGGGGTCAGGCAGGGGTCAGCGCACAGCTGCAGGCTGGATTTGCCTATGAGACCGGCCAACAGCGGCTGACCTGGCATTCCCCAGGGTGCTGAGCTGGGTGCCTGGTCTAATCTGAACAGCTTAGGTGTCACAGACCTACCTCTCCATAGGACCAGGTCAGAAAGAGCCACCAGCACCAAAGCATCTCTCAGACCCAATTCGGGGACCTCTGTCCCACCAAGCCTGAGTGGGCAGGCAGGCTGGCTGCAGCGTGGTATAAGGGAAAGATCACAGGGCCTGGGACAGGCTGCCTGGCTCCAAACCCCAGGCTCTGTGATTCTTGGAAAGTTCCTTGACCTTAGACTAAGTTTCACATTATTAAATACTAGAGGCCCAGTACATGAAATTCGTGCACGGGTAGGGTCCCTAGCGGCTGCCGGCTGCCGGCCGGGGCCTCCCTTACCCTGGCCGCCTGCCGCTACCGGTCAGGGCAGGGCAGGCTGGGAGGAGGGGCTGCGGGCGGTTGGCCGGCCAGCCCTCTCCCCTGGTCAAACTCCTGGTCGAACTCCCGGTTGAGGGGACAATTTGCATATTAGGCTTTTATTATATAGGACTAGAGGACTGGTGTATGAAATTCATGCACGGGGGGAGGGGGTCCCCTCAGTTCAGCCTGCACCCTCTCCAATCTGGGACCCCTTGGGGGATGTCCGACTGCCAATTTCAGCCCAATCCCAAGGACTGGGCCAAAACTGGCAATCGGACATCCCTCTCACAATTCAGGATCGCTGGCTCCTAACTGCTCACCCACCTGCCTGCCTGATCACCCCTTACTGCCCCCCCCCCCATCGGCCTGGTTGCCTCCAACTGCCCCCCTGTTGGCCTGGTCACCCCTCACTGCCCCCCTTGCCGGCCTGGTCGCCCCACGCAGCCTGCTGATCAGTTGTTACTGTGAGGGCGTTGTGACCAATTTGCATATTACCCTTTTATTAGTATAAATAGGTGCTATTATTCTTACTCAAAGACTTGTTATTATTAAGAAAGAAGTGTCTCCCCCATGCCAGTGCCTTTTCCCACAGCACCTAGAATCTATCCACTCGTTACACTCTTCTAACAGCCAGCACCCCGAGGGGCCCCTTTTCTGCTAAAGATGTTCTATGAAACTCCCTGCCTCCTCCTCCTCACACGTGGCAAGGCTCACCCACCCGAGGTGAAAGGCAAGAGAAAATGCTGTACATGAAAATCCAGGGCGCACTGGGCAAAGGGAGCAACAAGCCCTCACTCTCGACGCAGACGCCCAGAATGCCAGCCTCTGCCAAGGACATTTCTGAGCACCCTTTCTGCTCCCTGCACGGTAACAACCGTAACACTCAGCACCCCTATTACATTCCTTTCAGCCCAGAGCGCGGGACAGACGGTGCTGCACCCTCACAATGCCGCCAAGCCGTAAGAGAAACTACGTTTCCAAGAACTGAGGACGCCAAGAGCACTGGAGGCTTCCAAATGAATCACAGATCTCAGGGGTCAGTGCAGGCAAACAAGGGCTGAGGAATAAACACCCACCTTGCCAAATTCTCCTGGTCACTGCTGGGGAAACCAGCAGGAACACCAGAGCACAACCTGGGCCAGCCAGCAGGCGCTGCAGGGGCACTTGCTGTTGGTGGCTGCCCAGAGGGCCGTGGGAACTCAGCACCCATCTCCCGCTCCCAGACTCATCCCCCAGAGCAACCTCCAGCTTTGCACTGGCAACAACCCCCTTTTCCTTGTCCTACCAGCCGGGCCCCTTCCTGCACTGCCCTCTGCCCCCGGTGCTTGTCCGATGGGTGGGACACAGGCAGCTTGCTCAGCTCTCGGTGGGGCCAGCTGGGAGCTACAATCATGGCCAACTGTCCAGAGCATGCAAATGGAAAGCTCTGGGCGGGGAAGGGAGGTGGGGCTCCAATGGGTTTCTTTTCTCTCTCTTTTTTTTAATTTTATTTTTTTTAATAAGCAGTAAGGTGGGGTCAAAAATGTCCAGCTTTCTGAATTCTACAAGACAGTAGTGAAATGATTAAAGGCAGACCCTGAAATGGAGATTTCTGCCTTATAACCTAGTGAGGGAAGCAGAGTCAGGCCTGCTAGCACAAAGCCACCCCCCACCCCGCCCCACACACACACACACACACACACACACACTCACTCACTCACACCCACCTCCACCCAAAATAAATTAACTGGAGAACTTTTGCATTAAGACTGATTCTAACTCATTCACAATTTAAATAACTACATTTTTACAAAACTGCATGACATTCATCTCGGTGCTAAAATAAGCAGTTAAATAAGTTGTTTATTTTCATTTAAAAGAATGCAGTATGAAATACATGAATCAACTGATTTATTTTTCTTAAGGAAAAACAGTTGCATTTAGAAAAGTGGCTAGAATACCTATAGGTAAGGAATTATTAGACCTTTGTTATTGGCTACTGGTCCTTAACATTTATGCAATTAATGCTTTATGAACAAACAGATCTACATACTGATCCTAAACTCTAGTCGTAGTGCTTTTTACAAACGGCCCTGAAACACATCAGTGTGGTCAGTCAGACAACTGGTGTTGGTTTCCATTCTCGAGCATCTTAGTCCATGCTTGTACTGTCCACACATTTTTGATAGGTACTTTTATTTTTTAAAAATCTTTTTATTGATTTTAGAGAGGAAGGGTGAGGGAGAGATAGAAACATCAATGATGAAAGAGAATCATTGATCGGCTGCCTCCTGCACAGCCCCCACTGGGGATCGAGCCCGCAACCCGGGAATGTGCCCTTGACCGGAATCAAACTCAGGACCCTTCAGTCCGCAGGCCAATGCTCTACCCACTGAGCCATTCCAGCCAGGGCAGTACTTTTTAAATAACACTGTATTTGGCATTGCTGACAGAAGTGACTATTTTGCATTAGCAAATGTATTGACTGTCCTAAAAGTGCAGACATTGAATTGTAGATCATTGCTATGAGAAGTAACATGCACAGATATGTACATTCAAGGAATTTTCTGGTAATGAATTTGTACTCTCTGTAGGACATCAGCTGGGCTCTCTAAGTACACCAATTGTTATTTTTTATCTACATGTACTGATAGCCATATTCCCTTTCTTTCATACCTCATTACTTTTTAAATTATAAAGTTTACAAAAGGGAAAGGAAGAAAAAAGGTGATTTTTCTTTCAATGCTATTGACCTTTTGCACTTGAAGTATATTTTTTCCCTCTTGGATTGTTGGGGTGGCTATTTATAACATTGAATAAACAAACACCATATAATGAATTTTAATTATACATTTTAATTCTACAACTACCACCTCACCTGCCAGTTTGCAGATAGCTGCTACTGAACATTAGCCTGCTTGATTCATATTAAAATGGTGTACTTAGTTTTCTGAAGCCCAGAGACCTGGAGAGCATGACGCCTCCACTTTGGTTCTTCTGTCTCAAGGTCTGACTACCTGTGGTCTTTTGTAGGTCCACATGAATTTTAGGGTTATGGATGAACCTAGAGGGTATTATGCTAAGGGAAACAAAAGGACTGCTACTTTATAACTATGAAACCTCCATGTGTTATGCACTTTTCCGTATGTAGGTCATAGCTCACTATTTAATACAAGAATCCTATATAATAAAACGCTAGTATTAATATGCAAATCAACCGAAGGGCGGAACGACCGGTCGCTATGACATACACTGACCACCAGGGGGCAGATGCTCAATGCAGGAGCTGCCCCCTGGTAGTCAGTATGCTCCCACAGGGGGAGCACCGCTCAGCCAGAAGCTGGGCTCACGGCTGGCCTCTCTCGCCTTTGCAGCAGGTGGACATCCCCTGAGGGATCCCGGACTGCAAGAGAGTGCAGGCCGGGCTGAGCCCCCCGCCCCCTGCCATCCCCAGTGCATGAATGTCGTGCACTGGGTCTCTAGTTACTAAATAAAAATAACTGGAGCCACTAGGTTGACTCATTAAATCCATGAAATTTCTGATTCCTAAACATTCGTAGCTAACACTTATACCCAAACCCAGTAGATATAAAGCACAACTTCCCAAGTTTCTTAGTCCCTTGTATCTGCAGGGCCATTAAAACCCTACAGGAGCCCTGGCCTGGTTGACCCATACACCCAAAAGTTGTGGGTTCGATTTCTGGTCAGGGCACATACCTAGGTTATAGGTTTGATCCCTAGTTGGGGCAATTCAGGAGGCAACCAATTGATGTTTCTCTCTTACATCAGTGTTTCTCTCTCTCTCTCCCTTCCTCTCTTTAAATAAATAAATATATATACACACACACACACACACACACACACACACACACACCTCCTCAGGTGAGGATGAAAAAGCAACAAAACACTAGAGGTAAAATGGAAATCTCTGGAAAGATCAGATCCACCACCTCAGATAAGAATGTCAGCAGCCACCTGGGCCTGCCTTATTTGTCATTCTCCAGAAGGAAAAACAAAAGACTCCTCTTCTAGTCAACAGATATGTGCCATGCTCTTTCTACCATCCAGCTGTTATTTCACAGAATTTTTGTTTAATACCAAATGCTGATGAGGGCTCCCCAGTCCTAGCTGGGGGCAGGGTGTCTGCCCTCCCTGGAGTCCAGCTTTCCATTCCCTCTTCCTAAGAAACAGTTACCCCAGATGGTTGGGGGTACAAGAGCCAGTTGAGGCCCCATGACCTCCTATCCTTGGGTCATGATAGAGGGTCACCCTCCAGTGCAAACATATACAAGGTCAACCTCCTCAGAACAGGGAGCAGAAAATTGGTCCCATGCACATGGCCTAGTGGAAGAAAGGAACCTCATCACTAAAGTTAACAAGGATGGGCACATTAACAAGCCTCCAGGGTAGACCATGGGTGTTGCATTCAGAAAAACCTGGCTTCAAATCCCAGCTTTGGTGCTTAATGTTGCTGTGACCTTGAGAAAACCCCAAAGTATAAGAATGAAATAAGCCCCAGCTGGTTTGGCTCAGTGGATAGAGCGCCAGCCTTCGGACTGAAGGGTCCCAGGTTCAATTCCAGTTAAGGGCACATGCTTGGGTTGTGGGCTTGATCCCCAGTAGTGGGGCATGCAGGAGGCAGCCAGTCAATGATTCTCTCTCATCATTGAAGTTTCTCTCTCTCTCTCTCTCTCTCTCTCTCTCTCTCTCTCCTTCTTTCTTCCTCTCTGAAATCAATAAAAAATATATATTTTTAAAAAAGAATGAAATAAGAGCTTACGATTCCTCATCTGGCCCTGGCCAGGTGGCTCAGTTGGTTGGAGCATCATCTCCTACATCAAAAGGCTGTGGGTTCGATTCCTGGTCAGGGTACATACCTAGGTTTTGGGTTCAATCCCTAGGAAGGTCATGTGGGGGAGGCAACCAACTGATGTTTCTCTCTCACACTGATATTTCTCTCTCTCTTTTTCTCTCTCTCTTCCCCCTTCCTCTCTCTAAAATTCAATAAACATATCCTTGGGTGAGAATTCCTCATCTGTGGTAAGTTTGGGACAACAGTTTTTACTCTTTACAAAAATATGAAGGGGCGGGGGGGCGGGGGGGAGATGTACTTCTGGAACACAGTAGGCACTCAATAAATGCTATTACTCTTATCAAAAAAAAGCAACGACATTGTTAGCACTTTTATGGAAGGTACAATGAGTCTTGTTGTTTCCCACGCAGCTTGTGACTCCATACAGCTGGTTGACCTTGGGACAATTCTTGATCCTTTCTTCTCATGTGATTGGAAAACATAAAAATGCTTATCTTAAAAATCCTTGGAAATTCTTAACAGAAGAGTTAACTCCACCAATAGAAATAACTCCTGTCTCCCAACTTCAATACAATGATCAAATGTGAGGAACACAGAATTTAAAAAGGAGATTCAGGTAGCTTATCTAGTGGCCAAGCTATAATTGCCATGTTAATTAAGACCAGTAAAGACACACATAACTACAATATAGATTTCCCAAAAGCCCAAACTCAACTTTAGAGTTTCTAGTTCCTTTTCCTGAAAATCCACACTTCCCAGCAATAACAAATACATATTCTAAGTAGTGAAGGTACTGATGGTTAGGAAAATACAAAAAAAAAAAAAAAGCAGGAAAGTTCAAGAATAAAGATCCTAGCCCCAGCCGGTTTGGATCACTGGATAGAGTGTCGGCCTGCGGACTGAAAGGTCCCAGGTTCGATTCCGGTCAAGGGCATGTACCTTTGGTTGTGGGCACATCCCCAGTAGGGGGTGTGCAGGAGGCAGCTGATCGATGCTTCTCTCTCATCAATGTTTCTATCTCTCTATCCCTCTCCCTTCCTCTCTGTAAAAAAATCAATAAAATAATTTTAAAAAAAAGAATAAAGATCCTAGATAAAACAACACACCAAATGATTTACAAGTAACAGATGACAACTGTGAAATGTTCCTACTGTGAACTCAACTCTTACCGGAGAGCCTGCTGCTGTAAGGAGGGGTGGGCACAGCTGGCAGAAGCAGGTTATCCTGAAGCCCAGAGACAGTGGGTTTTTCATTTTTAAGAATGTGCTCTTTGGCTCTCCCTCTCTGGAACACCTTCGTACCTTTCCCTTCCCTTCCACCTTTCCCCCAGGCACGTGACCTCTGCCTTTCTCTCTCTCAGCTCTTGGCGCCCTTCTTCTGCCTCTGTAACTTGTTTCCTGAGCCTACACAGCCCAGCTGGCTCACTTCTACCACCTCTGTAACTTTCTACATAAACTTTCCCTTATAATTTGAAAAAATAAATTGTTCTTTGTTAAGGTGACACAGACCTTTGTTTAAAGGTGTCATAGGGTAAGAAACATGTGAGGATATTAAGCAGAGCTAAGGAGCCACACCCTACGCTGCCGATCTGGACTGCACTTTTCACAGAGGACAGCCAGGTTTCAGATCTTCCACAGCTGCCACTGTGTCCGGGGATTTCCACTAGTCTCCCAATGAGGAGGCACCCAAAACTCTGCAGAGCGCCTAGCTCCCCTGCCACACCGGGCACCCTCCTGCTTCCCCAGCTACAGAAGGTTCCACCGTACCTACCATAATGGTGTGCTCTGGAAATCTGGCGCGGACCAGTTTCACGAATTCCACAAAGTGCTCCGAATAGCCATTGGCCACATCCAGGCAAATAAACTTCACCTGTGGCACCGCTTCCAGGATGCTGCTCATCTTCTCCAGATCATTCTTCCCACTGCCGGAGCTCACGGCTACGTGCTGTACCCAACAGAAACCAAGAGGGGCGAGACATGGACAGTGAGAAGTCTTCAGAAGCCAGACCCTGCCTCCATCCACTCGCCTGTTCTGGGGACAGTACAGTGACCCTCGGAGGCCAGTTACCCTGCACAGAGCGGCCCTGCTGGAGAACCAGGCGGCAGCAGAGGGGAAGGAAGTCCTTCGTTACGTCATCCAAACTCTGCCCCTGCTCTTTCCCACCATTAAACTGCAGGTATCCTTGACCCTGGCCCTCAGCCACGAATGGTTCTAGCAAACAGTTTGTTAAGTAGCCGGGAAACCTTGTCCGTGGCGTTCGTTCACGTGTCCTTGGCTCTCTATGTGGGACTCGGAATCATGGAACCATGGGTGAGAAATCTCCTCCTCCTGGAGGAGAGGAGGCAGGAAGAATGATGGGGAGGCCAGTGAACTCGGGCCTCCTGACGCCCACGCTGTGGCCATCACCCCCAGCATCTCGCTTTGGGGCTCAGGAGGAGGGAGGGAAAGGTGTCTAAAACTCCCCTGATAAAACCCTTTTCTATTTTCACTTTTACTCCCAATACTAATACTAATACCAATACAACATGCAAATCGTAACCCAAAGAGCTGCAAATCTCAGTGTTCCTATTAAAAGGGCCAAGAACAAAGGAGCCTGAACGCATCATTCCCCAGCTGCCCTTGGGGGTGTTTACATCTGAAGCCACCGCACCCCCTCCGTGACCCCCGCCCCAACCTCCACAGCACCAGCACCCTCCAACCCACCCATCGGCTCCTCGGAAAGACGCTCTTTGGGAAAAGACCTGTGTTGAGTAACTTAGGCCTCAGTGAAACTAAGCCATGGGACTGTGCCCAGAGTCGGCATCTCACCTTTATAAGATTATAAGAATATTTTAACTTGTTTTCTCTCATCCATAAACCACAGAGGAGGGACATATATTAATATATTAATATCCTTGCTATTCTCCCCCAAAAAATCACAACCATGTAGCTGCAGCCCAGTGATTGTAAGAGAACTGTAACAGGATGCATGCTGACTCATTTCCTGGGTTTACTCCTCTTTCACTCATGTTGGCAGTGTGACCAAGTGGGGCCCTACCCACACATCTTTGCCCTCCCACGAGAGCTTTGCTCTTTTTTATTTCCCCCTCCATTTCTGTTTCTCTCAGTGCTGCTGTTTTTAACATTTTCCCTTTTCCGAAAAATCAGCCTTTAGCTTGGTGGGGGCTGGTTAACAAGTAAAATCACCTCTCGTTCATGAAAGCCAATTAGCCACACGTGGCCCCAAACTCATTGCCTTCCCGACTTCTACCAGAGAAGAGGGAGAGAGAAGGTGAAACAAGTACAGTTCGTGTGAACACAACATGTCAAAAAGGAAGGATTTGCTATGGAGCCAGAATTATTTTATCTCCAAAACCACCTTCTCACTAATCAAAATCCACACATAATTAAAACATAGCCAAAAAAAAAAAAAAAAAAAAAAAGCCAGCGCAACCTCAAACGCCGCCCACTGTGAAGACATTTTGCAATCACGGGTAATCTGATCGGAGGAGAGGGTCTCCAAGGCGGACGCTCTGCTGGCCCTGGCTCCGAACCAACCGTGTGCCAGGAGGGAACCTGGGCACATCAGAGTGGGGCTTTTCAAATTGCCCTTAAAAAAATAGTAACAGCTTTATTGAGATAAAATCACATACCATCCAATTCACCCATTTAAGTACACAGTCCAATGATTTTTAGTGCATTCAGAGTGGAGCAAACACCATCATAATCAATGGTAGAACATCTTCGCCACCCCAAAAGGAAACTCTCACACCTTTTAGGCCTCGCCCTCCAACCCTCCCATCCCTCAAGCAGCCACTAATGTACTTTCTGTCTCTAGAGGTTTGCCTATTCTTGATGGTTCATGTAAACAATCACATATGTGGCCTTTTGTATCTGGCTTTTTCACTTAGCCAGGTGTTTTCAACGCTCATCCAGCTGTAGATGTGTCGGTACTTTTTATAGTTGAATAACATTCCATTGTGTGGCTATACCAGTTTTCATTCATCCATTAGTTGATGGATACCTGGCTTGCTTCTACCTTTTGGCTATTATGAACAATGCTGCTATGAACGCCTCTGTATACATTTTAGTGTGGATATATATATTTTTTTATTTCTCTCAGGCCTATAACTAAGACTGGAATTGCTGAGTCATATGATAACTCTTATAATTTAACCTTTTTGAGGAACTGCCCAACTTTTTTCCAAAGCAGCTGCACCATTTCACATTCCCACCAGCAATACAGGAGGGTTCCAATCTCTCCACATCCATGCCAACACTAGTTACTCTCTGTCTTTCAATTATAGCCCTCCTAGCGGGCATACTGTTTATTCAACTCCAAAACAACTTGCGACAATTAGATGTTTTTCCTACATCCAGAAGGAATGTTTGCATTGGATGTACCCCTGGCAGGAAACAGAGGTCTTCCCCAAGCTCTCATAACATAACACTTCACCTTTCAAGGGAAAAACACAGAGACTCCTTGCAAGTAAATCCCAATATTTTCAAAACAGGATACGGAACAGATTTCCTCAGCAAATCCCTGGCAACGACGAAGGGCTGGGGGACCACTACTGCGGTTACCAGGTCTCTCTCAGGTGTGTGTGTGTGTGTGTGTGTGTGTGTGTGTGTGTGTCTGCTGCTGATTCAGATCCTTTGGACAACCCCAAAGATCTTCAACCCTTTGCAACCAATACCTGCAGGCATTCTGGGTGATCAGTGGCGAAGAGCTTCCAGTCGTCCAGGGTGTAATGCTTGTGGACTGCTGTAAACATGGAGTGCTAGAAAACGAAACGGCACCGTTAGGATGAGACGTCCGGTGAGCCTCCTTCCTCCGTAAGGCGGGGTGAGCCAACAAGACAAAAGCATCGGAGGTCTCTGCCAGTCACGCTTAATTAGCTCTCAATATGCTCCTAGGAGCCAAAACCAGACAAAGGTGAAACCAGTGAAATCACAAAGGGGTTTTCCATTCTAATCTGATGAGAAAACACCACAGTCAGTATTTAGGAGGCTCTGCCAGGAGGCAGGGGAGGGAAGGGGGAGAGTTCTGAGCCGTGTCCCGCTGACCACCTGCATTAGGCCAAGAGCAGGTCCCCTGCCCATACGAAGGGCCTCCTGAAGGCCAATTCTGCTTAGCCAACCCGAGAGAACCTCAACTTATACCTGAAAGCTTTTCCTTGTGGTCACAACCCAAGTATTTCTTGCTAAAAGCTAAGCCCATCAGGCAGTGGGTATCCCTAAGGAAGGAAATCATATAAATTATAATAGGAAGTCTATGACTATCAGCCTGGCATTTATTGAGTACCTACCTTGTGCAAGCAGTTTGCATACATTATTTCATTTACTTCTCAGAACAACTTTGTACACTAATATTAGCTTTGTGGGCAGAAGAGAGCTTAAGAAGTTTAAGTGTAAGAAATTTCACAATTGCTTGACCAGCAAGGGGCAAAGGCAGAATCAAACTCAAATCTGACTGCAGAGCTCAGGCTCCTTCCCCTACACCAGGGCCTCTCTCATCACTTCTCTGGTCCTTTTCTCCATCCGCCGTTTCCCATTCTAAAATTCCATGACTTCATTCACTTGCACTAACTCAATGGATCCCAGAAATAGAAACTGCACAGTACCCACGCATGGGGAGCTATTTCAGTGTATTCTGCCTCGTTAAGGGGGAGTCTTTCCCGTGAAAATGGGAAGAGCATAACAAGGTGTATGCTTTTCATGGACTAATAATCTGATATGTGAATTAATCAGGGCTATTTATTGCTCCCTGATTCCACCCACTTTTACACCAATACATAATTCATTAGTAGCGATGGCTGATCACAGAGCAGAGCAAGGAACAGATGGGGAGGAAAAAAAATACAAATTCCTTCAGCAATTAATTTATTAGCCTCTGGCCCAAAGCTCAGTGGGGACTGAGGGCTGACAGATAATACAACTGACAGATCGTGGAGTGAGACAGACCACCTCCTACGCCATGTTCTGAGCTCATAATTTGTTTGAAGATCTTCCTGCTAATCACTGGCTAATAATGACTCCCAGCCCCTCCTGAGGTTAGACTTGCTGCCCACAGCCAGAAGCTCTTTCAACTAATTGGATTTATTTTTTTTTTTTTCACTTGGCAGGATTATCAGGGGAAATAGATGCGCACACCCTGGGCACATTACGAGTGGATGTCTGCATCTCGGATGAATAGAGTGCCTGGCACCTGGGACACAGCTGCGTGAGACACAGGTCCTGCCCACAGAAAGCTTCTCCTTTCCTTTCCCCAAGGCCGGGATCCTAGCCACTCCATTGACAGGAAATTAGACTGGCAGTTGGTGAAGGGGGACCTTGCGCTTGCACTGTGACCTGTCAGTGTAAATTGAGAGGCAAATCCCTTATTCTGGAGTCAGTTTGGGTTTGAATCTTGAATTTGTCTCTACTTGGCTGAACGCCCTGGGCCAAGTTATCTTTCCTCTCCCTCTCTGCCTCAGTTTCCTCATCTGTAAAAGGAACCTACCTGGTGAGGCTGCAACAACATTACATCATCACATCCAGTGTTTGGCATGTAAAGTGCTCAGTGAGTGTTTTCTACATGATGTAACAATGCCATAGCACAGACTGCACACGAAGCAGTTGTGTCTTCATTTAAAGGCACTCTCCCTCTTCTATAGTATGGCACTCAACTAACTTTACAATATGACACAATGTCCACCTTCTTTCTGTAGCTCTAAGTTCCAAACTATCACGGGCATCTTCAAGGAAGCAATGCATGTGGCTCTAGGCCAGTGGTCGGCAAACTGAGGCTCGCGAGCCACATGCGGCTCGTGAGCCGGGGTTTGCCGCTCTGTTGACTAATGAGTTTGCCGACCACTGGGACAGGGGCTTAATCACAAGGAACAACAACAGCCTGTAATTATTGGAATTGAGAGGCTAGGTCAGTGGTCGGCAAACTCATTAGTCAAACAGAGCGGCAAACCTCGGCTCTCGAGCCACAGTTTGCCGACCACGGCTCTAGGCCATCTCACAGACTGCAAAGTCCGGACTCCACCCATTTTTTCTAATTGAAAAGCAGGGAAGAAAAGAAGTGCCTCCCACAACAATCAGACTTGGAACTAAATAGTTCAGTCCCAGCCAAGGATCCAAGTGTCTCCCTTTTCTTCTCTTCCCTGTGTCTGCACAAGAACAGGGTGGGCTCCTGACAAGCGTCCCGTGTGAGCAGCGGAGGGAGAAAGCCCGCCGCCCTACCTGTGACATCACTGCTGCCATCTCAAACGTCCCCACGGTGTCCATGTTGGCCACAATGATGGGAATCCCTGAGTAGGTCTGCTTGGAGTTTCGAAATGTGAAGGTCCGCTCCAGATCCACCTATTGGCAAAAGGGAAAAAGAACTGCGTTGCTCTTTGCATGATTTGCGGGATTTTTCCAGAATCGGAAGCAAGTGGAAAGAACACAAAGGAAGTGTATGTCCCTTAGTCCCTGGATTCGCTTAGTGCTGGGCCAGATGTCCCAGAGACTGGAGAGTCCCTGAGGAGACCGAGCAGTGGCTATTACCCAGGTGCAAAAGCTGAACCCGGCTCCTCGGCGTCCTCGAGTGCCAGCACAGGCACTGCATCTCCTGCCATCCAGCCAGCCTCCGGATCCGAAGTTCTCTCCTTCAGGAGCCTCTCCCATAGCACTCCCTCCTCTGTCCCCAGCCTGGTTCATCCGAGCCCCACACCCCACATACACGTTCTCTCTCCCCACGTCCCAACACTGGAGAACCAGTCCCCCCTCAGAGAAAATCCATTCCACTCTGCCCTGCCAAGCATGGCCCTCCCTGTCCTTCTCCCCTTCCCCTCCAAATTCACCCTGCAGCGAGCTGCAAACCATTAATCCCTTCACCTCCCAGCCTTCTCGGCTGCTCTGTAATTAGGAGCATCTTTCAAAGAGCTGGGGAGAGTGCCCTGCAACCACCTGTGCACATAAACACTTGTTCCTCTGACTTGCAAACAGCTGGAGGGAGGGCCCTCCAACTCCAATGCAACTCCAGCGTCAGGGCATTGAGGACCAAGTCCACTATCAGGAGAGCTGGGCCAGGACGGCAGGTTCAGCAAAAGCAGCGTGCTAGGAGCTCATCCAGAGCTAGCCGAGTAAAATTACTTCTGGGCAGACTGCAGGCCTGTGCGCTCACAGCTCCATTCCTCACCCTTCTCCTGCCATGGACCATCACAGGGAGGCCCCCTGCAGGCTCCATTCCCCAGGCTGGTTTCCGGCTGGGTTCAGCCAATGGGGGTCCCTGGGGAGGACACTGGGGGAGAGTGAGCCTGGGTGTAGTCAGGGTCGCTCTCTCAGGACCCCTCTGCCCAGGCCTGCAGGATCCTGGTTCCAGCTTTCAGAGCCATCTCAGTCCCGGGGCCTAGTGAGATCACCTTCCCCGCTTTGGAAGTGGTTTCTCTCTGCTGCCAATGTCTGGGGTGCCTCGATATCGCATTCAGCATCTCAGCAATGTCAGGCAGTCTTGCATTAAATTCCCTGCTTTAAATATGAAGCAGTTTGTTTCCTTGGCTGGATCTGATGGATACAGAACCTACTGGAAGGAGGCACTTCCCCGAGGAGAACCAGCCAGAGAAACACAGGGGTGTATCTTAAGCTTCTGAAATAAGCGGGACCTGCCTCCCTGAATCCTGGCCTTCGTGAGTACACCCGCAACAACCATTTCTGCCAGCGTTTATCTAGTTCCTTCTTTCATTCTTTTCAGTTGAGACAAGTTTCACTTTGCTATCAAAATGTAAAAAACACACACAACAACAACAACAACAAAACACCATGGGACATCTCAGGCCGCCTTGCTTTTTCATGTCTCTTGCTTCTCCACACACGACTCCCGGCCCACCCGGCTTCCTGGGTGAACCATGCCATAAGTAAGTCCACACGGACCTTAAACAGCAACAATGAGATGCTGTCACTGCCTGGGCATAGGGGGCAGGTCATCCCTTCTCCAGTTCTTCATTATGATTCTTGGTTCTACTTCAGTGAAGCAAGCCACAGTTAGGTTCTGAAAGATAACTGAAGAGGTCGTATTTGTTGCCACCTTCTGTGTTGGTTAATGGCCCTCGCATTTCGACCTCCATGGCTTAAAAAAATCGGAATTCCTGGGTGTCAAATTACTCTTACACTCTTCCCAAGATGCATGGGGAGAGATGCTATCCTGCACCCAGCTGAGCGCACAATGGGTTTTGGGGGCACTCCAAAACCGATGGGCGGTACACAAAAACACAGCTCTTCATGGGAAAGGTCAGTCTTGGCAACGAACTCTCCGCCCCTGCCCCCTCCCTTTCTAGTCTTCTCCATACAGTAGGTTCTATGCAATCCTTAATTCTAAAAGTAATAAATGAGAAGATCTCCCCATCCTTATCAACACACACACACACACACACACACACACAACAGACCAGTTGTTCACTGAGAGAGATATCTAATTCCAGTCTCCCAGGAACAAAACTTGGAATTTAATCTGCCACGGCTGGTCAATGCACCAAATATAGCACCTTCAAACTGTCACTCTGCTAAACTGATTTGAAAGGGAACATAAAGTAATAAACCGCCCCTCCCCCACCTGCAGCCCTTTAAACATACCTTTATTCAAGTCAGCCTGCATGAGAGGGCCCGAAAGTACAAACTGTGGCCCTCCTACAACAGTTCTAAACACCTCACTGCAAGTCAAACTAGCAAGCTGTTTCATGAATCTTGCTCTATCCTTCCACCTTCACAAACACAGTTTCGTTTCTGACCAGGAAAGCACCAGGACCTGATATCATGGGCAGCCAGCTGGGCCTGCAAGCCACATCCCCTTGCCTTCCTCCCAAATCCTGCGTGCATACACATGGATACCCCAGTCCACACATTACGTTCCACGCACACACACCTCCATTCCCACAAACACCTGCCACTTGACCACTCTCTGAGGTTAGAGGCAAGCATACCAGCAGCACGGATGGCCCTTGAGAAAACACGCTTGGCGAAGAGACCCTTGCAGGCCTTGGGATCAGCTCCAAGTCACGGGGGCAGGGAAACCCATGATCCTCAGTATCGGGAGAGGGCCCAGAAGGAACAGCACGGCCCACAGGCCCTGTCCAGTGAGGAGGGGTCAGGAGACCCTTCTGCCTAGACCTGTGGATGGTACTAATTAAAGCAATTCTCTTATTAACTGCCGTGTTCATTATCTGTCTCACATGCAGATCACAAGTCTAAGCACAGGGACAAAGCCTTTCACCTCTGAAGTCCTACTGGCTCAAGTGAAATAAATTAGCCCTGGCCCGGGGGCTCAGTTGGTTGAGCATTGTCCCTGCACCAAAAGTTTGTGGGGTCAATTCCCAATCAGGGCACATACCCAGGTTTCAGGTTTGATCCCCACTCAGGGCATGTGGGGGAGGCAACCAATTGATGTTTCTCTCTCACATCGGTGTTTCTCTCTTTCTCTCTCTCTCTCTCTCTCTCTCTCTCTCTCTCTCTCTCTCTCTCAACCCCTTCCTCTAAAATCAGTAAAAACATATCCTTGAGTGAGGATTAAAAACAGGGTGGTGGTTCGGGAGGAGGGGAGCAGAATAAATTAACATCTGGGCAAGGGGCAAGAATAACATCATTTTGGCCCCCAGCCATTTTCAAGTAATGCTTGGTGGGCCCCAGGCCAGCCCTCCGAATGGGCTCTGATCCCTGGAAGTGTCACCATCCATTCTCAGGAGAAGCACACGCAGCTGCACATTACCAGACAGCCACAGCTCCACTAATGGAATGGGTTCCCGTGGCCAGTCCAGAGCATCCACGCACACATGAGAGTCATCTTAGGACAATGTCCAAAATACACATGCTTGGGCTGCCTCAAACTTAATAAATCAGAACCTTTGTTTTGGGGGACAAGGTATGTATTTTCAGAGTGTCTCCCTACCTAGATGATTCTGAGGCATCTGTGAATAACAAGTCTAGTCAAACCCTCTAATTTTACAGAGAAAACCTGTTATGGTTTGTGTCTCCCCCGAAACATGTTGAAGTCTTATGCACTGACCTTATTTGGAAATAGGGTCTCTGCGGATGATCAAGGTAAAATGAGCCCATTAGGAAGGCCCATGCCAATATGACTGGTGTTCTTTTAAAAGGGGGAAATCTGGACACAGACACACAGAAAGGGAGAATGTTATGTGAAGATGAAGGCAGAGATCAAGGTGAGGCGTCTACAAGCCAAGGAACACGTGAGATTGCCTATAAACCACCAGAGAGAGGGAACAGGAACAGATTCTCCCTCACAGCCTCAGAAGAAACCAACCCTGCCAACACCTTGACCTGGGACTTCCAGCCTCCAGAACTGTCAGACAATAAACATCTACTGCATAAACCACCCAGCCTGGTGCTTTGTCACTGCAGCCCCTGGGGAACTGACCCAAAGGCAAAGGCAATAAAATAATTTGTGACAGAGCTTGGACTGCAACCCAGACTTCCTTTTTCCCAGCCCGGTAGTCTCTCCACCTGCCCTGCTCTCACCTCCTGGCTGAGGATCGCTCAGGCTGGACCAGCACTCTGCTCACTGGACCCCTGTAGAAACAACACTAGAGACTGAACACTCATTGTTTTCCCTGTCCTAGGACAAGTGGACAATTTTCTGATGCAAATTCTCTTCAATACCTGACTTCCAAAGTTCGAGCTGCATTAATAAGTTTTTGTTTTGTTTTTTTTTTAAATATCTTACTAGCGTAAGGAATAAGTTGGGACATCTGAGCCAGGAATGATCCTGAGGAAGAATGTGCTCAGGGAATCAAGGGCATTGGAGTTTCCTAATCCTAATATATAAAAAGCCAGGGGCTGTCACGACCTAAACGACCAGATGGATGACTGAACAGCAGGCTGCCAGTGGTGGGACCTCCCTCCCTGCCCCGGCCTGGGCACGGTGGCGGTGAGAGGGAGCTCTGGACCCCGGCCAGGGCGTGGTGGAACTCTGGGTCTCACGCGATCAGGGGCGTGGCCAGCCTTCAAACCAGACCCTGACACGTGGGAGGAGGGAGCCCCATTCCTCACAGTAAAAACATAATCAGCCATTGAACAGCTTGCTATCAGTGGCCTGCCAGCCAGGAATCCCATTCACCTGCACCCAGGACCCTGAAAGGAGGAGGAGGGAGCCCCATTCCTTGCAGAAGGAGAGGTTGTTCTGATTCCAAGAATTGATTTGTCCCCGTCTGACACTGGCCTCCCAATTAAATTAATTTGAAGGTAGTTTCCCATGATGCCAGCATTTGCGAAGACTATTAATAAATCACAAGGACAAACTCTGCACAGAGTAGGAATATTCCTACCTGAACCTATTTTTGTACATGGTCAGTTGTATGTTGCTTTCTCTCGAGTTTGAAGAGCGTGTGATGTTAAAGTTAAAGTTGTAAATACTTCATCACAAGGGAAATTAGTCAAGCACTCTGAAAGTGTTTTCACTCTTAATGTGTTATACAGGGAGATATTAGAATAAGTTAAATCAATTTATCAGTCATTGTATCAGTGTTGTTTTTATAAGATGTTTTTGTTGTTTTTATATCATGTCTTTGTTGATGTTATATCATGTTGTGATTGTTTATTTATTAATAAGTTTATATATTATTTTCAAATACATTTTACTAATTTTCTTTCATCTCTGACACTTCTATTATAGAGAAAAGGCAAATAGCAATATTAAAGTATTTCCTCTAATTAATTCCCCTTCAATGTGCATGAATTTCATGCACCGGGCCACTAGTCTATCAATAATGACAAAGTCTTGCCCTGGCCAGTGTGACTCAGTAATTAGAGCATCAGCCCTGCATACCTAAGGGTTGTTGGTTTCATTCCCTGTCAAGGGCACATACCTGGGTTGCAAGTTCCATCCCTGCCTGGGCCACAGTCGGGGTGCATGCAGGAGGCAACCAATGGATGTGTCTCTCGCACATCAGTGTTCCTCTCCCCCCACCTCTCTCTCTCTCCTTCTAAAAAATAATAAATAAATCAATGGAAAAAATATCCTTTGGTGAGGATTAACAACAACAACAACAACAACAAAAAGACAAGGACTTGCCTCAGTCAACAAACATGTCAATTCCTCTGGAAAGATGACTCAAATGCCCCCACACAGACCTGTGGCACTTTATTCTTGTGTGCCAGGGGCTTGATTGAAACTATGGATGTCCCAGCCCACAATGTCTTGTGGGTAAAGGCAATGAATGGATGACCAGTTGAGAGATGACTGCCCAGCTGGTGCAACCACTGAGAGGCCTCCTGGGTCATCCCCACCTGTACCCTTTGCCTCTGGAAAGTGACTTCAAATTCATTTTATATGACACTTTTGGAAATGCTCCATCATGAGTGCTCAAACTCCCGGGCTGGGAGAGCACTCTGTCCTTCTCTCCACTTCCTGCTCACAATGATCAGCACCAGGCCTGGCTCTTAGCAACACTGTTGCAGGGACCAATCTTGTCAACCGTCAAAACTCTCCCTTCTGGGCAAGACTGCTCTCAGGGGTATGTTTTCTGGCTCCACTCAAATCTGCTTTCTGATTCAGCTCAAAGTCCTGTCATTCACCAGTCATTTACCTTCAAATTTGCATTCCGGTATGACTCCTGCCAGGGAGCAGACATTTGGCTTCTATCTGATTGTGCAATGAAAATATTTTAATCTGCCTCTAAAACATTTCAGGCATCCACAAGCAAACTGAGAAAACACTCAGAGGGGATGAGAAGCCTAGCTTGACCTAGGCCTAACTACATCCCTCAACACCACTGAAGCAGGCAGTCTGATTATGAGGGGTAGCCAGCCAGGCAGCTGCCTCGGGCAACAGGGAGCTAAACTATTACAGGAACCAATTGGAAAGGCAATGCCAGTTAACTCAGGTTTCCTGGCACAGAGCTGGCCAACTCCCACAAAACTGGAAATATGAAAACCTTTCCCTAGGACACAGAGTTCTCATTGCAATGCTTACATGTAGCTTGTAGGGTGCCATCAGAGGCTGGGTCATTAATAGTTTCAATCAGCCCAAATTATCAAGCCAAATGATATATGATGTCATACTCTTCCCTGGGAAAGAGCAATTCATCCTATTACATAAATTCTAAATGTTTTACCTTCTCAAGATGTTCCCTGGTTCAGAAAATACATATAATATATCCTTGTTTTAAAAAATATAATGTTTCTTAAAAGTTCCTCTCTACTAAGTGAGTTCTGAACAAATACTTAAAGAATATTGAGACCACCAAATTATTAGCCTGCCTAGAATCCCTACATCTCGTCTTAGTCTGGTCTTAGGTACTGACCACAGCTTATACTTGGGGAAGCCCAGGCTGGCCATGCAAACTATTTATTCTTCTTTAAAGTCTGCCCCTCTTTAGCACTTGAATGAACATGAAGAACGTGCACAGCCACCCAACTAGCTAGCATGACAAGGGTTAACCGTTCCTCTCCTGCCTGTTCCATCCTGTGCTGTCCCATCCTCTCTGGCCGCAGCCCACCAACCCTCCTGCTTGAGACTGAGAAGGTGACTTGGTTCTGGTCATTGGCTTAAGCAGGAGGCCTCCCTAATCTAAACAAGCCCTTGGCTGGCAGCACCAGGCACTGCAGTTGAGCTTGGGCACTGCTGGGCAGCCCGCCGATTTATTTATGGTGTTTGGACTGGGGTGTAAGGAACAGCGCGCTGGCTCAGCCTCCTCCTGTTTACCCCTGTGGCCGCAGCCTCCAGACCCCGTCCAGCTCCCTCACCTCCCTCTCTGGCCCTCAGCAGACCAGGCAAAGCCACGGTCACCAGCACACACCACTCCAGGGGACCCTGCCTTTCTGTGCAGCTAGTTTAACCTTCAGAGTTTGACCTTCCTCCTCACCAGTAGGGGCATCCCAACCCCCACACCGAGGCTATTTCCAGTCCAGTCTCCACCTGTTCTTCAAGCTTTGATCCAGTTTGCCCCCCAACTCCACGCCTGCACCCCAGTGCTTTCAGCTTCGCTAGGACCGGGCAGCTGTCCAGTAAGGAGGGTGCCCCTAGGCACGGGTCCCACCCTCACTCCCAGCAAGGCCACTGAAACGCCGAGAGTAAACCCTGAAGTTTCCCTATTCTTCAAACATTTTAAAGAAATTCTACTGCTGGATCTGACACTTAAACCAATAGCGGTTTTCTGCACTAGGAAGCAGCGTCAAAAGCACAAGTATCTTCCGTTGTTCTTCCTCTCCTTTTAGGACCTGGCTCCCCTGTGTCCTTTTCCCCCTAAATGCACCCGTCCTGCCCCCCCATTCTCTCTCCTCATTGGCCCCCTCGGCCTCTGCTCCTCTGCGGTCTAGCTCTCACGCGGACGTCCCCTGGCACCCCCAACCTAAGAGAAGCTTTAGAATGTCAGGCCCCAGCGGGGCCCCTTGAAGACACCTCTTCCTGGCAGGGAACCAGCTGGCTTTCCCCTTCCCCAGGTCGCACCCCAGCCATCCTCAGACACAGAAAAGCAGGCAAGGTGTTATTACCCCATTGCGCCTCTTCCACCACCTGCCCCGCGCCACCCAGAAAAACGCGCCCCCCCCCCCCCAACCCCCAAGGCGGCTTTGGGAGCGCCCCACCTCAGCTCGGCTCTTGAGGCTGCTGCGCTTGGGTCGCAGGAGGACATCCTTGAAGTCCAGCTTGAGGTCCGCATCGATGCGGGGCATGGTGCGGGTCGGCGAGCCTGGAGCCGGCAGCTCCTTCCTGCGGCGCCGGCGCGCGGGGCGGGCACGGCCGGGCGCGAGGCGGGGCGGGGCGGCGAGCAGGGGGTGGGGAGGGGGGCGGGGGGCGGGCGCGGCGGCTCGCGGACCCGGCGCGCGGCGGGGAGGAGGTGCGGAAGCCGGTGCTCGCGGGCGACCCTGCGCGCGCTGTGCTCTTAAGGACCGGGAGGCCGCGCCCCTCTCCTGGGGCCCGGGGGGGAAGGGGAAGGGGTGGAAAGGGGAAGAGGTAACAAGGGGAGGGCCGGCGGGTTAGGGACCCACCAGTGGCCAGAAAGTCCGTCTGACATTTTTAGCAACCCCCTCCCTCCCTCCCTCCTTCCCTCCCTCCGTTTATAGCTGCAGCAGGTTACGGTGCCTGAATTGTCGGCGGGGAAAGCGGGGAGGGGGGAGAAGGCGGGCTGGACACCAAGCCCACTGTTACTGAGGTTCCTCGGAGGGAGGAGACTTGGCGTGTGACAGCCTTTCCCAGGGGAAAAGGCCACTCTTTGAAAGGTTTTGCGTCTCCTTTCTCTAATTTTAAGCCCACTGTGTCCACCAAGCGCTGAGTCAGACCTTCACATGCCAAAATTAAATAAATAAATAAATAAATAAATAAATAAGAAACCCTTGGGAAGCCCCACAGAATTAAGGAAAAGAGTGTGGCCAGGTAAATCTATTTAGCAGCAATGGGATTGACACAATTTTCTGATCTTTGGATTTCAGGGTGGGTTGGTTTTTATGTGTGTGTGTAGGGTAGGGGGGGGTGGTTGGGGGGTTAATCCTCACGCAAGGATATACTTTCCAGAGGGGGAAAGAATTGACCACATCCAGGCACACGCCTTGGGGGGAGAGGGGGAATCAAACTTGCAATCCAGGAGGTACCCATGACCCTTGGTGTGGGCCCACGCTCTAACCACTGAACCACACCGGCCAGAGCTTGGTTGGTTTTAATAAAGGTAGTGAAGTCCATAATCATCATAGATCCTGGGATTTAACGGACCTGAGCCCCCTCTCTAGAGTTACCAGTGATGTCAGTTTATTTTTAATTCACTTGTTGACCTTGGGAGTCTTAGGGAGCTTAGGAAGGTGCTTAACAGTGCTTGGCCTGCACTTGCTCATTCACTCTCCCAATGACCCAATGAAGAAGGAGCCACTTAGCAGATAAAGAAGATGAGGGTCATATACATGAAATATCTTCCCTGTGGTTGCAGTAAAAAATATAGATATCTCAGTCCTTAACATACAATACAAACTGAACTAATGATGCTTTTGCCTTGAGACCCCTCTCTGCCTGGCTTCAAAATCTGACCCCACCTATTTCTAGATGGATGACCTTGGGGGAGTCACTTAATTTCTCTAAACCTCAGTTTCCTCATAGGTTAAAAAGAGAGGGGAAGAAAAAGTGCTGTCCTCTCCCAGGCTTATGTGATAAATAAATAAATAAATAAATAAATAGATAAATAAATAAATAAATTTGTGTGTGTGTGTGCGCGTGCACACATGCATGTTAATAACCACTATAAAATAGTCCGTATCCTAATGGACACACACAATGCATATTCCATAGTTGCTCAATAAATAGTAGCTAGCTATTGGAGGTCACGTGTTACATTATATGAATAATCCTATCTAATAATCCTATCTAATAAAAGAGTAATATGCAAATTGACCGTCACACACAAGATGGCTGCCCCCATGTGGACACAAGATGGCCGCCACAAGATGGCCTGCATGGGAGGACAGTTGTGGGCAATCAGGCCAGCAGGGGAGGGCAGTTGGGGGGGGGACCAGGCCTGCAAGGGAGGGCAGTTGGGGGCAATCAGACCTGCAGGGGAAGGCAGTTAGGGGTGACCAGGCCAGCAGAGGAGGACAGTTGGTGGGGACCAGGCCAGCAGGGGAGAGCAGTTAGGGGGGGACCAGGCCAGCAGGGGAGGGCAGTTAGGGGTGACCAGGCCTGCAGGGGAGGGCAGTTGGGGGCGACCAGGCCTCAGGGGAGGACAGTTAGGGGCAACCAGGCCAGCAGGGGAGGGCAGTTGAGGGTGACCAGGCCAGTAGGGGAGGGCAGTTGAGGGCAACCAGGCCTGCTTGGGAGTGCAGTTGGGGGCGACCAGGCCAGCAGGGGAGGGCAGTTGGGGATGACCAGGCCTGCAGAGGAGGGCAGTTGGGGCAAACCAGGCCTGCAGGGGAGGGCATTTGGGGGGGACCAGGCCTGCAAGGGAGGGCAGATAGGGGCGACCAGAACAGCAGGGGAGGGCTGTTAGGGGCAACCAGGCTGGCAAGGGAGGGCAGTTAAGGGTGACCGGGCTGGCAGGGGAAGGCAGTTGGGAAGGACCAGGTCTGCAGGGGAGGGAAGTTAGGGGCGACCAGCCTGGCAGGGGAGGGCAGTTAGGGGTGACCAGGCCAGCAGGGGAGGGCAGTTAGGGGCAATCGGGCCAGCAGGGGAGCAGTTAGATGTCGATCAGGCTGGCAAGGGAGTGGTTAGTGGGTGATCAGGCTGGCAGGCAGGCGAGCGGTTAGAAGCCAGTAGTCCTGGATTATGAGAGGGATGTCCCAGATTGGAGAGGGTGCAGGCTGGGCTGAGGGATACACCACCACCCCTGTGCACGCATTTCGTGCACCGGGCCTCCAGTACTATATATCCTCAAATTATTTTGCTAAATACTCAAAGGCAGTTGTCTGCAGCCTGGACCTGTTCTCAATGAATTCATATTTTGTATGGCTGACCATAAAGACACATCACAATATTCATTTAACACAAATGTCTTTAGAGATAAAGGTTATGGGGGAAGAAAATAATCTTCCTTTCACCTCTCTAAATTCTTCTGGCTGGCCTAATAATCAAATTAACATAGACAGATTGACAGGAGAAAATAATCAAATTGATTAAGTAGGTACATACAGAGGCTCCATGAGACTATGTGATTCAAGGACAAACTGGACACTTACGCCTTATAAGTTGGGGTTGTGGTTTGAAACTTCAAAGGACAGGAAGGCATTTCACATGGAGAAGGAAAAGCAAATAATGGTTAATAAATGTTTGCTGGGCCATCTGTAACGATGGGACACAGAGAGGACTTTGATTAAAGGGGCCCTGCTAGCTTCCTCCTATCTATCACACACTAGTTCATGTTAAACTTATTACCTATGATATTACCTCCCTTCCTAGAGCAGGACCTCTACCAAAATTCTTTTAGGCAATTAGGAGGAAGTTTAGAGGTTTTCCCTGAGTCTTTTGTTTCCTAAAAAATAACCACTACAAAATAGTCCATATCGTAAAGAGGCAGATTTTGGGGTGGCAAAGTTTGCTTCCCCTCAAGGTCTTAGCCCATCCCACTTGCTCTCGTCATCTTTGCCCTACAGGAAGTGCTTGGTGTTTCATGGGAGGAAAACGAAAGTTATCAGGGAGAGAATGGAAGTAACCACAATTAGTCCAGCCAACAAAATAGGACTCTTATCAAATTGTTGGGAGCCAGCCAGATGTGCTGCTCATTTCCAAAGTAGTGAGGGAGCCTAATTCTGATCTTGAGTTCCTAATTAAAAACAAAATAAAAGAAAAATATAATTACTATATGGTGTGGTTATTTAAAAATAATTCTCCCTAAGGGAAAAGGAAACTGACCTTGTTAAGCATCCGCCTGAGGTAAAGTGTAGGGGTGAGTGAGGGCTTTATATTTATTGTTAGTACACTGTCTTAAAGGAAAAGCATCTTTAGGTTGAACTTGCTTATGTACCTCTCTCTCTTGGTTCCTTTCAATTAGAATAAAGACAGAGCTCACATTACACATTACATTCCCTCTCCTTCTGGAATATTTCATCATACCTGCTCTCTTGTCAGGCACAAAACCATACTCTATAGAGTCAACATGAGTCCCTGATTCCCCCACACCAACCTAGACTCCTTTAGAAGTCCATTGTACCTTCTACATAATCCTGCTATGCTTCTTCTTACACTAATAACAATAAAAGTCACCCCTCAGTACAAGGACTTCACATTAAAGTTCTGACTGACTAGACAAAGCCATAAAAGATATCTAGAATCCAATCTGTTAACATTGCATTGTCTAACTAGAGGCCCAGCGCACAAAATTTGTACACAGGTACGGTCCCTAGGCCTGGCCTGAGATCAGGGCCATCTTCCCTGGCTGCCCACAGCCATCTCCGTTTCCCACTGCCACCCACCCCCAGTTCCCCGTTCACCATCAGGTGATTGGAGCCTGCCGGCCAGGGAGAGGAACTGGGAGGTGGTCAGTGTGCCTCATAGTGACTGGTTGAGCGGTCATTCTGGTCATTCTGCTGTTAGGGTCAATTTGCACATTACTCTTTTATTATATAGGTGGTAGAGTAGTACTGAAAATCACATGAGACTATAACCTACAAAATTATGTGAGATAAAAACCACTTGGTTATAGTGGTAATAATTCTATATACTCATGAATTGTTTGCTAATACTTTTTTTTTTTTAAGGATTTCTGCATCTAAGCTCATGAGGGACAATAGTCTGTAGTTTCCTTTTATCAGGGAAATAGCACCCTCATAGAATGAGTTGGGAAATGTTCCTTCACTCTATTTTATTTTCTGACAGAGATTACATAGGATTGAAATTAGTTCTTTAAATATTTAATAAAATTAACTAGTGAACTAAAATTATATGGGATGATATAATTGTTTATTTTTTGTAGCTAAGCCTCCCTCAAAACCCAGAATAATTAAAATTAAGTATTAAAAAGTTGGCACTATTTCAAAATTATAATATTAAATATGAGGATAAGAAAGAGTTAATGCATATTTGATATTTTGTATATTTATATTTGAGAAAATTTGTACATTTGGATTAACAGAATAGCCTTCTAATGCCAATTCAAAATGTATACTTGAGTAATTGATTTAAACTTATGAGTAGAAAATAAAGTGTATTAAATTTATGTAGATGGTTGGAACATTTAAGAGAAAATAAGTTTCATATACAATACTTACAAAAGTTGATAAATGTGGAAAGTTCAGCTAGTTGGGGAGTTCACTGCTTTACCATGCATAATAGTCGCTGGGGATCTTGTGAAATTCGGATAATGCCTCAGTGGGTCTAGGGTGGGGTTTTGCTTTGGTTAGCATGTATAATAATCACTGGGGACCTTGAGAAAATGCAGATTTTGTTGCAGTAGGTCTTCGGTGGGGCTAGAGGTTTTACATTTCTAGGAAGTGCCTAGATGAAGAAATTAGAGTTCCACTGTGAATAGTGTGGGGTCCAGAGTGAGTCACCCCAAAATATGCCTCTGTGGTATGCAAATTGTTTTGAGTTAAAGGCAACTTTAGCAAAAGGCTCAAGAGAAACTTCCAGCTGAGGGACATCTGTGTCTCTTGTTCGTTTATTTATTTTAATAATGGTTTCATTGAGATATAGTTCACATATCATGCAATTCACCGATCTAAAGTGTCCAATTCAATGATATTTAGTCTATTCACAGAGTTGTGCAACCATCATCACAATCCATTTTAGAAAATTTCATCACCCTGAAAAGAAGCCCAGTACCCATTAGCACCCACCATGCACTTTATCCCCACTCTCCACAGTCTTAGACAACCACTAATTTACTATCTCTATGGATTTTCCTATTCTGGACATTTTATATAAATCATACAATATGTAATCTTTTGTGACTGGTTTCTTTCACTTAGCATGATGTTTTCAAGGTTCATCTGTGTTGTAGCATGCATCGGTACTTTATTTCTTTCAATGATCAAATAATAGTCTAGTCTCCTTAAATTTTGCACCTTAAATGCCTTGCTTGCTTCACCCTAGTCCCAGTCCTGTAACTCAAGTTATCAAGTACTGATAAAAGTCTTTTCTGATTTCCCAGGGGAAGAGAATTCTAGTTAGAAGAGGATGACATATCTCCATGACAATATCTAGAGTTTCTTGAGCTAGCATTCTGGGATGGTGTGTTTCTTATGAAGAGCTTTGGAGATTGGTATAAAAACTGAGAGGTCACTGATCCACATTCCACAGAGACCAGGCAAGAGGTCACACCCAAACTTGCATTCTAAATAACATTTATGTGGTGGGCTTCTCAGGGGTCTTTGATGTATGACCAAGCAGAAATAGAGCAGGGATAAACATAAATTCTGAAGGGCTTAGGGTGTAAGAGCAAAACCACTTGTCTGTCTTCTCCTCTGTATTTCTTCAGCCTTAAACACACTATACCCTCCCAGGCACACACATGTGCATGAACACATGCTCTTGAAACACATTGCATCTAAATTTTTAAATTGTCAATAGCATTAATGTAAAATAATCCATAGTGGAGGCCACAAGCTGACAGCCCATGAGAGATATGCTTGCGTTGATCAACAGAGTGCTTTTTAATATTTTTTAACTAGTTGCCAACATTTAAAAATTGAGAATTTGCACATCGAAAATCTGAATGGCTAGGTCAATTTTAAAAATTGGGAGGCCTGTCCTAATTGGGCCTTCATCCTCTCAGAGGAATGCCATCTACTAGAGATAATCAGCATTGTGTCCTTGGATGGGGCAGATGGTATCTAATGCACAAACCATTGAGCCAACCCTCCTCGCACATGCATACTCACTTAAGTTCTCAGCGCCTGATCAATAACAAGCTAAGAAAAATGCTTCACTTTTCTAGCTCGGTTTGTGCAGAAAAAGTAGGTATATATTTTGTTCGCTTGTCTTTGGGGACAGGGAAATTTATGTGTGTGTTTATTTAGCTTATTTAATTAGACAACTCAATATCATCATGATAGAATTTAGACTACGAAATACAACACCAAAAGTAGGGAATTTGCCTTCAGGATATGTTTCTATCTTTTAAAGAACACTAGAGATTAAACTTATGATGGTATTATTAAGGTTACTATTATGAGTCAAAATTAGTCTGGTATAATCATTTCATTACCATCTTGATAATTTCCTTTTTTTTATTTAAATATTCAGAGTTGGCAGAAAAAGAAGAAGTAAAACTCTTATTACTTGCAGATGACATGATACTATATTCGGAAAACCCTAAAGACTTCACCAAAAAACTATTAGAACTAATGAATTCAGTTAAGCTTCAGGATACAAAATCAATATACAAAAAATCTGTTGCATTTTTATACACCAATAAGTAGTCACAAGGAAAAATTAAGAAAACAATCCCATTTATAATTGCATCAAAAAAACTAAAAATATCTAGGAATAAATTTAACCAAAGAGGTGAAAGATCTGTACTTTGACAACTATAAGACATTGAAGAAAAAAATTGAAGAGAATAAAATTAAGTGGAAGGATATACCATGCTGATTGATTGAAAGTATTAATATTATTAAAATGTCTTTACGACCTAAAGCAAGATAGAGACTTAAAGCAACCACTATTAAAAAACCAATGACATTCTTCTCAGAACTTGAACAACTAATCCTAAAATATATATGAAATCACAAAAGACCCCAGATCAAATTTGAGAAAGAACCAAGTAGGAGGTATTACTTTTCCTGATATCAAACTATACTACAAAGCTACAATAATCAAAACCATATGGTACTGGCATAAAAACAGATACATAGACCAATGAAATAGAATAGAGTCCAGAGATAAATTTTCGCTTATATGTTCAATCACTCTATGATGAGGGAAGCAAGCATATACAATGAGGAAAAACAAAACAAAACAGTCTCTCCAATAATTGGGGCTGAGAAAACTGAACAGATGCATGCAAAAATAAATGAAATCAGACCACTTTCTTACTTCAGTATGCAAAAATAAATTCAAAATGGAATAAAGACTTAAGTGTAAGACCTGAAACCATATAACCCCATCACTGTCCTAGAAGAAAATAGAGGCAATAAACTCTTTGACATAGGTCTTAACAATATATTTTTATATATGTCTTCTCAGGCAAAGGCATCAAAAGCAAAAATAAACAGGGACTGTATCAAACTAAAAAGCTTTTGCACAGCAAAGGAAACTATCAACAAAATGAAAAGACAACCTATTGAATGGGAGAAGATATTTGCAAATGATACATCCTATAAGGGATTAATATCCAAAATATGTAAAGAACTCATACAACTTAAAACACACACACACACACACACACACACACACACACACACACACACCTGCCAAACGTCCAATCAAAAAATGGGCAGAGGACCTGGATAGACATTTCTCTTAAGAGCTCATACAGATGGCCAATAGACATATATATAAAAAAATGCTCAACATCACTAATCATTAGGGAAATGAAAAAAAAAAAAAAAAAAAAAAATCCCACAATGAGAAACCACCTCATACTTGTCTGAATGGCTATCATAAAAATAAATAAATAAATAAATAAATAAATAAATAAATAAATAAGAAGAAGTGTTGGCAAGGATGTGAAAAAAACGTACTCCTCATACACTGTTGGTGGGATCATAAATTGGTACAGCCACTATAGAAAAAAGTATGGCGATAACTGGAAAAATTAAAAATATATATGCCATACAAACCAACAATTCCACTTCTGGATATTTATCCAAAGAAAACAAAAATACTAATTTGAAAGATATATGCACCCCTATGTTCACTGCAGCAGTATTTACAATAGCCAAGATATGGAAGAAACCTGGGTATCTATCAATAGGTAAGTGGAGAAAGAAGATGCGGTACATAAATACAATGGAATATTCCTAAGCCTTAAAAAAAGGATGAAATCTTGCCATTTGCAGCAACATGGATGATACTAGAGGGTAGTATGCTAAGTGAAATAAGTCAGATGGAGAAAGGCAAATATTATATGATTCCACTTATATGTTGAATTTAAAACAAAACAAAAACACACCATAGATATAAAGAACAAGCTGATGGCTGCCCAAAGAGGGGGGATTTGGGGATGGGTGAAATAGAAATGAATAAGTAAATAAGTGATAAATGAAGTAGATTGGCCTAACATAGATTATCTATAGGTATAATCTGAATGAGAGTATATAAGACAGTTTAACAGGAACTATTGCTATGAGGGACATAATGAATGATAACATACACACACAAAAGGAAAAATAAAACACCATCTTTAGTGTCAGAAATAATGCAGAAGGGAAGAAAATAATCTCCAAGTTAACATTTCCTGTAGGGTTTTCCTTTAAGTGCTAACTTGGTGTTGGAAATGTTTTCTTGCACATTTTTCACTGAGATGGAGCCTCCACTTCTTAACTAAATTTTGTTTCCAGCCTAGACAATGAATTGTACCTGGCAGAGTACTTTAACTTGCTTTTTTATGATTTTGACATTCCTACTTACTAGTATGAAGACCATTTTTAAGAAAAGTCACACACCTCAAAATATTTGATAACACTTAGGTCAAAATAATGTTTTCAAGTAACAATAGCCTCAGGCCAGAGGTAATAATGTGTGTCTCTCCTTTCCCTCACCATTTAGGAAGCCTCTCTGTCCCTCCTTTTGTTGTGTGGTCCTTATAAATCTCAGGCCACAAACTCCATGTGCAGGAAATCTGTCCCTCTTTATTTATTTATTTCGAATAACTTGGGTTTGGTTTCTAGCGCCTCATCTTGGTGAAATGAGGGTAGGATTCATTTTCAGTCATGACCGGGCCTTCCCCTACACTTCCCAGGAGTGTAGGTCTTGTAGGGACAAAGCGCGAGGAGCTGTCTCTGTCTGCCATCTGCCACACCAGCAGCCCATTGTCCCAGCTCACAAAGTCCCGCAGGGGCCTGTGACTCTGATGCTTCCTTGCCACTTGTGGGCGAAGGGATTTTGCTGAGACTGGGAACTCTATGCCCAGAGTTCCCTCCTTGGTCTCCCTCATCTTCCAGGTGCTGATATAGGAAGGGATAGATAGGCTTACAGAAAGTACTCTCTCTTTTCCCAAGTCCAGAAGAGAATTTCCCTTCTTCACCTCACCCCCGTTCTCTCTCCAGTGCTGCCCCTCTCTCCCATTCCCTCTGGGACACCCAACAACATCGCTTCATTATGTTTAAGCTTTCACAAAAGGCAGGAAGAGCTGTGGGCTTTTGCTTTCAGCTCTGCAAAAATTCCCTAGGCAAGAAAATATTAGAGGATTTGCTATGTGCTTAAAATAAAATAAGTAAAATATATAGAGAACAGCCTGGACGGTGTTGCTCAGTGGTTGAGCATTGACCACCAAGAGGTCATTGGTTCGATTCCTGGTCAGGGCATATGCACAGGCTGCTGGCTTGATCCCCAGCAGGGGGTGTGCAGGAAGCAGCCAATGGATATTGATTCTCTCTCATCGATGTTTCTATCTCTCCCTCTCCCCTCCTCGCTCTCTCAAATCAATAAAAACAAAAACAGTTTTTAAAGTTATATATATATATATATATATATATATATATATATATATATATATAGAGAGAGAGAGAGAGAGAGAGAGAGAGAGAGAGAGAGAGAGAGAGAGAAAGAGAGAACAAGTTACAGATTAGTAGCTTAGAAGTCACATTTAAGTACATATTGCTTGAAAGAAAAAGTAAAACAAAGGGAAAAAGGAAATCACTTATTGTGGTTTTTTTTTCAGGAATTTTATTGACCAACAACATTGAACCTGCTGGCTGTTTTATTTAGATTATTTGACCAAATCAAAGCAAATAAACCCAGTTATTTTTAGCAGAATTACTAGTATTGTCTATAAAGTTCTTTAAATGTAAACAGCTGCTGTGCACAGACCAGATACAATATTCTTAAATGAGAATGTCAGTGATGGTTTTAAAAACTTGTGATAATATTAGGTACCACTTATTGAACAATTACTATATTCTGGGCATTCTGTTAAGTGTTTGGAGTGTATTATCAAATTTAATCCTCAAACAACCTTATGCATTAAATACTATTATTATGATCAACTTACAAATATGGAAATTGAGGCTTATAAATCAAACATGTAATTTGCTTAAAGTTGGACAACAAAGATCTCTTAGCTCCCAGGACTTAACTCTTAACCAGTGTGCCATTCTGCCTCTGGACTGTAGAGGTATTTTATTAAACTGAGATGAAGGTAAAAGAAAAAAAATGGATAGACAATAGCACTTACCAGTATTTACCAAGCACCCACTATGGACCAGTACCTGTGCTCTTACTCAGAATTGCTAAACTAGAAATTTTTAAGAAATAGATGAACCCAGTATTGTGTAAATATTTCTTTATATTATTATTGCAATATTTCTTTTTATTTTCTCTGGAAACTATGAATTAATAAAAAAGTCAACTGGGATGCTATCTACATCCAGGCATATTCTGGGTTTATTTATTTATTTATTGTTGTTGAGAGTATTGCAGATGACCCCATTTATTTTCCCCTCTTTGCCCCCCTCTACCAGGCTTCTGCCTCCACTCAGGACTATCACCGCACTATTGTCTGTGTCCATGGGCTATACTTATAAGTTATTTGGTTAATCTCTTCCTGCCCCTCTTCTTCCCTCTGAAACCTGTCAGTCTGTTTCTTGTCTCTGGACCTATTTTTATTCATCAGTTTATTTTGTTCATTAGATTCCACATATAATTGAGACCATGTGATGTTTGTCTTTCTCTGACTGGCTTATTTCACTTAGCATAATACTCTCCAGGTCCCTCCATGCTGTCTCAAATAAATAAGCACAGGTTTTCGCATAGGTCAATGAGGAAAAGGGTAAGAGACCCGCCATCTCTATTCTTGAACTAAGAGTTGGCTCAGAATAGTATGTTATCAATGAAGCCCCGTGACTGACTGCACAGTTCTTCTCTTCTACCACACCAAATTAAGGTCCTGCATATGAGAAACCCAAACGCTATCCTGCCCTGTGTGGGGTCTATTAGGAGTCCTGCTTGAGAACTTCACCATCACTTCCAAATTAGGATGTCTTAGCACTTGAAACTCAGGGGTTGATTATTGCTTGGCACTGAAAGCAGTTCTTTCTGATTACAGGCGATTCTCCTTAGTCACGGTAGTTCTGTTCTATAAAGTCACTTCAGACATTGGATTGCCAAATATTGAACTATGGTATACCCAGGAAATACTGGGTTAGGTTCCCTTGAAGCTGTCCTCAACATTTTCATCAACTGATTAATACAAAATCTTGTTTTATTTGTGTTTCTGTTTAAAGATGCCTTATTTAATACTAGAAGCCCGATGCATGAAGATTCGTGCTAGAATGCGCTTTCCTTTCCCTGGTTGCCGGCACCGCCTTTCCACTCCAGCCCAGCCCCTTTCCACTCAGGCCCCAGAGCCACTTCTTTCTGCTCCAGCCCAGAGGCCCTGAGAGACCGGGGTGGGGCAGAACGCCTGCATCCCGCCCATCCATCACTAAGCGCCTGTGTATGCAAATTATCCTGCCATCTTTGTTGGGTTAATTTGCATATCACTCCTGATTGGCTGGTGGCATAGCAGAGGTATGGTCAATTTACATGTTTGTCTATTATTAGGTAAGATATATGGTTGATTTATTATCTGAACTCACAGCCAACTGCACTGTAACTCATGCCTGAAAGAAGCTTATTTTATGCATTTTTCCCTGTAAGGCACATCATAGCTTCTTGCACTTAGGGACACTAGACAGCACTTCAGCACAACTCTTGGGGCCATTGCAAACAGCAGAATTAGCAACCAAAAATACAAAAATGAGCAAATGTGGCATTAAATAGACAGAGAGAGACACACTTATTTAAAGTATAAGAGATGAAACCAACCTCAGCCGGGAACCTGTGAATTGGGCAACTCAATTTTTTCACCTTCTTGCACCTCTCTCCAAATGACTGAGAAAGTGTAGAGAGAATTAATCTGGGGGTTACAAATAAATTTTAGTGGATAAGGGAGTTTGCAAATATAAAATATGGAATAGTGCGGACCCACTGTATTGCTATTCTGGGCAGTACCATGAGTATCGCCTGATTACACAGGCCCCCATCCATTTGCTTGGAACTTGTGCCACGCCAGCACAGCCAAGGGTTTGGTGAGCCTGAGGGAGGGCTGGTGAAGGATGAAGAAAAGACAGACAAAGAGAATACGCTGGGTCTAGGTGGATCTTCTGTGCGTGACTGAGACCACAGAAGAGATCCAGACTGCAAGCTGATGCTTTATTTTATAGTCAGAGGTAAACAAGGTAATTTACAATGTTCTTGTAAGTTTCACTTGTTTTGGCAGCACTTGCTGCACCTCCCACAGCCCATTAGCTACCCAGGAAAGATCTAGGGAGCAGTCACAAGGTCAAGCTTAATTATGCTAAGAGGGCTGTGCCCTCTAAGCTGGGACTTGTTTGCAGCTTTGCCAGCAGGTCAGTCCGAGGCTTAACCCTATAACCCTCCCTACAGGAACTCACTGGTTCTTCAAGTCAGAAACCTAGCTGGTATTGTTTTGGCTGCTTTATGTCTGTCTCTTCCCCAAATCAACATTCCTTTATTTGCTAATAATCCTATCTGCAAGAGATAGACAATATCGACTCTGTTCCACTTAGGAATTCAGACTCTCTTCCATCTTTCTGCTCAGGAGGTTTGAAAGCAGGAAACACCCTCAGCTTCCCACCCGCCATGACACCAGCACTCTGTGGGGATAACATATCTTTTCTGAGAAAGGGCCAGGACGCTATCATCATTCTTAAGTTTTACTAATTACTTGTTTGCTTAAATTCATTTGATATCTTACCATTAGTTTTCTTTCTTTTTTAAAATTATATTTCAGCATTGAAGAAAAATATTTAGAATATTAATAAGCTGAATGAAATTGTTGCTGTTCAACCATTTTTGACCCATGGAAGTGGCATTGACCTATGAGGAATTTGTACTTATTTATTTCCTTTACTTTGACAGATCTTAGCAATTTGCCATCTCTGTTTGGGAAAGTGTGTTGTTGTTTTTTAAGTTAAAAAAAAAAAAAAAAGGAATGATTGTTCATATCTCTTCCTGTTCCTCTTCTTCCTTCTCAGAGGAAACCACTGTTCTGACATGTGTTTGAGTTTGTACTACATATATGTCCATAGACAGCAGAGCTTCAAACAAAAGGTATCACACAGTATTTGCAGTACCTCCTTGCTTTTTTCCTTTTCTGTCAACAGCACTGAGGTAGAGCTACCCATATCAACAGAACACATGTGGCCAAGCTTGCCACCCATGGGGCCAGAAAGAATAATTCTCCCTCAGCCAAGGGCAAAGAATGAATATTTTTTAATAATAGTGTCTGTGACAAGCTTAGTTCTTTTCAAAATGTTTCTTCTCTTATTTATTTTATTTTTATTTTGAAAAAGTTTAAACCAACAGAAAAGTTGAAGAATAGTGCAGGGAACACTTGTATAAGCCTCACTTAGATTCACCGTTTGTGAACATTGGGTATTTTATTTTATTTATCTCTAGTATATATTGTTAGGACCTGAAATTCATATGTTGAAGCCATAATCACCGGTACCTCAGAATATGATTATATTTGGAGACAAGAGGCCCGGTGCACGAAATTCATGCATGGGGGGAGAGGTGGTTCCTCAGCCCAGCCTGCACCCTCTCCAATCTGAAATACCTCTCACAATCCAGGACTACTGGCTCCCAACCGCTCACCTGCCTGCCAGCCTGAGCACCCCCTAACCACACCCCTGCCAGCCTGATCGACGCCTAACTGCTCCCCTGCTAACCTGATTGCCCCTAACTGCCCTCCCCTGCCGACCTGGTTGTCCCTAACTGTCCTTCCCTGCAGGCCTGGTTGCCCCCAACTGCCCTCCCCTGCTGGCCCGGTCACCCCTAACTGCCCTCCCTTGCCAGCTCACCCCTAACTGCCCTCCCCTGTAGGCCTGATTGCCCACAACTTCCCTCCCTTGCAGGCCTGATCCCTCCCAACTGCCCTCCCCTTCCAGCCATCTTGTGGTGGCCATCTTGTGTCCACATGGGGGCAGCCATCTTTGATCACATGGGGGCGGCCATCTTGTGTGTTGGAGTGATGGTCAATTTCCATATTACCTCTTTATTAAGTAGGATAGGATCTTTAGAGAGGTAATCAAATTAAAATGAATTTTCTAGCTTGAGCTTTAACCCAATATGACTGGAGTCCTTATGAAAAGGGGAAATTTGGACACAGACATTTACGAGGGAGGAATATGTGAAGACACAAGAGAAGACAGCCCTCAGTAAGCCAAAAAGAGAGGCCTCAGAAGAAACTAACCCTGCCAGCACCTTGATCTTGGACTTCCAGCCTCCAGTCTATGAGAAAATAAATTACTGTTGTTTAAGACATGCAGGCTGTGGTATTTTGTTATGACATTTCTAGAAAACACACACACACATATATATAGATGTATACAAATATATAAATAACCATTTAAAATTAGATTGCAGACATCATGACAGCTTATTCCTCAGCATGCAAGTTCCAAGGATAAGGACTATTCTCTTACATAACTAAAATACCTTTATCTCTCTTAAGAAACATAACATTAACTTAATAATCAAATCTAACATACTGTCTATATTAAACTTCTCCAATTGTCTCAAAATCTCTTGTAGAGCTACTTCTTTTCTTTTTTGCTTCAGGGTTACGCATTGTGCTTGTTAATAGTGTGTCTTTAGTCTCTCAATGTAGAAGAGTTGCTGTGTCTTTGTTGTAGTCTTATGTGGAATTACATTTTTTGAAGTCTAAGCCAGTTCTTGTAGAATATCTCACGTTCGGGAATTGTCTTTTCCTCATCGTAAGACTCAGGTTAAATATTATTTACAAGAACACTACATAGGATAAGTCTTATTCATCTTATCACATCATATCAAGAGGCATATACAGGTTTTCTCAGTATTGGTCATGTTAAGCATCTTCATTTATTGTGTGTGCGTGTGTGTAAAGTTTTTATTTTATAACAACTATAGATTCACAGAAAGTTGCAAAAATAGTACAGAGAGACCCTTGACCAGTTCTCCCAATGGTGACATGTCACTATAGAATAATATCAAAACCTGGACATCAGCATTGTGTGTATGGTCTATGGCTCTTTATCACATGTACAGGTTTGTGTAACTTCCACTACAATCAAGATGCAGAACTGTTCCATCACCATAAAGATCTCATATGAGCTACCCCTTTAGAGTCACACTCACCCATTTCCAGGATGTCATATAAACAGAATCATATGTGTGAATGTATTTTTAATATTGCTGTTGAATTACAAATCTCCATGAGGCAAGAAATGAGGGAACCATCCGTCCACCAGAAGTTGGCTATTTCACTTCAGTTATTTTCATTATCAATAAGTGAGTTCTCTCTTATCCTTGAAAAATACACAATATCCCCTCTACTCCTCACATGTATAAATATATACCTTTCCAGATATTGTTTGGGGATCCAGAAAGGAGAAAGGAACTTGTACCTACAAGTAAACAGACTTAGAGTGTCCATTTGAAAAGCAATTAAGGAATACATTTGAAAACCAAGGTAAAAGACACATCTGAAAAGAGATTCAGATATATCTTTGAAAAGAAAAGGAGTCACAGCATTAATTGGGTTTTTAAGTTTTCCAAAAGATGAGGTTACTTTTATTAAGGTGGGTTGGGGCTAATTTTCCTCATCATTCGATTTATGGTGGATATACAAATACACACATTTTAACCATTATTTTGTCAAATGACAAAACTAAAACAATTTTGTAACAAATTTGACATCTTTTTTTTAAGGGGGAAAAATCCATTAGTGGGGAGTACCATGCCTCACAAGTAGTGGAACACTCTTCCTGAGGGATTTTTTTTTTTTAAGAATCTAATTTTTTGTTTGTTTGTTTAAGGTATTACAAATAGTAGTACATATGTCTCTCTCTTCTTTTCCCCTCCATTGACCTCCCACAGCCTCCTTTTCCCCCCCACCCCCGGCACTTGCCCTCGTCCCCCTGCCCCCAGTGTCTTAAGTCTGTTGGTTGTGCTTATATGCATGCATACAAGTCCTTCAGTTGATCTCTTACACGCCCCCGCCCCACCCATACCCTCCCCTACCTTCCCGCTGAGGGATTTTGGGCAAGATCGAGTTTTATAGAGCATCAGAAGAGGAGACAGGGCCTGGTTGGCAAGAAGGTCAGAGATTTCCTTGTAAGGCCAGAAGGTCCTGTTTTCAGTAATTTTAATTTCTCATAGAATTCTGTTAGTTAATATTTTATATATTTTGTTATATTGTATAAATTCATAAATATTTGTGTGTGTTTGAATTATTTCTGTTACTATTATGTAGTATCTTGTCCCATTTCTATTATGATTTATTGCTTTAAATTCTACTTTATCTAACAGTCATATTCTTAGATCCATTTTTCTTTTAATTTGCATTGGACCGGTATATCTTTTATCATCCCTTTACTTTTAACCTTTTTGTATAATGTTGTTTTAGAACTGTTTCTAATAAGTATGGTACAGGTATATTTGTGTTTCTTTTTGTTTTTATTCAACCTGATTCTCTTTATCTTTTACTAAATTGTTTAATCTGCTTAGGTAAGTTATGGTTATATACTGTTAGATTTATTTGTATCACTGTCTTACTGTACGTTTTTTTTTAATACAGTCCTTATTTTTCAACTTTTCCTTCCAGTTTTTCTCATATTTTTTATTTTTATGTTAAATTTTTTTCTCAACTCATCACTTGCCACTTTTTTTTTGTTTGTGTGGAAGCTACAGATTGTATCTCTAAACTTTGGTTGTCTTTGAAATGTTTAACATGTAAAGTAAACAAAAAGCAAAGTGCAAAACAATCTGCATAGTATACTATCTTGGAGAAATAGAGGCAAAATAAAAGTACATATTAATATCTACACTAATAAGAGAGAAACATGCAAATTGACCATCACTCCGCTACACCCACCAGCCAATCAGAGCGAGTATGCAAATTAACCCAACTAAGATGGCGGTCGTCACAAAGCTGGAGTGAGCAGGAGGCTTGGGTTGCCCCCGGCGATGAAGGAAGCCAAGCTTCCTGCCTGCCCTGGCCGGCCCTGGCCTCCACTCAAGGCTACAAAGTTTCAATTATAGGAGATAAATAAATCCCAGATACCTGCTTCCAGCTGGCCCTGGCCTATGCTTGGGTCGCCAGGGAGCGTGGCTGGCCTGCAAACCACCAAGAGGCCCCTCACCCAGGCTGCCCCATGCCCCAAGGGAACCCCCAACCTGATCTGGGACACCCTTCAGGGCAAACCAGCCAGCTCCCACCTGTGCACCAGGCCTCTATCATATCTAATAAAAAAGTAATATGTAAATTGAATGTCACTCCAACACACAAGATGGCTTCCCCATGTGGTCAAAGATGGTTGCCCCCATGTGGACACAAGATGGCTGCCACAAGATGGCCAGCAGGGGAGGGCAGTTGGGAGGGACCAGGCTTGCAAGGGAGGGCAGTTGGGGGTGATCAAGCCTGCAGGGGAGGACAGTTAGGGGTTACCAGGCTGGCAGGGAGGGAAGTTGGGGACGACCAGGCCTGCAGGGAAGGGAAGTTGGGGGGGGGGATCCAGACCTGCAGGGGAGAGCAGTTGGGGGGAATCAGGCCTGCAGGAGAGGGAAGTTTGGGGTGACCAGGTCTGCAGGGGAGGGAAGTTGGGGGTGACCCAGGCCTGCAGGGGAGAGTAGTTGGGGGGGACCAGGCCGGCAGGGGAGGGCAGTTAGGGGCAATTGGGCTGGCAGGGGAGCAGTTAGGCATCAATCAGGCTGACAGGGGAGTGGTTAGGGGGTGATCAGGCTGGCAGGCAGAAGCAGTTAGGGGCAATCAGGAAGGCAGGCAGGCGAGCAGTTGGGGGCCAGCAGTCCTGGATTGTGAGAGCGATGTCCCGTTTGGCAGTCAGACATCCCTTGAAGGGTCCCAGATTGGAGAGGGTGCAGGCTGGGCTGAGGGACACACACCCTGGTGCATGAATTTTGTGCACTGGGCCTCTAGTGTTTATATATTTACAAAAAGAAAAAGCAGAGTAAACAGAAAAGACAAAATAAGACAGTATTTATTTACTTTTTAACAATATTTTTTAAAAAATTTCAGAGAGGAGGGGAAAGGGAGAGAGAGATAGAAACATCTATGATGAGAAGAATCATTGATCAGCTGCCTCCTGCATGCCCCTTACTGGGGATGGAACCTGAAACCCAGGCTGTGCCCTGACTGGGAATTGAACTATGACCTCCTGGTTCATAGGTTGACACTCAACCACTGAGCAATACTGGCCAGGCAATTAGACAGTATTTTTAAAAATCCAATAGAGGTCAGTAATGACAATAAATCTAAGTAGATTAAATATCTCACTAAAATACAAAGAAAATCAGGTAACATTAAAACAAAAGTAAACTAAAAAAGAAATGAATAAAAATGGTCACCTCTAAGACAGTTTGTGTGGGGATTAACAGAAACTGGAGGAAAGAAGGGAGTGAGACTTTTTAGATAATTTTCAGTTTGGACCATATAAAAATATTAGTTATTCAAAATACATGATTAAGTTAAAGTTAAGATATTCTACCATTTAAAAAACTTTTTCTGCGGACATAAATATTTGTTTCTGGCAGTCTGAAATTACTATTGTTATCCTTCTCCCAAATAAAATGCATCTCTATCCAACTTTATTCATTAAACAACCTTTCCCATATCATTATTATTTAGACTGTTAGTTGTATCGTGTGTTTTTAACATGAGGATCTTACTTGTTTTCACCTCTTATTTCATCCTTATATTCACTTCCCTAATGTTTAGATTATATTGTCTTTGAGTTAATTGCCTGTGGGAACGGAGGAAATGGGCCAGCAAGTGGACCCGGTGCACGATGTAGCTGATCCCCAAAGACGCCTACTCTAACAGGGAGCTCTGATGGAGCCTTGCATCTGTGTCAGCTCGGCCCCGTGTCCAAAAGGCCACGAGAGAGCTGGGTGTTCCACTTTTTCCAGTGCATTGCTGCCCAAGTAAATGCTGTAGGTCCTTTTGGATGAGGCCTGGGGCCTCACTACTGTGTACACTGACCTTGGTGTTGTAAGGTCCTTCCTCATCAGGACATAGCCTCTCTTCAGTGGGCTCTGGGTATGAGAAGTGGCCCAGTTCTGAACACTGCGTAACGGATTGTGCCTTTCAAATTGGGTGGCACATTCATTCTTGATATCTGTCTCTTTGCTTCTTTCCCCTGCCTTCTCTCTTGACATCTTTATTTATTTCTTTTTTTATTATTTAAAGTATTATAAATAGTAGCACATACGTCTCCTTTCCGCGCCCCCCCCCCCATTGACCTTCCCCTCGCCTCCCCTACCCCCTGGCACATGACATCTTTTGATATTAGACATTTCCCATCTATTTTGACCCTAGAAACACTCTGTTCTACTAGCCATTTCCATGGAGTCCTCACAATCAGAAACCTGGGCATCTAGTCTTCCCTTGGTGTTATGAGCCCTACCCAGCAACTAGACATGGGGTGAAGTGGGTTCCTTCAGGAACAAGGATCCACGCACATCCTGCCTGTTACCTCTGGTTCTAATGACATCTTAGCAAGCTGAAAGGCAAGTGCTGAGCTATATGGCAAAGCAGCCCAGGTAATTGCATGGGATATCAATAGTTTCATTATCAGACAAACATCCTTCCACCCAGGAAGGAATTAGAATTAAATTCAGAGAAATGTAAAAGTATCAAACCCATATTTTAAGGTATTTGTACACATTTGGTATTTTAAATGTGTACAAACAAATGTGTGATTGTTTTGTTAAAGAGAATTTGCCCTTTTACAGCAATGTGTCAACCTGGTGACTCCAATATAAAATGTGAAATTGAGTTAGATTTTGAAGGGAAGCAGAACTTGCCTCCCCAAAATGTGATTGTGGGAGTTCAGGACAAGCCACTCCAAATGTGCTGCTTTGGTGTAATGATGATTTTGAGCTGCAGGCACTTGAAAAACAACAACTGCAGGGAGAGGCTTTCTCTGAACTCCCCTTATCTGTCTAAAGACAGAACCTCCACATGGAATTAATTGACTTAAGTCCCCATTCCTCCCTCCCACGAGTTCCATCAACCCGGAAAATCGACCCTTATCAGAGGAGAGGAGGCTAGATGTCAACACCACACCCAGACAAACTGTCACAACTGATCAGACCTCGTACGTATTCTTCTAAGGGCACATCCATCTTTCCTATAAATGGTATTCAAGCCTGAATTCAAAGCCACTCATAGAAATACTCATTTTCCCCTTGGTATCTCCCATGTTTACATGAGTTATCCATGTTAATAAACTTCTGTCTGTTTTTCTCTTGTTAATCTATCTTCTATTACAGGGGTCTCAGCTAAGAACTCAGAGGGTAGAGGAAAATTATTATTTTTTTCCTCTACAATTTGTTATTAAGTTAGAGTCCAAGTTTTTTATGAAGAGTTGGAATATTCACAAGAACATAAGGTTCAGCATATTTATCATTTTAATTTATTAGATCTATGAGTTATTTAAATACATGGGGTTTATTTGCTAAGTCAAACAAAGTACTAAAAGAAAATTGAGTAATTAAATTGAATATATTAAATTTAAATATGTGGTATAATATATTTATAGAAATTTAATTAAATTTATGAATAGGACTAAATATTTACAAGTCTTCTTTATGGTAAAATTTACTAAATTTATAAATAGGATAATGTCATTAAGAGCCTAAATTTGATAGCTTAAAGATTTAAGATCATTTTTTAACTTTAATAAATTATGTATTAATTGTAAAATCAGTATGATCATTTAAATATTTTTTCCTATACACAAAAACTGCCCTCAAGGGCACAAAAAGTCCTCACATTTAATGTCAATTATCTTTTGAGAAAGAAGTCATTGTATATTACAGATAAAAAAATTGAGGCTCATTAAAGGAAAGGAATGAATATTGTGGCAGGATTTGAACTCAGGTTTTTGGCACTAATGGTTAAATTCTCCTTCTATCACACTATGTTGGATGGATCCATGAAATTCAGTTTAACCTAAAATGATCATAAGTGGGTAAGATGCAGAAAAGTGGTCTGAAATTATCTCCTCTTCTGCTTTCTTTTACGTTCTAACGAAAAATCTACAATTGTAAAGAATGTGCTTTTTATCATCTGTTGTCATCACTGGACAACTACACTCCCAAATTAGAGTTAAATGGATACAAGAAGTTTCTAGGATTAAGTAAATCAAAGATAAGTCAAGTCAATGGTCATTTGTTGTGGCATTTATTCCAAAAAGTGCTCAAAACTTAAGTTTGCAGTTTGAAACAGTATAAAGTAAACACCTATATAAACAACACGCAGGCCAAGAAATAGAATATTTACAGCAACCCAGGACCTCCCACTCCCAAGGATCCACCACATGTCCTTACATTGTTCCTAGATGTAAATATTACCCTGAATATTTTGTGGCAAATTACTTCCTTTCTTTTCTTTATAGTTTCATCAGTAATGTGTGTATTCATAAACAATTCAGTTTAGTTTTGCTTGTTTTCAAGTTTATTTTCTAACTGTTGATGATTATAGGAATAAAATTAACTTTTGTGTCCAGCAAAGTTACTAAGTTTAGTTATTAAGCCTAATAGTTATTTTGTAGATGGTTTTGAATTTACAGTCATGTGATCTTCATGTCTTGACAGTTTTATTTTTTCTATTCCATCCTTACATCTTTCTTTCTATTTTTCTTCCTTCCCACCTCCCTTCCTTCTTTCACTATGACTCAGTTTTACCTGGGGTCCTGAGAACCCACTCTGAGCTGGAGATCAGCATGCAAGAGGATTATTAGGGAGAGCTCTGAAGTTCACAAGGGGAGAAAAGGAAGCAAGATTGAGAAGTTGAGCTGTGATCAGTCTCAGCAGAGGCTCCATCCAACCTTATGGCAAGTTCTAAAGCAGGGTTAGCCCTTCAGATATGTCCAAACTTGGGGCAAGGAGGTCAAATCTTTACAATCCACTTTGGTCAGTCATTGGATGTAGACCTCTCTGGAAGGAAGTGTGACATTCAGGGAGGTGTCTCTCTTTAGCCCAGGAAATCTCCAAAGGGGGCTGACAGCTAAAGATTGTCTGCTAACAGCACTCCCAGGAGCAGAGGAATAAGTCTTTATTCCTGAACTAGAGGCCCGATGCATGAAATTTGTGCATGGGTAAGGTCCCTAGGCCTGACCGGTGATCAGGGCCAATCTGTGGGGTGACCAGCGGGGCAATTTGGGGGACCCCTGCTGGCACCTGCCTTGGCTGTGGCCTGGAGCCTGTGGGCTGGGGGCAGCTCGAGTTGAGCATCTGGCCCCTGGCGGTCAGTGCACGTCATAGTGACTGGTCATTCCACTGGTCGTTCTGCCGTTCAGTCAATGTGCATATTAGGCTTTTATTAAATAGGATGGGATCTGTGCCAAGAACTCCAGGGCAATGTTGGGGAAAAATGGTGAAAGTGGGTATTCTTGTCTTGTTTCTGATCTCAGTGGGAAGTTTCAATAAATCATCATTAGACATAATACTTAATATACAGTATATCTGAACATATACTTGATCAGATTAAGATTTTATTCCTGTATGCTATGAGTTTTCATCTTGGATAGATATAGAGTTTTATCAACTGCCTTTTATTCTTTTATTAAGATGATTATATGATTTCTCTCTTTTTTTACTTAAGGTGGTGAATTATATTAATTTGACTTTTAAATATTAGGCCAAACTTGAGTTCTTGAATGAAACTGAATTTTTAGTAATATATATATATATAAACCCAGCGACCATTACAGCGGAATGACCATGACAACCAGAATGACCACTGGCTATGACACGCACGGTGGCAGCCAACCAGCCTGATCTGGGCTGGATTTCCCCCAACACCCTGATCAGGGTGGGGCCAGCTGGCCAACCACCTTGGCTGGCAGAAATTTGGGGTCCGGGGACCTTGGAGGTGCTCAGTCTCGGGCAGCTGCACGGGCAAAGCTCTCCTTTGGTGGAAGTGGACCCGGGATCAGGGCGCCGGAGTTGGGGATGGGGTGGGGAGGCTTTCCTGGTGGCCACAGCAGTCCCCTTGGGCCAGGCACAGCACCCGGGCATCTGGCCCCGGTCGGAGCAGTGGCAGGAATAGGGGCCGTGGGGCACAGGGGGTGGCAGCACACAGGAGCCAGGAGGCACAAGTCCCGACCTGGGCTCTTACCCCGCCCACTGGGCCCAGCAGCACCAGCAGGTGGGCCATGGTGTGCAGTGAGGCACTGAGCCACAGACAGGAGGGGAAGCAAGTAAGAAGGGCAAGGCCCCGAGCCAGCCAGAGCCTTGAGAGGCATGGGTGGGGCTGGAGCTGGAAACCCTGGCAGAGTGGGCCGGCCTGCAGCCCCGCATCTTTTCGGCCTTGGCCTTGGAATTCTGAGGGCAACCAGTGTACTGGCTACCAGCGCATCAGAGGTCAGACCTGCTTCAAGAGAGAGGACGTGGCGGAAAGTGGCAAGGCCACAGGAGGGATGGGAAATGCTGTGGCCATCTTTGGGAAACACAGCTGCCACGGTCTTCAGTAACTATGAACAGATAATCTTTGGTCTCCGTTCTACAGAAGAGGAAGCTGAGACTCAAAGAAGGGAGCCTTCTGTAACACCTCACCCACTTCTCAGACCTGACCCTGTACAGCATTGTTTTCGTTGAAAGTAGAGGATCCAAAATTTTTTTAGATCTTTGCTATTTTAGGCAGGAAAGAATTTAGCACAGGGAATTGGTGCTTGGGAAATCATCGGAAAGCTGGAGGAGTGGGTATTAGGCTGGCCCCCAGGAAAGACTCCCTGCCCAGCAGGAGGAGCTGCCCCCTCAGCCACATTTGAATTCTAGGACACTCTGGCACAGCTGTGACCAGGGGATTAGGAAATTGATGCCCCTGCAAGTGCCCTCCAGCTCCCACAGAACAGGTCACGGGGCACTGCCTCTGCCACAACTGCCTGTGCACAGCATGAATTCTGCTGCAGAAAACCTCCACATCTCTGCAAACATGATCACCAGCAGCAAACAGCCCAAACTGCGGGAAGATGCCTCTGCCCCACTTCTGCCTTCAATATATTGTGCAAGCGCATCCAATCGGCAGAAATGAATTCATATCCAGAAACCTAGCTGCAAAGGAGTTTGGGCAATTTCAGACTTTCATCTAGGAGTGAGATCTTGCCAATGTACCTCATGTGCCTGGTATTGATAAAAATGGGGCCCAGCTGGTGGGGCTCAGTGGTTGAGCATCCATCTATGAACCATGAAGTTACGATATGATTCCCAGTCAGGTTTCGGGCTTGATCCTCAGTAGGGGTGTGCAGGAGGCAGCTGATCAATGATTCTCATCATTGATGTTTCTATCTATCTCTCCCTCTCCCTTCCTCTGAAATCAATAAATATTTTTTTAAATGGAGTCATGCTGTATATTTGTGTTATAATGAGTTTTTAACTTCATAGATCACTAATGTCTTTCCTATTAAAACCATACTTATAGAACATTATTTATTTATCATTCATTTTAATTGATCTCAGAGAAAAGAAGAAAGGAGAGAGAGAGAGAAACATTGTTCCGTTGTTTCCTGCACTCACTGGACTGGATATTGAATCTGCAACCTGGGCATGTGCCCTAACTGGCAATCAATTCACCACTTTCTGGTGTATGGGATGATGCTATATTGATACCCTGACCCCAATTCCAGCCTCCAGAACTGGGAGAAAAATACATTTCTGTTGTTTAAGCCACACAAATTTATGATATTTTGTTATGGCTGTCTGAGCTGACTAATCCCAATCCATATAATAAAAGCCCAGCGACTGAATGGCAGAACAACTGGACCCCACCACAGCACAAATTTATGCACTGGGCCTCTAGTATTCTGCAGAATAAAAGGCTAATATGCAAATTGTCCCCACAGGCAGGAGTTCAACCGACCAGGAGTTAGATGTGTGCTGACCACCAGGGGGTGGTGCGGAACATGGCGGGTGTCAGTGGCACAACGCTGGCAGTGGGTGGCAGTGGAGGTGCTGCCGGCCCTGATGGGCCCTGATGAGAGCAGGACCGTGGTGGGATGGTGGAGCAGGTGAGTGGGTGGCACCAGGGCAAGGTGGGTGTGAGCGGGGGCTCTGATCGCCCCACTGGTCACCCCACAGATCAGCCCTGATCGCCAGCCAGGCCTAGGGACTCTACCCATGCATGAATTTCGTGTACCAGGCCTCTAGTATATTTATAATTGCTGGGTTAATTTATTTACACATTGCTGGATAATGCCATGCTATTTTCAAAGTGGGTAAGCCAGTTGACACTCCTACCCACAATGTATGAAAGTTTCCATTGATCCATGTCTTAATCAACACTTGCTATCATGAGAATTAAATTCTTAAAAAAATTGAAATACATGTGAAATCTCATTGTATTTTTAATATGCATTTCCCAGATAGCCTTCTTCTGCTATAAGCCAGGGTACTGCAAGTAATTGCCTTTACTAATAGCTCAGAGGAATCAGGAAGCATCTGTGTCTTTTATAAATTAGTATTTTAAGAGGCATCAGGTTATAAAAGTTATGATGAAAGACAAGGTCCAAATTACCTTTAATCCTTCCTTAAATTTCTTTGTGGTTTTTTTTTTTCCTTTCTCTGACTTCTTGTGGTTAATGCTTAGCTCATTAATTTAAATTTTTTCTTTTTTTCTAATATATGCTTTTAAAGTTTAAAATTTCCCACCAAATAATGCTTTATCTGCATCCCACAAACTTTGAGTTATAATATTTGTGTTAATATCTAGTTCAAATTTTCTTTTAACTTAAACAATTTTTTTATTTTTCAATTACAGTTCACATACAATATTACAGTTGTTTCAGGTGTATGCCCCAGTGATTAGACATTATATAACATGTTCAGTGATCATCCCAATAAAGCTTGTACCCATCTGACACTATACATGATTATTACAATATTATTGACTATATTCCCTGTGCTGTACTGTACATCCCTTTAACTATTCTATAACAACCAATTCATGCTTCTTAATCCCTTCACCTTTTTCACTCATCCTCTCAACCCCCACTCCCATCTGGCAACTATCAAAATGTTTTCTGTACTATGAGTCTGTTTCTGTTCTGATTCTTTACTTTTTTTTTCGGACTCATTTGTTGATAGATATGAATTATTGCCAATTTATTGTTCATGTTTTTAATCTTTTTTTTCTACTTCAAAAAGATCCTTTATCATTTCATGTATTACTGGTTTGGTGGTGATGAACTCCTTTAGCTTTTCCTTGTCTGGGAAGTTCTTTATATGTCCTTCAATTCTAAAGGATAGCTTTGCTGGGTAGAGTAATCTTGGTTGTAGTTCCTTGCTTTTAAAGTTTCTGTTGAGAAATCAGCTGACAATCTTATGGGAGCTCCCTTGTTGGTAACTAACTGCATTTCTCTTGCTGCTTTTAAGATTCTCTCTTTGTCTTTAACCTTTTGCATTTTAATTATGATGTGTCTTAATGTGAGCTTCTTCTGATTCATCTTGTTTGGGACTGCCTGGACTTGTATGAATATTTCCTTCACCAGGTTAGGGAAGTTTTCTGTCATTATAGGTTGTCAATTTCTTGTCCCCTCTCTTCTCATTCCAGCACTCCCATGATGTGAATGTTGGTATGCTTGAAGTTATCCCAGAGGCTCCTTATACTATCATCTTCTTCTCCTTTTTATTTTTAAGAGACAGAGAGGAAGGAGAGAGAGATAGATGGATACAGATCAATGAGTGAGAAACATTAATCAGCTGCCTCCTACATGCTCCCTACTGGAGATAAAGCCTGCAACCCAGGCATGTGCCCTGACCAAGAATTGAACTGTCGATCCCTTGGTGCATGGGATGAAGTACAACCAACTAAGCCATACTGGCCAGGGAAGATTATTTTTGCTTTTTGCTGTTCTGATTGGGTGTTTTTTATTTCCTTATATTCTAAATCACTGATTTAATCCTCTGCTTCATCTACTCTACTGTAAATTATTCTTCATTGCAGTTAGTATATCCTTCATTTCTGACAGGTTCTTTCTTTATGGTTTTCATGTCTTTTTTTTTTTAATGCTATTGAAATTCTCTCTAAGTTCAACTACTCTTTTCCTAAGTTCATTGAGTATCCTTACAACCAGTGTTTTGAACTCTGCATCTAGTAGATTGCTTGTCTCTGTTTTGTTTAGTTCTTTTTCTGGAGTTTTGTTCTGTTCTTTCATTAGGAAAATCTTTCTTTGTCTCTTCATTTTGGCATCCTCCCTGTGTTTGTTTCTATGTATTAGGTAAAGCTACTATGTCTTCTGGGATTGGTAGAGTGGCATAATGTAGTAGGTGTCCTATAGGGTCCAGTGGCATATTCTTCTTGATCATCCAAGCTGGGCACTCCAGTTGCACACTCTACTCCTCATGTGGACTATGTATACCCTCCTGTTGTAGTTGAGCCTTGATTATCATTGGCATGTCAATGGGAGCGATTTACCCCAGGCTGATCCACTGCAAGGACTGGCTGTGACCACTAACCACCGTGGAGGATCAATTATACAGGGGTCCCCCTCACAGAGATGGGCTTATTTCAGCCCATGGCTCCCAGTGAGTCTGCCCCTTGAGTGTGTTGCTGTGTGGAAGTGTTTGGGTGATGTTTCAACCCTGTACACCAGGTGCACTGGCTCTGGGGCTTCCTGGGAGGTGCATTCCAAGGTCAGCTACTACCACCTGTGTTCTGCCCAAGGCCACCTGGCTTGAGCTACAGAGAAATCTGCATCTGTCTGCTACATACCAGGGCAGGCCAAGCTGTGAACCACAGTCAGCTGCTGCTAGTGCTAGCCTGGGACCATTTAGCAAGAAGTACAGGGCATACTGAGGCCAGATACTGCTTGTTTGAGAGATTTTAGGAAAGTCTGAAGCATGAGGCAAGACATGCCATTTATATGGAAAAGCCACTGGAAACAGCTTGGGTGGGCCTGCAAGTTGGGTGGGGTGGGGTCTCAGGGAATCACCAGGGTGGGGCAAACAGAGTGGGCCAGGTTGATGGAGATATGGCAGCCACCTGGAACTAGAACTTGACAATGATTACTTAATCACTAAGGTTTTATAGATTAACAGTGACTAGGCCAGTTGAGACATTTGTCAGACACAAGTTTGAAGGAAAGTTGCTTTCAGTTAAGCATGGTACAGCTATTAGTCTTTCCATTTCTTGAATGATTACTCTCTACCTGCCCCTGCACTAAACCTTTGAGATTCATTGCCTCTTTTAATTATCAAAACAAAGCTATAAAAAAATAGATGCAGCCTATGCTTATTTCCACCTAACGGATAAAGAAACAAAGAAAGAAAAAGCTGTTCAAACCGGGGTTTGCCTGACTTCCGACTTCCTTTTAGGCAAACGCACTTACCTATAGTGCCTCCCAAAGAAAAAGAAAAGTTTATATTGAATTGAGTAGAGAGACTCCTTTCATTAAAAGCATATCTTGGAGAAACCACTTTATACCTATTAGAATGGCTATTATTAAAAAATTAAAATATTGCTAAGGATGTTGAGAAATTGGAATGCTGTGTATTGCTTATGGGAATGTAAAATAGTCCAGTTGCACCCTAACCGGTTTGGCTCAGTGGATAGAGCATCGGCCTGCGGACTGAAAGGTCCCAGGTTCAATTCCAGTCAAGGGATGTACCTTGGTTGCGGGCACATCCCCAGTGGGAGGTATGCAGGAGGCAGCTGATTGATGTTTCTCTCTCATCGATGTTTTTAACTCTCTATCCTTCTCCCTTCCTCTCGGTAGAAAATAAATAAAATAATTTTTAAAAAATACATAAAATAGTCCAGTTGCTGTGGAAAATAGTTTGGTGGTTCCTCAAAAAGCTAAACATAGAATTACCATGTGATCCAGCAATTTTACCTCTGGGTAGACACCCAAAAGAATAGACAGTAGGGACTCACACAGATACCTGTACACCAATGTTCATAGTAGTATTATTTGCAATAGCCAAAAGGTGCAACAACCCAAATGTCCATTGACAGATGGATAAACAAAATGTGGTATGTGCATACAACAAAATATTATTCTGTCTTAAAAATGAATTTATTCCATTAAAAAAAGGAATGAAATTCTGTTACATGCTACACTGAAGAAGAGAGATTTGGATGAAACTTGAACACATTATGCTAAGTGAAATAATCCATACACAAAAAGATAAGTACTATAAGATTCTACTTATATGAAGTGCCTAGAGTAGTCAAATTTATAAAGACATAAAGTAGAATAGTGGTTAGTAGGGGTTGGGAGAAGTGGGAACAATGAGGAGTTATTGTTTAATGAGCACAGAATTTCTCTTTGGGTGATGAAAATTTTTGGAGCTGGTTAGTGGTAATGGTTGCATGACAGTGTGAATGTTCATAATGTCGCTAAATGTTACACTTAAAAATGGTTAAATGGTAAGTTTTATGTTATATGTATTTTACTACAATAAAAATGTCACCAAAATACAGTAAATAATTTGTTTTAAAATTTATCTTGTCAATATAGAAAATTTTATTCCCCCTTTCCAGTTCTTCTAAAGCAATGTCAGTGTGGGGTGTGGAAGAACATGGCCACAATGCTAAGAGCATTTACTGAGAAATGGTCTACATAGATTTTGGAAGTTTTCATCCAACTCAATTAATCTATACTCTATTCTCAATGGATGTGAAATAACACTCCAATTTTTTTTAAAACTCTGTTCCAAAGGATAAATATATCAGGGAATTAATGAGAAAGAAAAGTCACATTAGGATAATAATAAAAGCCAGGGGTAAAGTTATCACACAAAAATTTATCACATGTTCCTAATCAGAGGTTAAAAAAAGGCCTAAAAATTTGGCACTCAGATTTCTAGGGAACAAAAATAGCGAGAGAAGAATGAACAGCCACAGTGTTTCTCTGTTCCTGGAGTGAGACTTGAAAGGCGTTTCTCTCATGGGTCCACGTCAAGAGAACATTGTGTGAAAGGAGGAATGTCACCATCCCTACGACAGAAACCTGGGGACCACAGTGCAGTGCTGGGGAAGCAATTCCGTAAGGTAAAAGACTCAATTATGTAACTCAATACATACTGTATTCTTGTCTTTACTCACTGAGCTGTTTTCATAAATGGGACAAATTCTTAACCTGTCCTCGAAGATTTTATTCAGGGACCAATTTTCAGGTAGAAGCCTCTAGTGACTAAGAAAGCCAGTGTTTACACACCTGGCTTGTAAACGTGCTTTCTGGCTAACCCTGACCTGTCTTGCTTCACCAGTGTAGCGTTTGTTTTTTGGTTGGGCAGGTCCCACAAGTTCCTATACATTACACATTTATTTTATTTCCCTGGCCGCTGCAGACAGTTATTTGCAACTTCTGAGTAAAGTTGTATGGTAAGCATACACCCTTTTATGATTATTGCCCAGCTGGTCCAGGTTACTGTGCACCATCACCTTGTGTCACACGGAGGTTGTGTGATACAACAGCCAGCTAGGGAATCAAATGGCCTTCCTACATGACACTCGGTTTGAGATTTTTATTTAAGTGTTTTAAGACCTTGGGATCTTCTCCTATGAGATATGCTTTCCTTTTTCTCCATACATGAATGATCACTACTGACACAAGGTTGACATAGGTCAACTAACATGTCCTCTTTCCCCCCCCCCCTATAGGCCTCTGTCCTCACTAACTCTGCATTTATGATGATGATGACAATCTCATTTCACATTTATCGATTCACTTGATTCATGTAGCATCATTCTCCAATGCCCCTAAGAAACTTTAAACAAAAAAGCAATCCGGTTTGAATTCTATTTCTAGAACGAGTCTCTGTGATTTGTCACAGAACCCAGGAGCACCAAACAGCTATTTTAGGCAGAAGCATGTCTCGGAGAGAGAGCAAACAGAATGACGAAGGTTCTGAGTAGGTGGCACATGTTTGGTAAACTATGTGAAAGTATTTTAGAATCCTTTCAAATCCAAGGTGCTGCCAGGCCTCCAGGTGATAAGTGCAGGAAGACTGTTTATTCTGTCGCTTAGTGTTTTTCAAAGCTGGGTCCCGTGAGTTATCAGACTCTCCCCATGCGAAAGCGTGGCTTAGCGTTATTGAGAGTGTGATGAAAGGAATCTCGCCCGCTCTGGTTTCCAATGTCTGCTCCCAGCTGGACGCCAGGGCTGCTGCCTTCCTGCCTTCCTGCCCGAGGCCGCCTGGGACACCAGCAGGAAGAGCTAAGCTTTTCACACAGCTATGGTGACACTGATCATTAACTTGCTTTTTATTCCTTTGAGGTTATGGAAACTTGGGTCCTAGCCGGCTTGGCTCAGTGGGTAGAGCATCAGTCTGCAGACTGAAGGGCCCCAGGTTCTATTCCAGCCAAGGGCACATGCCTGGGTTGTGGGCTCAATCCCCAGGGGGGTGTGCAGAAAGCAGCCAATCAATGATTCTCTCTCATCATTAATGTTTCTATCTCTCTCTCTCCTTCTCCCTTCCTCTCTGAAATAAGTAAAGAAATATACTAAAAAAAATAAAATATAAAAAAATAAACTTGGAGGGGAAAAAGGAGAAAGCAAGAAGGGAGCATTTCAACACTCTGTTCTCCTCTCCTCTGCCCTGCTTTTGACGTCTTATAATTTTTGAGGAAAGGGGTCCTTTCCTGAAAGCCCAGTGTTGTAGTGTAACCCCCATCTTACAAAGGACGCCTCAAAAAGTCGAATTATGGAGTCATTTATTAAAGGCCGGCGGCATATGAGGGGCTAAAGCTCCAAATCTCGCAGCCCCGAACAGCTTGCCACATCTGGCTTATACTGGCAGAATATCACAAAGGTATCGATTACATCTTTTTGGGTCTGGAATGAGGAACCTGTTTCGTGCAAAGCTTTTACAGAAGCCAAATTGAGCAAATTAGTTGCCTAAAGTTTCTAAGAATCACTGAACCAACAGAAACACATTATCTGGGACCACCGGGACAATTTAGAATAATTGTGCTGTCCAGATTCTGGGATCACTGAGTCAACCGGAATGCATTATCTGTAGCTACTGAGGCAATTTAGGGTCTGTTCTGATTCCGGGACCACTGAGTCAACCAAAATTCGTTATCTGTAGCTACTGAGACAATTTAGGATAATTGAGCTGTCTTGGTTCCCAGAAAAATGTGCTTCAGTCACCAGTGAGATCACGATCAATGGGATATTCAAACCATCATCAATGGAGTATTTGGGATAGCATACCTAAGTTCAGAAAATCAAAATAACTTTCTATTGTTTTAGCAAACAAATAAGTACAGAACCCAAACAGAGTTTCTACCTGAGATGATTGCTGCCAGACTTCACCAGCACAGGAAGAAAGTGAACGCTGAACCACGCTGAGCTCCCAGGCAGCATTTTTTCCCTTCAGTACAAGCACGGGGCAAACTCAAATCAAATCTGGGCTCCTGGCTCCCCACCTCGCCCGAAGGGAATCTACACAACTAGCTTCTCTGGACTTCCCAGACCAAGAGCATACTTTCCTCCCTGTGTTCTTGACTTTTCAGGGCTGGGGTTACTAAATAGGCTGCAAGAAAAATAGCCCCAAACTCAGCCACAAAAGCAGCTAAATATCTAAATAGCACCTGGTTCCTGCAGACGTTTAAGGAGACTATGATGTTCCCCTCCTGTGTTAGTGCATGAAGACCTCACCACTCAGCTCAGATCAATTCACCTGCAGCTCCTGGGATGTGCGAAATCTGGTAGCTGCTGCTCTTCCACTTGGCTCACTGACCCTCAGCCCGTTTCCTTAATAAGCCGCTTTTATCTTTGCTTCTTCTGCTTCATAGAATATTTCCCCCTACCTACTACTCCTCAAGAATAAAAAATATCCCATTGTTAACAACCAGTAAGAAATAATCTTCAAGAAACCCAAATCTCTCTTCTTCTGAAATGTTGGGTTATCGTGCATGTATGTGTTCATGTAGCTAACACACATGCGTATCAGGGGCAGGCAGAAGAAAAAATGAGGTAACTTGTCCTGGTATAATTTGCCATTTCTTGGCTATTTCTCTTAAGCTTGGAGGAGAACAAAAATAGGGGTGAGGGGATTCTAGAGTCATTGTCAAAGTGTTCTGGACAACTCATGACTTTGAATAGAGTGGAAGCAGGAAGACAACAAAAGTGTTTCTGACATAGACTTTCTCACAGGTGAGTGGCTCTCACCTTCGCTTCCCCTGGGGACACTTGGCAATGCCTGAGGCATTTGTGGTGTTCCTGGAAAGGCAGAAATAGAGGCATCTAGCAGGTAGAGGCCAGGGACGCTGCGCAGGGGCTGGAATTATTCAGCCCCAAATGTCAGTAGTGCCAAGGTTTAGAAACCCTACACAAAATAGACAAATTGTCACTTTTGAATTTTTTCAAGAATCCCTTGAAAATTTTATAAAACTATGTATTCTCCTGCATATTTTAAACTGATACCTAAAATTTTAAAGCATAGGTGTAGTTGCAAAAGATGTAATTCCTAGCTTATTTCAAGAAAAACGGTTATATCATTTTTAAAACATCAAATGAAAACCAACGCCATGACTACTTGTAACCCATCATCATTTACATGAAAAATACATTTAAAAACTCTACTTTTAGAGTCTAAATTTTATATTGTGACTTTTTGTCCTTAAACTGCTATTTTCATTCCATCTCCCCATAGGAGTTTGTCCTAATGTAATCCGTTTCCAGCTGATGAAGTGAATTGCATTGGGATTGTCAACGTAAGAAACCTTCAAACCTGCAGAGAATTTTTATGAGTTTATTTGAGCCAAATTGACACAATTGCTGGGAAACAAAATCTCAACGGATTAAGAAAATACCCCCAAGAAGGGTGATTTGGCAGCTTATTTTATACATTAAAATCAAAGGAGGAGACATAAGGAGGGTTACATGAAATCCATTGGTGATAGATTAAGGAGACAGGAGAAATCAAAGCACAGAAATCTCTGGGATTGGATAAAAAGGTAAAATGGAGAGACACCTGCTTCTTTCACATGGGTGGGCACAGGATCGTTAGTAACATTTAGGGCACACAGGGGAGGGAGCACTGTGGCTATCAATATAACAATGAGGGTTCTGTGCTCTGGTGCCAGCGGTTGTGCCTAGGGTTCTGAAAAGGGGGATTACACTGATATTTCAAAAGTATGTTATCTTAGATGCAAAAAGACAATAGAGTCCATCAGTAGATGAGTGGATAAAAAAAGCTGTGGTACATTTACACAATGGAATACTACTCCGACACAAAAAAGAATGAAATCTTACCCTTTGAGACAGCATGGATGGACCTGGAGAGCATTATGCTAAGTGAAATAAACCAGTCAGAGAAAGACAAGTAGCATACGATTTCACTCATATGTGGAATCTAGTGAACAAAATAAACTAACAAGCAAAAGAGAGACAGACTCATAGATAGAGAGCAGGCTGACCATTGTCCAGGTGGGGGCTGGGTGGGGGCAGGGTGGAGGGATTGAGCAAAAAAGAGAAAGAAAGAGAGAGAGAGAGAGAGAGAGAGAGAGAGAGAGAGAGAGAGAGAGAGAGAGAGAAGCTCATGGACATGGACAACAGTGTGGTGATTGGAGGTTGGGGAGGCTGGGGGAAGGTGGGGAAGGGTATGGGGGCGGTAAATGGTGATGGATTAAGACTTGACTTGAAGTGGTGAACACACAATACAGATGTACAGATGATATGTTGTGGAATTGTACACCTGAAACCTCTATAATTTGTTAACCAGTGTCACCCTAATAAATTCAATGAAAAGGAAAAAAATGACAATAAACAGGTTCAGTTAAGGTAGTGGTATTAACTCGCGAGCCTTGGTTTGCCACTCTGTTGACTAATGAGTTTGCCGACCACTGCTGTAAGGCATTACCCTTACCCAGAAGTTTTGACTTCAGGTTAAAGACATTATTAAAATGTTTTTTAAGTGTTTTTCCCTAAGGCAGTGGTCAGCAAACTCATTAGTCAACCGACCACTGATAAGGTATCAGTTGGTCTTTGTCAAGAAAGCTACAAGCCTAGGACATGACTACCCATCATGACTTGCTCTTAGTTAGGAATTTTTATGTTCAGACCACCCTGTGTGGTTTCTTTCAGTCTCTGAGTTTGTGAGGCTCACCGTGCTGGCCTCCCCTCAGCTTGTCGGGTTTAGTATGTGGTTCCTTTTTCATCCACAGGATAAGAGGCTTTTCCTGATCTCCCCATCACACTTCTCTGCCACTAAATCATATAAATTGAAACTAATGTTTTGTTTTGTTTTCCTATTTTCATAGTGATTTCAGCATTAACATTTTCTTTTGGGTTACATTTTAAGTTCAACTTTCATTAGACACAATCAATCAAAACAGCTTAAATAAATTGCACATATAAATAATTATTAAGCATCAAAAGTTGCCTGTTTTGTTGAGACGATGGGTCTGGATGGCTAGATCCATTCAGATGCAGCACAAGTGTATTTCTCGCTCGTCCTGCTGTTCCCTCCAGAAAGAGGCCTCGCCTCGCTCACGGTGATCGCTCTGCAGCTCGGGCTTTGCTTCGGGAGGCTTCAGCTCAACAGGTGTTTCCATGGCCACTGAGGCAGGAGAAAGGAAATGTGGCAAATAGTGCCACAGCTATAAAGTCTCTGCCTGGAAGGGATCTGTGCCCCTTCCATTCTCACTTTATTAGCCAGTGCAAGCCACATACTAGCCACATCTAACTCCACAGGGAGGGGGGAGGGGGAAACTTCCACATGGCTGATAGAATTTATTCGAAGGCCTACGTAGTAAATGGAACCCTTCCCCACCCCACACACACACACACACACACACACACACACACTCCTATTAATTTGTGGTCTGCGTACAAGTACTACTTACTGCTGGCATGAGACAGAGTTCAGCATCAATTGCATTCCTATTATTGTGTTTGTCTTTAAAGACAGAAGTTATGAGAGACTTGGTTACATAAGTAGATGGGAATGAAAGAGAATTGTCATAGCAATGACGCTCATTTTTTTTTTATCTCCTCTGAATTATATGCTAAAAGTCTAGCAGTGATCTAGCACTAACATTACCTTATAATAATAGCCACAAGCTGAAACCTTGATTACAACCTTTTAAATTTTTCTTGAAAGTAAAAACTAAGAAACCAAAGTTGTCAAAGGATTTGTACCCCATGGTAAGAATCATCCCGTTGCCCAACACCCACATGAACATTTCACAGGGCACCCAGGGCGATACAGCACAGTGAAGACCAGGCAAGTGAGGGGGGATGACTTCTTTGGGGAAGTAGGGAACCTCAGTTGTGCACTTGTGAAAGGGTGAGAGTGGGAAGAGAACCAGACCTCCATCACGGGTGTTCTCAGGCAGATCAGTTTTAGAGAAGAGAGTGGAAGGACGTTGAACATAATGATGGAAATGGATTCCCTAGGAATACCTTAGCATAACCCAGGAGCACAAGGACCCCAATGTGAAGCAGGCTGCATTAAAATTCCCTGCTTGAGCCCACGAGAGAATACATCTCCTTCCACTGTTTCATGCACTATCTTACTGTGCATTTGAAGTTCTTATTTATTCTTTCATTTATTCAATATGTATTGATTCAAAAGACTAGAAATTTAGTAGTGATATGTGGCTTAGGAGACCTAGATTCTTTTTTTAATATATTTTATATTTTTTTAATTAAATTTTATTGGGGTGACGTTAGTCACCATGAACATAAAGGTTTCATGTGTGGATTACTAAGTCACAAAATCTGTATATAGCTCCATGTGCCCACCACCCAAAGTCAAACCTTCTCCCGTCACCTCATATTAGAACCCCTTTCTCACCCCAACCCCCTCCCTCTGGCAACCACCAGACTGTTGTTTGTGTTCATAAGTTTCCATTTTATATTCCACATATGAGTTAAATCATATAGTTATTAGCTTTCTCTGTCTGACTTATTTCACTTCGCATTATGTTCTCAAGGTCCATCCATGTTGTTGTAAATGATGCTATTTCATCCTTTGTTATGGCCGTGTAGTACTCCATTGTGTATTTTTACCATATATTTTTCATCCAGTCCTCTATCGCAGGGCACTTGGGCTATTTCCATGTCTTGGCCACCGTGAATAATGCTGCAATGAACATAGAGGTGCATATATCTTTTCATATAAATGATTTCGAGTTTTTTGGGTATATACCCAGAAGAGGGATTGCTGGGTCATATGGTAGCTCTATTTTTAATTTTTTGAGGAATTGCAAGACTGCTTTCCATAGTGGTTGTACCAGTCTACATTCCCACCAGCAGTGAATGAGGGTTCCCTTTTTCCCACAAGCTCTCCAACACTTGTTATTGCTTGTCTTGTTGATAATGGCCACTCTAACTGGTGTAAGGTGGTATCTCATTGTAGTTTTAATTTGCATTTCCCTGATTGTCAGTGAGGTTGAACATTTTTTCATATATCGATTGGCTGTTCATATGTCTTCTTGGGAGAGGTGTATTTTCAGGTCCTTTGCCCACTTTTTGGTTGGATTGTTTTTTTATTTGGTGTTAAGCTTTACAAGTTTTTTATATATTTTGGAAATTAAAGAACCAACATAGTTAAAATGGCCATTTTACCCAAAACAATATACAGATTTAATTCAATCCCCATCAAAATTCCATGTCAATTTTTTAAAGAAATAGAATGAGAAATTATCAGATTTGTATGGAACCACAAAAGACCCAGAAGAGCCAAAGCAATCCTGAAAAAAATAAAACACAAGGTATCATGATACCTGACTTCAAAATATACTACAGAGCTATGATAATCAAAACAGCATGGCATTGGCAGAGAAACAGATACACAGATCAATGGAACAGAATAGGGAGCCCAGCTATAAAACCACACGTATACGGACAGATAATTTTCAATCAAGGAGCCAGAAATGCCCATTGGAGTAAAGATAATCTCTTTAGTAAAGAATGCTGGGAAAACTGGAAAGCCACATGCAAATGAATGAAACTGGATTGCAATTTGTCCCCATGTACAAAAATTAATTCAAAATGGATCAAGGACCTAAACATAAGACCCGACACTATAAGTTACATAGAAAAAAATATAGGTACCAAACTTATGGGCCTGGGTGGTAGAGAACATTTTATGGACTTGACCCCAAAGGTAAGGGCGGTAAAGGCAAAAATAAATGAGTGGGACTATATCAAACTGAAGAGCTTCTGCACAGCAAAAGAAACGGACAACAAAACAAACAGGCAGCCAACCAGATGAGAGATGATATTTGCAAACAGTAGCTTTGACAGAGAGACTCAGATTCTTATGTGGCTTTCCTTCTATCATGCTTTCTAATAAACCATGTGACCATGAGAAAAACACTTTATTTTGGGGGAACTCAAATTTTATCATCTCTAAATTAAGGGCTAAAATAAATATTTTCTAAGGTCCCTTTTTGCTTTAACATTGAATCCTTTATTCTTTTACCACCTGTCTTAGTTTGCTCAAACTGTCATAACAAAATACCACAGACTGCACTCTCAAACAACAGACTATTATTTCTTACAGGTCTGGAGTTCTGGAGACTGGAAGTCCAAAATCTGTTCCAAAATCATCGCATTTTCACCTGGTCTCTTTCTTTCCTTCTTTCCCATCACCAGGCTCCCACCTTCATGAACTTGTCTAAACCTAATCACCTCCCAAAGGCCTCGTCTCCATAGACTATCACAGTGGGAGTTAGGGCTTCAGCATATGAATTTGGGGAGAGGGAGACACAAACATTCAGTCTATAACACCCCTTAACAATTTGTCATGGTAACAGAATATAGGAAATGCACCAAAAATACATCTATTTCAAACTCAATGGTTCCACTCGATTTGATTACTGAGCACCTGGTGAGACATGCCTTAGGAGGATGGCAAAACTGCTTACAACAAGCAGAGTCTGACAGCCTAAGGGCAGGAGAAGGTCTCCTTTAATTCACACACCCAATAATTAGCCTCTAAGAAATCAAAAGTTAAAAGTAACTATTTAAAAAATTTTAGTATCAAAGCAGGGAGCTTTGCAACATACACAATTTCTTTTGGAGTATTGCTGTCACTTCTTAGCATGGGAATGTTCTGATTTTATTTTTATGGATTCTGTGTTGCCAGGCTGTTGATGCTAGCCAGCAGCTCACTTTTTAAAAAAATTTTCTTTATTGATTAAAGTATTACATATATGTGTGTGTCCTTATCCCCCGATCATGCCCTCACCCACCTGTTGTCTGTGTCCATTGGTTAGGCTTATATACATGCATACAAGTCCTTTGGTTGATCTCTCCCCTTTACCCCCACCCTCCCCTACCTTCCCTCTGAGGTTTGATGGTCTGATCGATCTGTCTCTGGATCTGTTTGTGTTCATCAGTTTATGTTGTTCATTATAATCCACAAATGAGTGAGATCATGTGATATTTATCTTTCTCTGACTGACTTATTTCGCTTAGCATAATGCTCTCCAGGTCCATCCATGCTGTTGCAAATGGTAGGAGTTCTTCCTTTTTACAGCAGCATAGTATTCCATTGCATAGATGTACCACAGTTTTTTGATCCATTCATCTACTGATGGGCACTTAGGCTGTTTCCAAATCTTAGCTATGGTGAATTGTGCTGCTATAAACATAGGGGTGCATATATTCTTTCTGATTGGTTTCTGGTTTCTTGGGATATATTCCTAGAAGTGGGATTACTGGGTCAAATGGGAGTTCCATTTTTAGTTTTATGAGGAAACTCCATACTGTTCTCCACAGTGGCTGCACCAGTCTGCATTCCCACCAGCAGTGCCTGAGGGTTCCTTTTTCTCCACATCTTCACCAGCACTTGTCATTTGTTGATTTGTTGATGATAGCCATTCTGACAGGTGTGAGATGGTGCCTCATTGTCATTTTGATTTGCATCTCTCAGATGATTAGTGACTTTGAGCATGTTTTAATATGTCTCTTGGCCTTCTGTGTGTCCTCTTTTGAAAAGTATCTATTTAGGCCCGTTGCCCATTTTTGATTGTTTATCTTCCTTTTGTTAAGTTGTATGAGTTCCCTGTAGATGTTGGAGATTAAACCTTTATCAATGATAACATTGGCAAATATATTCTCCTATGCAGTGAACTTTCTTGTTGTTTTGTTGATGGTTTCTTTTGCTGTGCAGAAGCTTTTTATTTTGATGTAGTCCCATTTGTTTATTTTCTCTTTAGTTCCCATTGCCCTAGGAGCTGTGTCAGTGAAGATATTGCTTCGGCATATGTCTGAGATTTTGCTGCCTATGGATTCCTCTAAGATTTTTATGGTTTCCCATCTTACGTTTAAGTCCTTTACCATTTTGAGTTTATTTTTGTGTATGGTGTAAGTTGGTGGTCTAGTTTCTTTCTTTTTTTTTTTTTGCATGTATCTGTCCAATTTTCCCAACACCATTTATTGAAGAGACTGTCTTGACTCCATTGTATGCTCTTGACTCATTTGTTAAATATTAATTGAGCATAGTGGTTTGGGTTGATTTCTGGGTTCTCTATTCTATTCCATTGGTCTATATGTCTGTTCTTGTGCCATTACCAGGCAGTTTTGAGGACAATGCCTTTGTAATATAGCTTGATATCTGGTATTGAGATCCCTCCTACTTTGTTCTTCTTTCTCAGGATTGTTGCAGCTATTCGGAGTCTTTTTTTATTCCATATGAATTTTTGGAGAGTTCTTTCTAAGTTTGTGAAATATGTCATTGGTATTTTAATGGGGAGTGCGTTGAATCTATAGATTGCTTTGGGTAGTATGGGCATTTTAATGATGTTGATTCTACCAATCCATGAACATGGTATGTTCTTCCATCTGTTTATGTTTTCCTCTATCTCTTTTTTAAATGTCCCGTAGTTTTCCGAGTACAGGTCCTTTACCTCCTTGGTTAAGTTTATTCCTAGCTATCTTAATTTTTTTTTTTTGGTGCAATTGTAAGTGGGATTGTCTTCTTAATCTCTCTTTCTGTAAGTTCACTATTGATGTATAAAAATGACATAGATTTCTGGGCATCAATTTTGTATCCTGCTACATTGCTGAACTCATTTATTAAGTCTAATAATTTTTTGATGGAGTCTTTAGGGTTTTTTTATGTACAGTATCATGTCATCTGTGAATAATGGCTGTTTTACTTCTTCTTTTCCAATTTGGATACCTTTTATTTCTTCTTCTTGTCTAATTGCTATGGCTAGCACTTCCAGTACTATGTGGAACAGGAATGGTGTAAGTGGGCATCCCAGTCTTGTTCCTGTTCTTAGGGGAAATGGTTTTAGTTTTTGTCCATTGAGTATGATGTAGGCTGTAGGTTTGTCATATAAGGCTTTTATTATGTTGAGGTATGATCCCTCTATTTCCACTTTGCTGAAGGTTATTATCAAGGAGGGTGTTGGATTTTGTCAAATGCTTTTTCTGCATCGATTGATATGACTATGTGATTTTTATCTCTCAATTTGTTTATGTGATATATCACATTTATTGATTTGCGAATATTGTACCATCCTTGCATCCCCGGGATAAATCCTACTTGGTCATGGTGTATGATCTTTCTGATGTACTGCTGGAGCCGATTTGCTAGAATTTTGTTGAGGATTTTGGCATTTATGTTCATGAGGGATATTGGCCTGTAAATCTCTTTCTTTGTGTTGTCTTTATCTGGTTTTGGGATTAGGGTAATGCTGGCTTCATAGAATTGAGCTCGGAAGTGTTCCTTCTTCTTGAATTTTTTGGAGTAATCTGAGGAGGATAGGTTTTAGTTCTTTGAATGTTTGGTAAAACTCTCCTGTGAAGCCATCTGGCTCTGGGCTTTTGTTTGCTGGAAGGTTTTTTTTTTTTTTATGACTGCTTTAATTTCCTTCTTAGTTATCAGCCTGTGAGATTTTTTAATTCTTCTTGATTGAGTTTTTGAAGGTTGTATTTTTCTAGGAATATTCCATTTCCTCTAGGTTGTTGAGTTTGTTGGAATAGAGTTGTTCATAGTATTTTTTTTTAACAATCTTTTGCATTTCTGTGGGGTCTATTGTTATTTTGCCTCTTTCATTTCTGATTTTGTTTACTTGGGTCCTCTCTCTTTGCTTCTTGGTGAGCCTGGCTAGAGGTTCATCAATCTTGTTTATCTTTCCAAAGAACCAGCTCTTGGTTTCATTGATCTTTTGTGTTATTTTTTGACGCTCTATGCCATTTATTTCTGCTCTGATCTTTATTATCTCCTTCCTTCTGCTCACTCTGGGCTTTTCTTGTTGCTCTCTTTCTAATTCTTTAATGTAGAATTAGATAATTTGTTACCATTTTTTCTTGTTTTTTGAGGTAGGCCAGTAGAGCTATAAACTTCCCTCTCAGGACTACTTTCACTGTGTCCCACAGATTTTGGATTGTTGTGTTTTCATTCTCATTCGTTTCCAGGATGTTTTTAATTTCTTCTTTGATCTCTTTGGTAACACAATCATTGTTTAATAGCATGCTATTCAGCTTCCAAGTGTTTGAATTTTTTTATTGTTTTTATTGTAGTTTATTTCTAATATTATGCCACTGTGGTCTGAGAAGATGCTTGATATAATTTCAATCTTCTTGAATTTGGAGAGACTTTGCCTGTGTCCCAATATGTGGTCTATCTTAGAAAATGTCCCATGTGCACTTGAGAAGAACGTATATTCCATGGCTTTGGGGCAAAATGTTCTGAGAATGTCAATTAAGCCCATCTGATCTGGTGACTCACTTGGGATTGCTGTTTCTTTGCTGATTTTTTGTCTAGAGGATTTATCCAGTGATGTCAGTGGGGTGTTAAAGTCCCCTACAATGATTGTATTGTTGTCAATCTCTCTCTTGATATCTTCCAGGAGGTTTTTTTATGTATTTGGGTGCTCCTGCATTGGGTGCATATATGTTTACCAGGATTATATCCTATTATATTGATTCCTTTAGTATTATGAAGTTGCCTTCCTTATCTGTTATTATGGCCTTCACTTTGAGGTCTATTTTGTCAGATATAGGTATTGCTACCCCAGCTTTTTATTTTATTTTTTTTATTTCCATTTGCCTGAAAGATATTTTTCCATCCCTTTACTTTCAGTCTGTGTGAGTCCCTTGTTCTGAGGTGGGTCTCTTGTAGACAGCATATATATGGGTCATGTTTTCTTATCCATTCAGCCACTCGAAGTCTGTTGATTGGAGCATTTAGGCCATTGACATTTAAAATTATTATTGATAGGTACTTGCTTGTAGCCATTTTTATTTTTTGTGCCTTCTTCCCTTTTTATTTCTTCTTTTTACACCAGTCCCTTTAGCATTTCTTTTTTTAAAAAAAAAATATATTTTATTGATTTTTTACAGAGAGGAAGAGAGAGGGACAGAGAGCTAGAAACATCGATGATAGAGAGACACTGATCAGCCGCCTCCTGCACAACCCCCACCGGGGATGTGCCCGCAACCAAGGCACATGCCCTTGACCGGAATTGAACCTGGGACCCTTCAGTCCGCAGGCCGACACTCTATCCACTGAGCCAAACCGGTTTCGGCCCTTTAGCATTTCTTGCATTGCTGGTTTGGTAGTGATAAACTCCCTTAGCCTTTTTTTTTTTTTTTTTGTCTGTGAAGCTCCTTGTTTCCCCTTCAATTTTAAATTCAGTTTACTAATTTTATGTTCTTATAAATATATCAAAATGAAAAATTTACAGAGATCTATCAAGATAAAAATACCTCAAACTCAGATTTTTAAAATGTTGCCGTTTCTAAAAATTGCATTATAAGAGGGAGAAGAGTGCTTACCAGCCAGGAGCTGAGAACCCCTATGCCCCAGTTTCTTAATCATCCAAATTACAGGCTTTCTCCTACATCTGGGCACACCTGGCAGCTCTTTCAAGCTCGGCCTGTGCTCAGCAGGCAACGGGGCTCAGGGAAGAGGAGGCATGGTGTCGCTCAGCAGATGGGGACAGAGTGGAACTTTTAGATAGAAGGTAGCAAATTTTGAAAAAATTGTTTGAAAAGAGTGCTAGGAACACACATTTGAAAGAGGTCACTGTATTTGTCTAGCAAGACATTTTCGTTCTATAGAAGGTTCTGATATTTTCCTGGGAGAGGAAAGCATTAGGATCTCTCTGTTAGCTGAACGTTTACATCTTAGACTGTGTAATGTGGAGACTGTTGATTAAGAGGAAGGGGACTGACCCGCTCATCACATTTCCCCCTTCTGTGGATGTGCAAGTGGAAACATTCATGCCGATGTCTTATGAGGCTGTGCTAGGCTCTTACTCAATTGTCCTCAAATAACTCCCTCCAGTTTCTAACCAGGCCCTTGAGTTTCCCCTCCCCTTTGAAGCTGGGCTGGCCCTGGATATTGCTTTCACCTATAGATACTTCAGAAAGGATTCTCCAGCTCTAAGCCTTCAGGAGGCCTGGCAGCTTCTATGTTGTCCTCTCAAGAGCCTGAGCCTGTTGAAAAAGAACAATGTGGAGAAGTCATGTGAAGAAGGAGAGGCCCTGAGCTTTAACAGAGAAAAAAGCCTAGCAGAGTCCTGCTCCCATCTGACCCCCCAGCTGAATGTGGTCATGGGAATGACTGCCCCGCTGAGCCCAGGCCAGATTGCAGAATCATGAGCAAATAAAATGATTGCTATTTTAAGCCACTAATTTTTGAGTTGGTTTGTTGTGTAGCAATAGATCATTGAAAATAACTATAAATATGCCGTTCCAAGGAGTAGAACTGTTCACCACTGCTGGAAGAGACTGTTTGGGTTGAATTGTGTCTCCCCCCTCCCACCCCCACCCTCCGCCGCCTCCCTTGAAGATATGTTGTAGTCCCAACCCCAGAACTGGTGAATGTGACTTTTTTTGGAAATAGGGTCTTTGCAGATGCAATCAGGCTAAGATGAGGTCATTAGGGAGGGCCCTATTCTAATATGGCTGGTGAACTGGAAAGAAGAAGAGATAGAGACCCAGAGGAGATGCTAGGGGAAGACAGAGGCAGAGATTGGAGTGATACAGCTAGGGCCAATGAATGCCAAGCATTGTGAGCTGTTGTGAGAAGCTAGAAGGAAAGCATGGGGCAGAGTCTCCCGGGCCCTTAAGCCAAAGAACTGTGGCTCTCTGTTCATCCTGATCACTAGAAGGGCCTCAGGACTCAAGCAAATTTACTTTATCTTTGCTTTGAAGTTTTAGTTTTTTCCTTTCTACCTTGTTCTCTCGTAGTGGTACAAGTTACATGGTTGATGTTTGCATACATGTTGGAGAATACATCCTTTAAAATGAGAACCTTGGGCTGAATCTATGTTAAGAGAAATTTCCTAGCAAGGACATTCTCTATTGAGGAATGACTCCATTAATCCCTGAAAACTTCCTTGCTTACTGACACAAGATGTACATTTGTACATTTTTGCCACAGACAAAGGATCAACCATTTTTCCACTCTTTAGTGGAACAGAAATTTTACAGTTGAGTGACTTTTTTGTAGAGTGACTTTTTTCATGGACTATTTTGGTAGAGAACTAGAAAAAATTATATAAATAATATGTTATAGTAATATATATTATGTGAAATTATATATTATATACAATTATATATTATTAATGATAAGGTTATATGCAAACATGGACACACCCACTTAAATTCTCAATTGTAGAATTTTTCATTATTATCTTTTATACTAAAAATCTTTATTCTTAAAATTATAAAGATAATTTTTTATTTTCTAAACAAAACAAGAAAATAGTTTCAAATAATAATACAACACAAAGAGTAAAATTACTGACTGAAATGTTCAAGAATTTTTCTGCAATTCTTTTGTTTTTAGACTGTATCCCACAAAAGATGTTCAAGCAAATTATTTTGTTCCTGAGTCCTCCATAATCACCCACTTTACATGGCTCTGTAATTACTTATCTGGTAGGCATTTAGTTCAATTGTTTCTGTTCCTTTTCAATGTGAGGGATTGGCATTCCAACAGCTGGCAGTTCCATTTCACAGGAGAGAGAGGCTTGCGGATACCAGGCTGCTAGTTTTTCTTGCTGGAGATAGTCAGCTACTGGCTGAGAGACAGGAGTCCACTCCACCGGTCCATTTGGAGATATATACAAGGGTTACCTTTCACCACCATTTGTTCTTTCTTCAATTACTTAATATAATTATAAATACAAGACTTGCATTATACAGGCATGATTTCTGTTTCAACAAGCCAAAGCTGACAACTATTTTAAACTTTTCTAATAATTTTAGAAGCCAGTATTTTTATTTATTCATTATTATTTTGTAAATTCTACTAAAGTCAGTTCCATTCATAAATATTTTAAATCACCCTTTCTCTACTAAGTTAATATATCATGTTATGCTAAGGTTTGCAGTAGATATATCTAAGCGATTCTCCCAATTAATTTTATCCTGACCCAGTGCTAGTCAATTTTTAAATTTTCCTGTAGGGGTACAAAGGAGGTATTTTGTTGCACTGAATTCCACATAATTAGCAAATAACAATATATAAAAATTCAGCTCTTTAAGTTTTGCCTCAAATCCTCCTTTGATTCATGGGTCAGATTTTACCTTTTATGTTATCTGTGCCCTTATTTTAATTATACACAAACCTAGTGCAGAACTCCAATTTCTCCAGAGGCATTTGGATGAATATAAATATTCATTACTTTAGTGGCATATAATATAAAATTCCTAAAGCCAATTAATAATGCTATAAAATATGGTTAGAGAATTTAAAAATTAAATACAAAATTAATTCAATAACTAGAAAGTGTCAGATGTTACACTACTGAACTATCCCCAGAAATCTCCCATGAAATCTTTTCTATAGCTTAATTTCTGGATTATCTGAGTTCTGCTAGAATCTTTTCAGATCTAAATCTCCCTCAGAGAAAACGTCAACGAAATGGTGGAGTAATTGTTTTTCTTTAATGAGTAAGCATAGTGATTTACTCCCTTATGGTATATAGCAAACTTTATAAATATAGTGAACCTTAAGTTTTTTTAAATGTCCCAACATCCTATCTAATAAAGAGGAAATATGCTAATTGACTGTCACACCCTCAGAAAGATGGCATCGCCCACAACCAATAAGGAGGGAATATGCTAATTGACTGTCACACCCTCAAAGATGGCAGCACCCACAGCCACAAGATGGTGGTGCCCAGTCCCCACAGCCCTGCCAGGGCGGCTGGCACATGGCATGGCCGGGCCCGCCCCCAGGCGGGTCTGGCCACTCTGTGCACCTGCCTCCAGAGTCCCCCAGTCCCCTCAGCCCCCCAGCCAACCAGGGCCAGCCTGAGAGATGGCCAAATAACTGAACAATCAGGCTGCATGGGGCAACCAAGCCAGTGGGGTGGGCCATGAGGGGTGACCAGGCCAGCAGGGGGGGTTGTTGGGGGTGACCAGGCCAGCGGGGGGGGGGGCAGTTGGGGGTGACCAGGCTGGCAGGGGGGACGTTAGGGGTGACCAGGCGGGGGGGGGGGGCAGTTAGGAGCAATCAGGCTGGCAGGGAAGGTGCAGTTAGGGTCAATCAGACTGGCACGCAGAGGCAGTGAGGTGCAATCAGGCCGGCGGGGGGACAGTTAGGGGAGACCAGGCAGGCAGGCAAGTGAGCGATTAGGAGCCAGCGGGGGCAGTTAGGGGAGACCAGGCAGGCAGGCAAGTGAGCGATTAGTAGCCAGCGGTCCAGGATTGTGAGAGGGATGTCCGACTGCCAGTCTAGACTGGCAGTCGGACATCCCCCGAGGGGTTCCGGATTGGAGAGGGTGCAGGCTGGGCTGAGGGGACCCCTCCATGCACGAATTTCATGCACCGGGCCTCTAGTCTATCTATATAAAAACCTAATATGCAAATCAGTCCCTATGATGTGTACTGACCACCAGGGGGCAGATGCTCAATGCAGGAGATGCCCCCAGCCCACAGACCCTGACCGGCAGTGGTGGTGGGGCGGGGCCACCAAATGGGCAGCCAAGGCAGGTGCCAGCAGGCCTCCTCCCCCCATCGGCCAGTTGCCCCACAGATCAGCCCTGATCACTGGCCAGGCCTAGGGACCCTACCTGTGCACGAATTTCATGCACCGGGCCTCTAGTTGTTTATAAACATGGTAAGTGTTCAGCTTAAAGTTACAAATCTAAGTGTGATGAAGACTGTTACTTGTCCCCTAATATATATTTTCCCTTTCTTCTATAGCAGTGGTTGGCAAACTGCGGCTCGCGAGCCACATGCGGCTCTTTGGCCCCTTGAGTGTTCTAATGCCACTTCTTCAAAATAGACGCGCCCAAGCCAAAAACCGACTTCTGCGCATGGGCCACGAAGTTTCAATCGCATTGTACGTGCACGCCCACACGTGGTATTTTGTGGAAGAGCCACACTCAAGGGGCCAAAGAGCCTCATGTGGCTCGCGAGCCGTGGTTTGCCAACCACTGTTCTATAGTAATGGAGTCCTTGATTTTTGTTGGGTGCATCATCTCCTACAAAACAGACCCCATTTTCCAACCTCTCATTTACCTACGTGTGGCCATGTGACCAAGATCTTATTATAGGCATTGTTGTGGACTAAATTGTGTGCCCACCCCCAAATTCATATGTTAAAGTCTTAACTCCCAATACCTTAAAATGCTGTTCCCATCCAGATTGATTCCTTGATTTGATTATTTTTCTCTTAAGACCTTTAAATATATTTTCTGGTAAACTCTAAAGAACTTTGCACTTGATGGAATCCTGACATGCTTTCACCGACTGCCTGCCTCTTAAGACCATGCTGCTCTCACAGATATTGAAATGGTAGCAAATGGAATTGGGGATTTCTCTCAGGGCATTATCTGACTGATAAGGCCCAACTTTCAAGGTCATGCTGCTGACAGGACACACCTGGGTTTGAAACCACCTTCATCCTTTGTTAGCTGTGGAATTCTTACTAGACAAGTTCCACATCCATTCTGAGCCTCTTTTCTCATATGAGAGTGCAAAGAACACTCTTACATATTTCAAGGAATTTACTGAGAAAATAAAATAAAATAATGTATTATATACGTAGGCTTTATCATTGTACCTAGAATATAGCACTTAATAAATGGTAGCTGTAATTATGTTATTATTAATATTATATCATATGAAAATAAACTCAGCTGAGTTAGCAAGGAGTGTAAAAATGTGTGTACATGTTAAAGATTACATTAGACTTTCTCGTACATTTCACTCTTCCTGCCTTGGGCCCCGACACCCAAACTCCTGAGAAGTGTTTGTCATCCCTGGAGAAACTCTAGCACGAGACTTTTTCTCATGTGAAAACGCCAAAGCCTCTGTGAGAAGTAAAGGTTTTTAGTGTCTCTGGTCTTCTTCTGAGCTGAGAATGCAAGCATGAAAGGCCTCTGAACGGGAGGGGATTGGGGGCTGGGACTTTGGGGAGGGCAGCTGGAGCGTTATATGGAGAAGCAGCAAAGACTTGAGTATGTTTCCTTCTCTTAGTTCGGCCAAGGGTCTGGTCTCTAATCACTATTTTCTCTCACCTCTTTTGTTGCATTTGTCAAATGCTGTCTCCTTCAAATCCATAGCATTTCTTCCTTCCTCGTTGCCCTGGAAACAGCTCCCCTTATCCAGCCAGGAGGGTTTTATTGATTTCTCTACCTTCTTTCAACCTCTCTTTAAAAACAGAAACATCAAGTTAAAATCCTGCCTTCTGAGAAGTCCTCCTTGAAAAACTTGAACAGTTATAAATATGCATATTTGTTCACTTTCTTTTTAGTAATGAAACAAACTCCCATTTATTTTGGTTTGTGCATTGTTTTCTCTCCCTTTAATCAAATTTAAGATGACCTTATTTTTTGTGTGGCATCTAGTATATTTGATTGAATGTGTTCTTTTAGTATAGTTATATTAACATTAAGATTAATTTGTGACATCTTCCCTCTCTCTGACCGATGGCTTCATATAGAAACTTAATGCATGAACGCTGACTACACACCACCCTTCCTATCAGAGAAGGAATCCCACATCTAAAGGAGCTATGCATCTAAAGTAATATTTCATGTAGTAAAATTCTGATGCAAGTAATCCTAATGTAAGGCCCCACATATAACCTGAACTTAGAAGAGTCTTTGAATAATTATATTTCACATCTGGAAGCATTCTCAGAGGTCACTGAAGCCTTAGATTCTTAGGGGTAATTACTTTAATCAAGAACAGAAATTAATTATATAGCCAAAGCTACTTCCAATTAGAAAGGAAATAGAAAATTCCCCTAAAACATGATTAATTGATTAAAAACGAATGCGCACACATCCCATCTCCATTATTAATATTACTAGGTACACCTGTGCACAAGGGTTCACGGGCAGCATATTGCTGTTCCTCGCCCAGGAGCATGCCCAGCTGATTCCCCTTAGCTCTTCTGCAGCCAGGGGAGGGGTGGGAGAAGTGCTCCTTTCAAGCCCCCAGTCCCCACGCTGCATCTATGCCCCACTTCTACTCAGGAGAGACTGCGGGGCCAGGCCTGGCTGGCTGGCTGTGCGCGGTGAGTCAGTGTGGGTCCACACCTCGGGAGCTTGTCCTTTTGAGTCCCTTCCCCTCTGGGTCCTGATACCCAAGTTGGAAAGTTCTTCTTTCTTTCTTTTTTTAAAATATATTTTTATTGATTTCAGAGAGGAAGGGAGAGAGAGAGAGAAACATCAATGATGAGAGAATCATTGATTGGCTGCCTCCTGCAGGCCCCCTACTGGAGACCAAGCCCACAACCCAGGCATGTGCCCTTGACCGGAATTGAACCCGGGACCCTTAAGTCCACAGGCCAGTGCTCTGTCCACTGAGCCAAACCAGCCAGGGAAGAAAGTTCTTTCTTTGATGTTTCCTAACTTCATCCACCCTGGGCTTCCTTTCTTCTTTCTTTCTTTTTTTATTTGAGCACCTTACCACTTTATCTCCTCTTTGCCCAGCCCCTGTATTTTCCAGATTCAGGGAGAGGGAAACAGGCTCTCTAGGCTAGCATGCTGAATTTGGGTCTCACTCTTAATTCTGCTGGTTCTTTTAATTGTGGTTTCCGCTTAGGATTGGGCTAAGAGAGGCGGGGTTGATGAAGAAAATACACGCACAAAAACAAATGTGACTTTGAATATATCTCTGTCAAATGATTTTTATAAATTAGATCATTTTAAAACTGAAGAAAGATAAGTTTTTGGTCCAGTTTGTTCATCTCATACTTTCAGGCCAGTATTGTTTCCAGAGCAGTGTGCTGCCTCTTATGTAAGAGCTCCATTATGATGGTAAAAGTTCCTAATCAGCCATAAGTAAATTATACTGGTTTTTAGGATATTAATGAAAATGGTACTATCTTGGGTATTTGCCTTCTTCTTGTACCAGAATTGTTTCCCAGAGAATTCAGAAAGAAATATTTCTTGGTCATTCCAGGTAGTTGGTTATTTGTCACCAAACTGAAGAAGTGGCTTAGCAGAGATGCCCCCTCCGGGTCAGTGCGTAATAAAGCAATCAATCATTCAACAACCAAGTTATGTCACTCCTGCTGAAAACTGTTACGGGAGCTCAGTTTTCCTGAGCACACTGGCAAGAAATGCCAAGATGCTTATCCTTAGCATACAATGAAAGTGATTTCATTTTACACAGCTTCTTGGCACTCATTATCTCCTTCTGGTCGAGGAGGCCAGAAACCCTTTTTTTAAACCTTAAATCTCCACGTCACATCCTGTATGAACCTCAGGGGTTCTGGAAGAAACTGAAAATAGAATTCAAATAACCAGGCTTCCAACAGGCCTGTGTCTTTGCAACTGTTGTCCCCTTGGCTCTGGGAAGATTCTGTGGGGTAGTGTGCTGCATGCACCACTAGAGGGCGCTTTGACACTTGCTTTTGAAGCTACAGTTTTTTAGCATCCTCAAGTTGCGATCATCTGCATTTGTTGCTGTGCCCCCACATTTAGTAATATTTTGTGGTAGCACCAATGAGATTCTCTCCCTGTATAACAGTGGCTCTCTGCAGTCCTTAACAAATATTGGTTGAGATGGGCATAGTTACAGTGGAGTCTAGCTAATTAACAAGAAATGGATGAATTCTAAATGCCAGAAAAGGACTCAAAAGAGCTGGTACACTATGGTTTGGTTGTCTTCCTTAGTAGGAAAGCACCCAGAATAATAGTGTGACTTACTAGACAAATAGGGCAGACATATAGGGTAAGCCCCCCCTTCATAAGTATGTGTCTGGAACAGGTAAATTTAGATTCTACTGAGGAAGAAGGGCAGACAAACACTGGAAGATATATGTATTGACCAGGAGTAGAAGGATCAAAAGAACTTGGGTGAAGTAGGTCTATTGGATACTGTAAGGAAAACAGAAAGGCAAAGCATTTTAAAAGGTTTAAGGTCAGCAACTTCTTCTTCCCTCCTCACCCAATAGTTTAGAGGTCACTGCATTGAAACACCTGAGGCGAGGACTAAGCAAGTATCAGAAGTAGAGGTGGGTTCTAAAGTCAATTTCTTTAGACAGAATTGGCTAATATTTAAAAGGACAGTGGGTGGAAAGTTGTCACCATGCACATACTGATAAACTTGAACAAATTCCCAACACAATAAAAAAAAAACCCACAGAAATGGGAGTTGAAAATTTTGGAGAATGGCCATCAAGCACCATTGAACTCTGCAAAAAAGGTATACATGTATTTTATATATATATTGATTTCAGAGAGGAAAGGAGAGGGAGAGAGAGAGAGATAGAAACATCAATGATAGAATCATTGATCGGCTGCCTCCTGCACACCCCCTACTGGGGATCAAGCCTGCAACCCGGCCATGTTCCCTTGACTGGAATTGAACCCAGGACCCGTCAGTCCGCAGGCCGACACTCTATCCACTGAGCCAAACCAGCTAGGGCAAGATATAGGCGTTTTCATGGTGGCCCAATGACCTTGAATGACCCAGCCTCACCATTTTGACTGCTTGTCTCACTCCATTCTCTCCTTCCCTTCCCACTTCCAGAACACAAACCTCTTTTGCTGCAGGAATAATCTACCCACTAAGAGTTTCACCTTACATTCTCCTTGACAAAAATTCCACGTGTCACCTGTGACTGGGCATTATGGCTATTTTTCAGGTTATCTCCATTCATCATGATCTCTACCCCCATTCCCATGGCTGCTTCAGTGGGGGTGGTCTTCCATCTCCAAATGTGTCTGTACTGGCCTTTCGGTGAGACTTTTGGAAGTCAAGGCCACTTGTTTTTTTGTTGTTTTTTTTGTTTTTTATATCCCCTCATAAGCCTAGAAGAGGGTTCTCTACATAAAATCATAATATTTTAGAAGTGGAACTTAACTGTCATCTAGTTTATCCTTCTATCAGAGAGTTAGCGTTGAATGCCCAAAGACTGTTAGGATCCCAACAACCTTTTAAATTTCCTTTGTGAGAAGTTTAAAATGAAGCTACTGAAAACATTAGTGTAGAGGTTTTTACATGAACAGGGTTTTCATTTCTTTGTGATAAATGTCCCGGATTGAAATTGCTGGGTTATATGATAGCTGCATGTTTAGTTTTTTAAGGCGCTGCCAAACTTTTCCAGAGTAATTGAACCATTTTATGTCCCCACTGCCACTGAGTGATCCAGTTTCTCCACAGCCTCGGCAGCATTTCCTGTTGTTGCTATATTTTATTCCAGTTATTCTGGTGGGGTATAGTGACCTCCCTGTGGGTTAAGTTTGCTTTTTTTTTTTTTTTTTTTTTAATAAAAAAGAGTCTCTATGCGGTCTCCATTTCAGTCCTCGGGTATCAAGGTTCTCTCCTGCGAGTTTTCTGTTGGTTATTCAGGAAGTTTTTCTGTATTTTTTTTTTGTGTGTGTGTGAGTGTGTGTGTGAGAGTGTGACCTTGACATTTCTGAAGATTACAGGCCAGTTATTTTAGCATGTCTCTCAGCTTGAGTTTATCTGATGTTTCTTCCTTAAGTTTGCATTTTTCTAATGGCTAATGATGTTGAACATATTTTCATGTGTTTATTTTCCATCTGTGTATCTTCTTCAGTGAAATGTCTCTCCATGTCTTTTTTCTTTTTCCTAATTGGGTATGTTTCTTTAACCATTGAATTTGTAAAATTCTTTATATATTTTAAATATAAATCCTTTGTCAAATATGTGGTTTGCAAATATTTTCTCTCAAACTCTAGCTACTCTTTTCATAAGCAAACGTTTTTAATTTTGACAAAGTCCAATTTACCAATTTTTCCTTTTTGAATCATGGTTTTGTTGTCAGGTCTAAAATTACTCCGTCTAGCCCGAGACCCTGGAGACTTTTCCTGATGAGGGCTTATAAAGTTTTCTTAAATCTTTTAAGCTAAAAAAATTATGTTATTTCAGCATGAATTAACTCTTTGTTTGCCTTTGTGTGTGTGTTTACTAGGGAATTATAATCACTACACCATAGATGTGTTTGTAGTCCCAGCTTTGTAAGCATGTTCCCACTCACCCCCACATGCTTTCTGGTTGGTTGGAGAGAACCAAAGGAGAATTCTTAAGATGACATTGAAAGGAGTTTTTTGGGTAAAATAGGAATTTTGGGGGGTGAAAAAGGCAGGTTTAGGAAATTTTAAAAATTAAGAGGCCCAGGAAAAAAAACACAGGGCTACAGAGTTGCAAAAGGGTACATTTCCATAAGACAAGGGAGCTGGGAGTAGCAAAAAGTACATATTTACAGAATAAAGGGAAGGAGGAAGAAAGCCCAGAGGGGATAGAGAAACAATAAGGAAGGAGGGAAGGAGAGCCTGTGAGGTTGGACCTTTGAGCTCAGGAGTTGCTATAGTGACCAAATCAGAAGGGGATAGTGACCAATCAGAGGGGATATCAAGGCACACAGATCTGCAGCCTTTATAAACCATAGGGAAAAGGGATTCAGTGGGACTCTTTCCCCCTCCCCAGGTGGGAGTCTGTGCTGAGGGATTCTTTCCCCTTCCCCACATGGGAGTCTGTACTTGTTCTTCACTAAATTTCCATCTGCTATACCACCTTTCGTCCGTGGTTTCATTCTTCGACTCCACCGGACAACAGCCAGGGAAGCCATCCTGCCCAGGGGAACACCGCGTTCCTGTCCAAAAATCCTATATCAATATCTCTTCCCTTCAGTAAAATGGCCAAGCTATTGTACCTTTTGTGAGGTGGTGGTGACTGCTTTGGGAAGAACCCCACTTTAGACAGTGAAAGGTCTAGGAACTCCCAAATGAGGTGGAGAGAATAAGAGTTTGAGAACCCCTGACCAGGGATAGAATATCCTTTATCCAGAAGCACAGGCTTTATCCATCCGAAAGACATTTGTCACGAGATTAAAATGCTAATTCAAACACTGCCTATAAAAACCAACATCAGCATATGTTTTCAGAATTTCTTCATCATTCCATTTTCAAGCTCCTATCCCAAACAAGATGGTTTAGTCTTTAAAACTGGCTACATTAGCATGCACAGCAGTGTAAAAATTTGTTCAAATGTTAATGCAAGCAATTGCTGTTAATTTCCTGTTTACCCTAATCCAAAATGTGAAACTCTGTTCTTTCAGCCAGCATTTATTCTCTAGCCAAATAGATCTCCCTCCGGGCTCCCTCCCCACCACCTCCCGTGGTTCCAGCCTCTTCCTTTCACTCAGACTCTTATTCCTTTCATTTCTTCGGTACTCCCACTATTGTGATTCAATTATTTACCAATGGCTTCTTCTTTACATTAAAACAAATATAATAAAACTTCTTTACATCAAATGGTCTAAACATTAAAATTTAATCTACATGGAACAATAATTATCCAGTACTCTATTCTATTTCCTAGCTGTGTTTTTCGTAGGGATGATTTTCTTCAATATCATCTAATTTTTCAAGATATAATTCATATAACATAAAATTCACCACTTAAAGTTTACAATTCGGTGTTTTTTAGAGTATTTGCAGGCTGTGCGATGTCCATGAAGGGACTGAGGGGATGGATGAATGAAGGGCTTGCAGGGTGGAGTGTGAGGAAGTGGGCAGCCATTGATGATGTTGAATATTTCTAAATATAGTAATAAATATTTCTAAATATAGAAATGCAGAGGTGATAAAATCATGGGAGGGTGTGATCACCTCAATAACCAAGATGGAAATGAGAGGAGCAGAGGTTCCGGGCAGGTGGATAAAGACAGTCAGTCAGGGGGTCCCTGTCCAAAGCTACTGAGGACCCTGCAACCTAACTGTGCTGGTGAGACTCGGGGTCAGAGACGAGTCCATCACTCCTCCGCTGGACAGTTTGCCCCAGGCCCACGGGTCTCCTCACTGTGGTTGGCACAATCATGGCCTCTCCGCCACTGAATTGTTGCTCACCCTGTCTCTCTCTCCTGAACGCACCCTAGAGCTCATCCGTCTTTCATTGCCCCGCTCATGTTCTCTGTGACATTTTCTCCAGCAATCCTGCCTACCAGCGCATTTAACCGAAAACTTATGATGCAGAAGTCATTGTATGCTTGCCAGCAGTCTCACCACTGGGCTGTTGCTGATCTTGATCTTGAAGCCTAATGAATAACCCTGCCTCACCTGTGTCCATCAGCAGCTTCCAAGCGATCATGTAAAGGACCCTTACCAGGTATTATTAGTTTGCTAGGGCTACTGTAACAAACACCATAGACTGAGTGGCTTAAACAATAGACATTTATTTTCTCAGTTCTGGAGGCTGGAAGTCCCTGATCAAGGTGCTGGCTGGGTTGGTTCCCGGTGAGAACTCTCTTCCTGTCTTGCAGATGGCTATCTTCTCGCTGTGTCCTCACATAGCCTTTCCTCTGGGTGCACTGGCAAGATAGGGGAGAGGTATTTATGGTATCTCTTTCTCTTCATATAAGGACATCTGTCCTCACATCTGGCCCCACCCCTATGACATCATTTAACCTTAATTACCTCCCTAAAGGCTCTGTCTCCAAACACTCTCAAATTGGGGCTTAGGGCTTCAAGAAATTAGTTTTAGAGGAACTGATGGGGAAATGGGACATTTGGGGGCTGGGGGGGCTGGCGATCTGAATCTGTGCCAGTAACTTAATGTACATTCTTGGTAGCCTAATTAAGTCACTGCCCCTTTCTCCACAATCTGGTCTGGTGGGACCTGTTTTCCTGATTGCTCCCGATTTGCAAGGGGGCCATAAACAAAGAATGTAAGAGCTTAGCTACAGGGGAGGTCACTGGCACCACCCAGACCCAGCATTTAGATAAAATCTAACTTCCCCATTCTGACTGACTCAGAGGGGCTGTGGAAGCCCACCCCAAAAGCATGGTAGTTAGGAAACAGAAAACAAAGAAACCGAAGGGTATAAAGAGAAAGCTTCCTCCATATTCAGGGGCTCAGGATTTGGAGAACTGACCCCCTGAGTCACTGCACTAGTACATGTGAAACATCTGAAAACAAATGGGTTTATCTTGGACCTCCAAGTACTCCTGTGTATTTTTCGGTTGCCTGGTAAATTCTGTAACAACCAATTCAGTCCACAACACTAGGAAAAGACTGGGGATCCCTCCCACAGGAGGAAAAAAAAAGATCTAGAAAAATAAGACTTACCTTTCTCCATATTTCCATGGACTTAAAAAGTTGGCTCAGTGGAATAATTACACACACACATTATAAATCAGTCATCTTCAATATATCATAGTGAAAGATGAAACGCGCCATTATGAAAGATGAAACAGAGGGCCGGAGACCAGGGACCAGGACACAGTCTTTATTGGAGAGAAGACCCTGCCGGCTCCCTTCCAGAGGGAAAAAGAGAGGGCATGCCGGGGTGAAAGCGCCTTTTGAGGGGAGGAAAGGAGGGGACGGACGGGGCTTAGGGTACTCAGCACACACTGATTGGTGGTTTCATGTAAGGCACATGATTAGGGACCTAGGGACTTAGGAATCGGGGACTTAGGGTATTTGGCAGGTGCTGATTGGTGGTTCAATGTACAGTCCATATAAAGTGTTCAGGAATGTCCAGCTGGAGATGGAGTTTACATCATACTCTGCCCATCAGTTGGGGGAAGGGAGGATCTATCACGTAGTAATTTTGACATACTATTCAACTCATTGCACATTTTTTAGACTGACATCTAAAAGTTTTTATCACAAGTTTTAAGTTGTTGCAAAAGATGAAATATTCAGTCTGGTGTGTTATAAATATTGCAATTTTAAAATAAAATTATAACATCACTCATTTAATCATCACCTTTTTTAAAAATTACAAATCCTTATTTTAATGACCATACATTTCAAATTACTTCTTTTTCTCCTTGAAATTGTATTTCAATTCTACTTCCCCATAGAATTATGTCCTATTATAATAATACATTTTATACTTCAGAGTTTTTTTTATTAATTACCCTATTACATTTTTCAACAAAAAAGTGAACTTAATTTTTTGAAGTGTCTGTGATTAAAGGTTAAGATGTTAAAATAAATCAGGATTGAGCTATTAAGAATTTATTATTGTTATATAATACATTAAAATCCTATCTAATAAAGAGGGAATATGCTAATTGACCCTCACGCTGTCACAAAGATGGCGGCACCCACGGCCAATAAGGAGGAAATATGCTAATTGACTGCTCGCCCTCAAAGATGGTGGCGCCCACAGCCAATAAGGAGGGAATATGCTAGTTGACTACCCCACCCTCAAAGATGGTGGCACCCACAGCCAGTAAGGAGGGAATGTGCTAATTGACTGCCCTGCCCTCAAATATGGCGGCGCCCACAGCCACAAGATGGCGGCGCCCAGTCCTCTCAGCCCCGCCAGGGTGGCAGGCATGTGGCAAGGCCAGGCCTGCCCCCAGGCGGGCCCAGCCACTCTGTGTGCCTGCCTCCAGAGTCCCCTAGTCCCCTCAGCCCTCCAGCCACCCAGGGCCGGCCCAAGGTGCAGGAAAGCCTCGGATGATGGCTGCCCAGCTGCCCAGGGCCTGCCTGAGGCTCAGGTAACCAGGGCCGGCCGAGGCTTGCGCTGCCGGCAGTGGCAGCAGCAGATGTGTGATGGGATTCGCTTTCCTCCGATCGCTGGGTCACCTTCCACCCCTGAGGGCTCCCGGACTATGAGAGGGGGCAGGCTGGGCTGAGGGACACCCCCTCCAGTGCATGAATTTTCATGCATCGGGCCTCTAATAAAAATATAAATAATTATACTTTGAAAATGCTAACTACATATAAAAAGTAAAATTTTTATTAAAAGTTCATTTGTTAATGAGTATTTCCCCCAATTGGTCACATATCTATAAATGAATATTAATTATTTATGGAGCTCTGAGACATAATTAACATTAATTCTATTTCTATTATTTTATAAGTAAATGTGCTCACTGAAAAAAAACTAGCTCATATGGTTGGATGAGAATTCATATATTCTTGAATAGTAAGTTACTCAGTGTTTTTAACTCTGAATTATATGCCAAGAATCATGTGGTGATGAACTCTCACCCAAAATTCCTTTTAGTAACTTATTTATCAGCTAACAAGTCCATTTGGTACCCCTTCACTTTTGCTGAAAGCAAATTGGTAATTCAATTGCCAAAGGTTTATTACCAAGTTATTTAATTATTCATATTGGCTCTTTTTGTTGTTGTTTTGGTCGTCCTGAGAAGTTCTTACCCCCCAACACAGTGTGCCTCCATAGGACTTGGCGTGTGGGAGAGGTAAAGAGAGAAGCCTGCCAGGGTACACAGGGAGGCCTGAGCTCAGGCATGTTCTCAGAGAACTTGTGGACACTGAGAGGTGGAATGAATTCCCCTAAATAATCAGCACCTGTGTATTTCTTCTTGGGAAAGCTGTACCCCAATTGAGAGATGGAGGCTATAGACAGCATAATATAGAGTTGGGGTTGAAGAGTCAAACAGAAGTTTGAATTCTGACTGCCATATACTGCCAGCGTGACTTAGATTTCCTCTTCCATTCTATAGAGATAATAAATGTACCTATTACTTAGTGTTTTTGTAAAAATATGCAAAATGCCTAGAACATAAAAAGCATAACTGCTCAACAAAAGTCCTCTCTCTCTCTCTCTCTCTCTTCTATATGCCAGGTTCTCTTCAAAGCATTTTACATAGATTATCATAGATTATCTTATACTAGTGGCCCAGTGCATGAAATTTGTACACGGGGGAGGGGGGGGGGCAGGGGGTGTCCCTCAGCCCTGCCTGCACCCTCTCCAATCTGGGACCCCTCAGGGGATGTCCAACTGCTGGGGGATGTCCCTGTGGGATCAGGCCTAAATCAGGAACAGAGGCAGTTGGACATCCCTCTCATAATCCAGGACTGCTGGCTCCTAACTGCTCACCTGCCTTCCTGCCCAATTGCCCCTAACACTCTGCCTGCCCACCTGCTCGCCCCCAACTGCCCCCCCCCCACTGGCCTGATTGCCCCCAAATGCCCTCCCCTGCCAGCCTCATGGCTCCCAACTGCCCTCCTCAGCCAGCCTCATGGCCCCCAACCGCCCTCCCCAGCTGGCCTCATGGCCCCCAAATGCCCTCCCCGGTCAGCCTCATGGCCCCCAACTGCCCTCCCCGGCCAGCCTCATGGCCCCCAACTGCCCTCCCCGCCCAGAGGCCCTCCGCAGCTGGGCGCAGAATGCTTGCCTCGTCGCCAGGGCGACGACACAAGTGTTCTGCACTCAGCCTGGCCAGGAGGCCCTCCCTTTGTGGCCAGGCATGGAACGCTTGCCTCGTCATCGTGGCAAAGAAGCAAGCATTCTACCAGGCCGCTCATGCTGCCCACTCTCAGCAGCTGCCCCCTGGGACCGGGGGACTCTGACGGGGCTGAGAGGACTGGGTGCTGCCATCTTATGGCTATGGGTGTCGCCATCTTTGTGATGGACTGATGGTTAATTTGATATTACCCTTTCATTAGATAGGATAGTCTCCCAGCAACTCTATGAAATATGGACTTTTATTATTCCCACTTTACAATTGAAGAAATTGAGGCATTGATGAGATTAGATCTCAATGTTACACATCTAGTAGATGGTGGACCATGAATTCAAAGCCAGACAGCCTGACTTCGGAGCCTGCTGTCTCAGCCATGACCCCTCACAATAGGTGGCACAAGAAGTCCGATTCTGTCCCAATGCTTAGAGCACATATGTGTTGGCCAGTTCTCTAAGAAGAGTGAAAACTCTTAAAATAGCAAAGTTCCATGAACTGTAGTTCAAAAGTTTGCTCAACCATAACAAAGTCAGCTTTTGGTGGAATAGTTTGCTGTCTCCTGAAGGTTTGCTATCCAGCAGCTCCTAAACAAAAGTCCTGCTTGCCTGATGCATGATCTCTAGAAAGCTAGCTAGGGAAATGGCCATGAACTAAGGTCCTTTTGCAGTATTTTTAGGGATTGTCAGATTTCTCCCCTTTCCATTTTAGCAAAGTACAGACTGGCTCCTGGACAGCCTCCTATGTCCAGGGCTTCAAATTCCCCAAGAATTGGTTTAACTCAGCCTCATCACCTCCTGCTGAGGTTGCTAGGGTCCAATTTCTATGCCAGGAACTACTGAAATGTTGGTTGGTTAAACCAACCCTGTATTAAGATCTTGAGGGACTTGGCGGGGCTCAGTTGCATGGTGTTATGTTTATTTTCATCAGATCAGCAGTTGCAGCATGGGCAGTGTTGATGGACTAGGCTGACTTTGCCTGCCGTTCAAGAAACTTGGAATTGGAGCCTTTTGCAGAGCTCCTATGGGCATTAGGGAGGGGGTCAAGGGTGGTAGGGGTCATGTTTGCAAGTAAGAGGAGCCAATGGGGAAGCTTGATTCTTGACTGTGCCCAACTGGCCAATGAGACAGCCCAGTGTGGTAGCTGGCTGTCCAGGCCAGGAGTCTGGCTAGCAACCATCTTCTACATCTGGCAGCACTGTGGCCTGTCTCTGTGGCAGTTTATTTTGGGCTTCACGGCTATTACCCGGAGTCAGGAATAATGTCTTTCATTCTGAGACGCCTAAACCCCCAACCGCAGGCCTGTTTTCCTCTAGGGCAGAGGGCAAATGCAATTACATCTGTGACCAATTTGCGCAGCTGGGAGCTCAGCCTCCTGACAGAAATATTTATTTGAGATTCAAGTCTCCAAGGAGCTGGGGAACCATATAGAAAGTGAGGTCCAGCCAGCATTTGTTGTCTATGCTCACTAGTCTGAACTTTGAGAACAAAACACAACAACAGAAAGTGTTAACTTTGTCTTTTATAAGCTAAAAATGTGACCAAGAGGTTTTTTGAGGCTTAGAGGAGAATAAGAATATTCAAATAAGATATGGTTGCCATTGACCTTGTACAAACAGCATGCATGTCACACATAGAACTAGTGAAAGAACTAGTGAAGGTAAAAAAAAAATCCTGATTTCCAGTTGTGGCTCTACTACCGCTAACCATGGCCTCCTGGGCTAGTCACCTCACTCAGGTACTTTCTCTATTATGTGGGAGAAGTGTAGTATCCATGCCCATGAGCTTCTTAAGGATCTAAAAATTTGCTTGGGACTGGAAAGAATCACCCCCAAATTCAAAAGAGAAAATTGCTAAACTGAAAAAACACTGTCTATTAAACAATGTGTTATTATGTCCAGCTCACTAATTTTTAAGTATACCTTTTTAAAAATGCATTAATTTAAAAAGAGTTTATTGGGTTAGGTTTTCTCACTTTATAAATCCCCAAGTAAGCTGAGAATCACTGTTAATTATAAATGATGTGTCAAATGTTATTTAAAGCAAGATGATGAAAAGCTTGTCATTTTTTTAAATTAAACATTACATTTAAAGTAAGTGCTTTTTAAGGTTTAATATTTTATGTGGGATGGGGCACAAAGGTCTTCCAATATCCTGGAACTTCACCTGTCTAGCCTTTAGTTGCCTGCTCTTGAGTGGATGACCTGTGAGGTTCCCTTCAGCTTTAACATGCATGGAACATTGGCAGAGAAATTGTAATCAGATAGATTCTCAACAAGGTTGAGTTAATCTTTTGGAGGCTAAGCTATGCCAGAAAGATCTGTTAGTGTTGTAACTGCTGCAGATATTCTGGCTGAGAACAGGAGTAAGCATGCAGGTGTGTTTACCTGTGGCCAGCTTTCTGCCTTGGCAAAGAGCTACCAGAATCTTGCGCAAACCACAATTTAACTAGCAATATCAAGTGACAGGCCCCTGTGCAGGGAAGCTCAGGTGCAGCAACATCCCATCACCACCTCTGTCCTCATCAACACGGCACTTTATTTTTTATATATATATTTTTATTGATTTCAGAGAGGAAGGAAGAGGGAGAGAGAGATAGAAACATCCATGATGAGAGAGAATCATGGATCGGCTGCCTCCTGCCTCTTTTTGAAAGTAAATTGACAATAAATATGAGGATTTATTTCTGAACTCTTGATTCTATTTCATCCACCTATCTGTCTGCCTTTACGTCAATACCACAATGTCTTGGTTACTGTAGCTTTGTAATAAGTGTTGAAGTTGGGAAGTATGACTCCTCCAACTTTGTCTTTTTTTTTTTCTTTCAAAATTAGTTTGACTATTCTGGGTTCTTTGAATTCCATACATTTTAAGATTAGATTTTCAATTTCTGCAAATAAGTAAGCTTGGATTTTGATTGGGATTACATTGACTCCTTTTTTAAAAAATAAGTCTTTATTGTTCAGATTATTACAGTTGTTCCTCTTTTTTCTCCCCATAGCTCCCCTCCACCCGGTTCCCACCCTCCCACCCCCGCCATGCCCTTACCCTGCCCCCCATTTTCCTCGTCCATAGTTGTTCGATTTTTGTCCAGTTTCTTCCCACACACCCCATAACCCCTTCCACCTGAGAATTGTCAGTCCACTCCCTTCCTATGCCCCTGATTCTATTATATTCACCAATTTATTCTGTTCATCAGATTTTTTATTCACTCGATTTTTAGTTTAACTTGTTGATAGATATGTATTTGTTGTCACTTTGTTGTTCATAATTTTTATCTTTACCTTTTTCTTCTTCTTCCTCTTCTTAAAGAATACCCTTCAGCATTTCATATAATACTGGTTTGGCAGTGATGAACTCCTTTAGCTTGTTCTTATCTGTGAAGCTCTTTATCTGACCTTCAATTCTGAATGATAACTTTGCTGGGTAGAGTAATCTTGGTTGTAGGTTCTTGCTGTTCATCACTTTGAATATTTCTTGCCACTCCCGTTTGGCCAGCATAGTTTCTGTTGAGAAATCAGCTAACAGTCGTATGGGTGCTCCCTTGTAGGTAACTAACTGTTTTTCTCTTGCTGCTTTTAATATTCTCTCTTTGTCTTTTGCTCTTGGCATTTTAATTATGATGTGTCTTGGTTTGGTCCTCATTGAATTCCTCTTGTTTGGGGTTCTCTGTGCATCCTGGACTTGTAAGTCTATTTCTTTCACCAGGTAGGGGAAGTTTTCTGTCATTATTTCTTCAAATAGGTTTTCAATATCTTGCTCTCTCTCTTCTTCTGGCACCTCCATAATTTGGATGTTGGTACGCTTGAAGTTGTCCCAGAGGCTCCTTACACTATCTTCCTATTTTTGGATTCTTTTTTCTTTTTGCTTTTCTGGTTGGGTGTTTTTTGCTTCTTTGTATTTCAAATCTTTGACTTGGTTCTTGGGATCCTCTAGTCTGCTGTTGGATCTCTGTATATTATTCTTTATTTCAGTCAGTGTATGCTTAATTTCTAGTTGGTCCTTTTTCATATCCTTGAGGGTCTCACTAAATTTCTTGGAGATTTCTAGAATATTCTTGAGTAGCTTTATAACCGTGGTTTTGAACTCTATATCCAGTAGTTTGCTTTCCTCCATTTCTTTCATTTGTGACATGTTTCTTTGTCTCCACATTTTGGCTGCTTCCCTGTGTTGATAGAGTGGCTTTGTGTGCTAGGTGTCCTATAGGGCCCAGTGGCTCAGCCTCCCCAGTCACCTGAGGTGGACACTCTTGGTGCGCCCCTTTGTGGGCTGTGTGCACAGTATTGTTGTAGTTAAGCCTTGATTGCTGTTGGTATCACTGGGAAGAATTGACCTCTAGACCAATTGGCTGTGAGGATCAGCTGTGTCTACACTGGGAGAACTACTGTGCTGGAAACACCTTTATGGGGCAGGACTTGCTTCAGTGGGGCTTTAGTGCTCACTGAGTCTGCCCCCTGAGTGTGTCTTTTATGGATCTGAAGAGTTGTAATCTGGTATGGTCTCACTTTGACCACTGGGTACACTGGCTCTTGGTTCTCCAAGGAGGTACAAAGTCAGCCACTGCCTGATGCCACCCAGCAGGAGCTACAGAGAGATCTGCAGATTCCTCCTCTTTTTTGGGGGTTTGGAGGTGCCCAGATGAGGCGCAGCTGTGAAGCAATGCAGGCTGCTGATGAGCCTTAGGCCTTCTTTTGGAATCTCTGGGGTTCTTTGACCCAGCTGCAGTTTGTTAGGTTAGGTTGCAAAAGGCTAGGCCATTCATATGCAAACACCTCTGCGCACAGCTTGGGTGGGGTTGTAAATTGGGTGGGGCGTGGTCTCAGGGAATCACGGGGTGGTGCAAACAGCAATGGTTGCCATTGGCCCTGCCCTGGATAGGTCCCTGGGTCTCTGTGTCCCACGGCCCCTGTGCAAGAACAATGAATGCTGCGACAACCTCTGAGAGAAAGTCGCCCTTTTGTTTCAGCCAGATGCCAGACAATCCAGTTTCTCCCCATATGAGTGTGGGTCCCCACAGTCTCGCCCGGTACTGGAATTCAGAGTAGTCGGGAGTTTGTATCTCCCTCCCGATTGAAAAAGACCACAGCATACCCAGTTGCCAGCGCGCCTCTGTACCTTCACTCTTCCACACCTCTGCACCTTCTACCAGTCTTTTCTCTTTCCTTCTTGTTGTAGAACTTCCACTCAGCCAGCCTTCCCGTGGTTCTGGATGATATCTGTTTTTTCTTTTAGTTGTAGTTTTGATGTGGTTGTGTGTGACAGCAAGTTCAGGTGTTTACCTATGCCGCCATCTTGGTTCCTCTCTGCATTGACTCTTTAGATCAATTTGGGAGTATAGTCATCTTAACAATATTAAGTCTTTTGATCCATGAATATGAGTGTCTTTCCACTTTTTATATCTAATTTAACTTTTTTCAACAATGTTTTGTAGTTTTCAGAGTGTTGGTTTTATTACTTTTTTGGTTAAATTTATTCATAAGTATATTATTTCTTTTAATGCTATTATAAATAAAATTCTTTTCTTAATTTCAATTTTGATTTGTTCATTGCTACTGCATAGAAATATAATTGGTTTCTGTATTTTCATTTTTTATCCTGTAACCTTGCTGAACTCATTTATTAACTTAACAGGTGTTTTTAGTGGATTCCTTAGGATTTTCTATATATAAGATTATGTCACCTAAAAATAGAGATAGTTTAACTTTTTCCTTTCTAATCTGGATATCCTTATTTCGTTCTTGCCTAATTGCCCTGACTAAGGACTTAGTTTTGTATCTCAGTTATCTGAGAAACTGAATTTCTGTTACTAGCCTTCACAGAAGAATGAATTAGGTGTCCCAGCTCCTTTAACCAGGCAGTTACTTCTTCTTGTTTTAAAATCCTTATTGGAGGATCTATTTTTATTGATTTTAGAGAGAGAAAAGGGGGAAGAGAGAAACATTGATGTGAGAGAGAAACATTGATTGGTTGCCTTCCATACATGCCCCAACCAGGGATCCAACCTGCAACCTAGGTATGTGTCCTAACTGAGAATCAAATATGCAACCTTTTGGTGCATGGGGGGACACTCCAATCAACTGAGCCACTCAGCCAGGGCCAGGTAGTTAATTCTTAATATATAGTCTACAACCCAAATCAAAATATATATATTTCCCATGGCATATTTTCAATAGAGCTATACAAGTGTCCAGCACTAATTAGGGGTGTGCTTGTCCAGGTTCTTCCACTCTTTCCAGGTTGGGGGTTGGGACATTAGGAAAAAAAGAGAAGGGGTTTTAGACATGAAACCCTTTCTGTCAGGGCTAATAGTGATATGGAGGAGCTCGGAGAGGAAGAGATTGGGACTCACACATAGACAGAACTGCAGCAATGATCAGAACAAACCTCCCAGCTTCTTTCTACCATCCATATTTGCCACTGCACATTGAAACAGAAAAGAAAGAAAGAAAGGAAGAAGGAAAGAAAAAGAAAGAAAGAAAGAAAGGAAGGAAGGAAGGAAGGAAGAAAATCACTGATTTTCAGTCTACCAACCTAGTGAGCCATTTCTTTTCAGACTTGGGGTCAACAATTTCCGTAAGCCATCCTGATTGATGAGGGAAGCTCCAAGTCAGGCATGTTTTTCTGGTACGTTCCAGCACTTTATGCCTCCAGCACATCTCTGGTTGGCTGGAGTAGAGAAGATATCCGAACAGATCTCTGAATTTGTGCAATTTTGTGGTGGCTGTTTGCTGGGAGGTGGAAATAGACCCTGCTCCCTCATTGGGAGCAACATCATGGCATCCATGACTTCAGGAACAAGTTGAAATAAACATCTTGGTTCATGGGCAAACTGTGCAGAGCAGGCTTTGTGTGGGAGCCTGCAAAGGTAGAAAAGCTATTCAAAGGTTGCCAGAGCCCAGGAATAGACTGGCTTTGATGAGGCTTATGGACATGATCCAATTCTTAGCAAAATCCATGCCCAAGTTCCCTAAAGTGCACCATTGAGAAAACGGCTTGAAAATAGGTTGAATGACATGGGGAGCAACATTGGTAGAATGGCTTTAATGAGCCAAAAAATGTGATTTCAAATGCCCCTGTCTCCGAGTGCCACTGCCTGGCTTGAAATCTGTTCATTGGAGCAAACTCAGAGACACGACGCGGTGCGTGTGCAGACTGTAAGCCAGTGAGTCACCGTCACATCCAAGTCCAGAAAACTACCCAATGTGAGGAAAGATATGTCTGAGCTGAAGCGGAGTTGTTCAGAGAGAGATCTTCTCTCGGGTCTCCCGCAGGGACAGTTTTTGGCTGGGCCTTGCTGTTTGCTCCCAGGGAAGGGAAGATGCCGGGGAGGGAGGAGTTGTTTACACTCTGATCCTGACTATTCAGGGCTGATTATCCATTTCATGGATTCACTGGCCTTGTGCCTCTCCTCCTTCTTAAGAGATTTCTGCCTTTTGGTGATGTTGTTGTTCAGCTGACACCAAATTCTAGAAAGAATGAAAAGAGAATAAAAATAATGTTACCATATGTCAGCAATTCCTATTAAATTATCTGATCAGGGAAAGGGAGCAAGCCGTGCGACTGAAATAGAATCTGGGAATTTCGAGGGAGCTTTCCTTTTCTGCTCTCTGTACACAGTGTCTGGGGCCCTTACTACTGTCAGGTCTTCCTCGCAGATTTCCTGAGAGAGCTCTCTAGGGCAGGCTCCCAGAGAGAGCGCAGCCAGCGGGGCTCACAGTAAGGAATGTTGATTACAGAGAGCGTCAAGAAAGGCAATGGGCCCTGCAGAAACATCTGGCCTCTGACTCGGCTTGGAGGAGAGCTGCTTATGTATCATCAGTAGGCTGCAAGCCCCACCTAGTTCCTAGACCACCAAAGCTGATCAAACACTTTGTAGTGATGACTTGAGGGGGCCAGTAATAGATGCCTGGAGGGAAGAAGCAAAATACAGAGCTGTGAGGACATTTGGTAAGGCCACGCCTCAAGAAACTCATGGAAATGGAAAATGAACATATTATTCCATAGAAGTTGGTTTAACCATTTGGGAGGGAAGTGGGGTGACCTTTCATAAAGTTGGTGGCAGAAGAGTCCTATGACTTAAAAAAGTTTTTTTTATAAAAGTTTCTTAGAAGGAACTCAATTTTTTTATATTAACTTACTAAAGGCTTAGGACAGATGGATTAATATCATTACTTTGAATTGTAATCTCTTCATTAGCTTCTCTCACTTGCTTTTCTTGGTGACCTTTTGTATTTTAAATTTGTGAATGCAGGTAATAAATGATTGTAATTATGTTTTAAGTTTGTAATTAAAGTCTTTAAGTTATTAAAAAAAAAAGAGCTTTTCAGACGTAGTTCTTTACTGCATTTGTCCTGTCTTCTAATCTCACCTCTTAATTCAAAATTAAAGAGTTTTTATTGCAATTGAAACAGAAAAGGAATTATATTTCCATCTTAACTCCTTAACCTTGCTCTTGAATTTTTTTCCTTTGTTATCAAATTCATGGAAGTTCAAGGCTTTTAGTTCAAATATCTCTCATTGTTACAGTTGAGGTTGACAGAAGCACCCGCCGAAGACAAGATTTATTGCCAACTAGAATATCTGGTCCTAAAAGCCCCCACGTTTCCAGGATGTTGCAGGAGAAAACAAATTTGACAATAATAATAGTCCTTAAACTTTGGTCCCAGTTGACATTGAGATTCTAATAAAATTAATGGTCCTTCTTCCCAGAAAATTCCACATAACCCAAAAGCACAGAATCCTTAGAGCATTTCTATCCTAGTTAGAGTCTCCTGAAGCAACAACTGTGGTCTACAGCAACATCCTTGGGAAATGAGCTTTAAAGAGGATTTGAAAATCTTTTCTTTATCATTGACATAAAAAAATGAAGGACTGTCAAAAAATAAATTAGGAAAGGAAGGCAGTGGGAAACGTAAACAAAAAGGAAGTGCAAAAAGTAACAATAAATAAAAATCATTGGGAAAAATGCAAAGAGAAGATTGTGGGAAACCTCTTGTGGGAGTTTATCCTGTTTTAACCTCAGCAGCACCTATGGAAGGAAGGACCTCGAGTAAAATGGCTGCAAAAAATTGCTCTTGGGAAGCAATGCAATGATGCCAATAACAGTTGGAAGCAAACAAGCGAGTTGACAGCTGAGAGGAGAGCGTCTGGATTCAAAGGCCCCAGCGGGAGTTGCTCTGTGACAGAATCAGACTTGACAGGCAGAGGCGTCTACTTCTGCTGTCATCTCCAAACAGAGATCTTGAATGACATGTTTAGTGTGCTCCTGAGATGCCACCGTGTGTCAAAGGAAGAACAAGCATATGTTCAAGCCACAAGGGAAAAACTACCCTGCATGGTCAAGATGACGCAGACTTCTTTCCATCCCCGATGAAACGGGGGCAGCTTTTCCCTGCTATGGAACGGTCTGGTGAAATGCAAATTGATTACATATGCATGGGGAGTGCCTACTGTATTTAGAGACACTGGATCTTGGGCGCTTGCCACAGAACTGGCCACTGGCCTGGCAATAGCATATATTAAAGGGGTTGGCAAAATACATGTCTTTAGTCAAGCAGTTTGAAACGGGTAGATTCGTGTGGAGGAGTCTGTTACTTGATGCTTCCTAAAATAGCAGCAAATGAATCAGGAGCTACTAACAGTTATGCCTTGCTCCAAGTGCAGGGCGTTGCTGCAATGATGGAGATAAAATTCACAGACACACATTACTATGAGTTTTCAATGACAGCACCATCTCACATTTCTGTCTGATTAATACTTGCCTTGATCAGAATTAGAAAATGTTATGTGGAGATTGTTTAAAAGTGTGATCAGAAACGTGGCGAACATGCCCTTATAAATTTATTCCCTGAGATATTCCTTCTTCTCCAAACACATAGCAATGATATAGAAAAGAAAGAAGGAACATTAAAAATATATAAGTCTAAAAACAAAATCAGAAAGGCATTTCGCATTGTTAAGGGAGATGCCAGCTGCTGTCACAGACAAACTGAAATCTCGGTGGTATAATACAGTAAGAATGTATTTCTCACGCCAAGTAATTTCACCCAGGTGTCCAGGGGACTGCCTTCCACACAGTGATTCAGGGACCCAAGCTCCTTCCATTTTGTGGTTCCTTCATATCTTAAGATCTCAGAGGTCTTCATATCCAGCCAATGACCAGGAGGAAAAAAAGAGCGTGGAACGTGACATGGAAGGTTTTTTGAGACAGGCTAGAAATGCCATGTAGCACTTCTGCCCACATTCCTTAGCCGTAACTCAGCCATATGGCCAAACCTAATGCAAAGGAGGTTAACAATGTAGTCTAGTTTTGTGCCCTGGAAATAGAAGAAACAGATTTTAGTAAACACAAAAATGTCTGCCTATATAGTCAGACTTGTTTAAGGTCCAAATATCTCCATGGAGATACACATCTCCATAAACTAACAGCAGAACATAAACACGGAACAAAAAGCAGGAAGTAAAGCCACTGGCCACTGCACTGCAGGAATGTGCATATCAAGGTTGCCAAAAAGATTCAGCTCCTGAAAGGTACACAGGACTAAAAATATGTCACATAAATTGAGAGGATGGGGACAGGCTTGCTGCTTGAAATCTGACTGGGGTTCTCTGACTCAAGAAAAAATAGACAGGAAAATGCTGCCTGGTGAAACAGCATGTAAAATACTTTATATCTGGGGAGGTGAATGGACATGGACACAGCCTCTTAATCAGAAACTGAGGCAAGTTCCCACCTACGTCTGTGCCTTATCACTCTTATCAAGGGCAGGACTGGCACATTCAGACTTGTAATGACGGAGGATGGAGGCCGTTGCAAACCCCTTAGACAGGGAGGGGTCTTAGAAAGAATGATATGGGGAAAAGTTCACATGTAAACTTAACCTACAAATCAAAAATCAAAACAAATTGAGAAATTCAACAATGAAAAAACAAACAAAAAACAGCTTCCAAAATTAACAATCAGAAAATAGATTCTGGATAAACTTGTAAAGTACATTCTGAAAAAGACCTTAAAATAGTTACGCCCAGAACACTTAGATAAAGAAATTATATCCAGCCCTAACTGGTTTGGCTCAGTGGATAGAGCGTCGGCCCGCGGACTCAAGGGTCCCAGGTTCGATTCCAGTCAAGGGCATGTACCTTGGTTGTGGACACATACCCAGTAGGGAGTGTGCAGGAGGCAAGCTGATCGATGTTTCTAGCTCTCTATCCCTCTCCCTTCCTCTCTGTAAAAAATCAATAAAATATGTTTAAAAAAAATAGAAAGAAATTATATCCATGACATAGAATAATAAATTATACTTCTAGAAATCAGACAAATCTAAATAAAATGGGAAGATACGAAAAAAATCAACTAAAAATCTTAGAAATGTAAAACATTAATTTAAACAAAAATTATCACTGAAAATTTTAAAATATTTGAAGTTTGAAAAAAGTGAATTACTGCATATTAAGAACGAAGGATACACTTTAAGTGGTGGACATAGATCTATTAAAAACTAAGAAAGACCTAAAATAAATAGGTTAAGGTTTAACTCTGGAGGCTATAAAAGCAGTAATAGAGTAAACCAAAGCCAGCCGAAGAAAGGAAATCTTCAAGCTGTGAGGGGAAGTGAGGATTGCCACCACCACGTCATGCTGGCTGGAATGTGGGAAGGGTGAGAGCTGGATAAACCACCTGAGAACATGGAAGAAAAGCAGTCAATTTCAGGATGACATAAACTCTGGTTCTTGACACCACGAAGCCACCAAATCTGCCTGGACTGCTTGAATTTTTAGGGGAGGGAGAAATACACTTCTGTCACTGTTAAACCACTGTTCTTTTAGCCTTTGTACATCTAACATGTACAGAGCTACATCCAAACTAAAACAATTATAAAGAGTCAACTCAGAAATATAAAAATATGAGGGAGGATGGGTGCACTATTGTTTATTTTATTGTAATATTATAGCATTGATATGAACTTTTAGTGCCCTCAAGGATGGCTTTCATATACAGAACTGGTTGAGTGTTATCCCATGCACCGAGAGGTCACTGATTTGATTCCTGGTCAGGGCACATGCCAGGGTTTCAGGCTTGATACCCAGTAGGGGGCCTGCAGGAGGCAGCTGATCTATGTTTTTCTCTCTCTCCCCACCTCTCTCTTCTGCTCTTTCTAAAAAATCAATGAAAATATTAAAAAATATATATGCAGAACTGATCATTCAGATTTATTTATTCTTTAATGATTCATATTTAATTATTAGCATTATAATTTCAAAATCCCAGTTTACCTTAGAAATTGTTTTATTCAAGTCTAATTCATTTTCCTACAAATTTAAGACACCCTACCAATAGAGTATATCACTCTAATAGGCCAACATTTATAAATATGTTGTATTTTGTTTTCTTTCTAGTATTTTTGTGCTTAGACTTAACAAACAAAATGGTCTCAAGTACTTAAATAACTCTTTAAAAATATTAAATTGAACTTGGAAATATTGAAAAATGTAAGTTTGAAAAATGTCTTCAATACATAAAATGCCAGGTATATGTATATAATTTATCTTTCTTTTTCTTTTTCTTTTTCTTTTTTTCTTTTTTAGGGTAATAATGCAAGCATACACAAGAAAAAAGGAGTAGAATACTCATCACTAAGATTAAACAATAATTAAGGGTTTTTTTGCCCTTTTGGTTCACCTAAGCTCTTTCTGTTTCTTTGAATCTGCCTATTTTGGATATTTCATAAGAATGGAATCATACAATGTGTCATTGTTTGTAAGTGGCTTCTTTCACTTAGTATAATGTATTCAAAGATCACCCATTTTGTGACCTATAGCAGTAGTTCATTCCTTTTTTAAAAATATTTTTATTTATTTCAGAGAGGAAAGGAGAGGGAGAGAGAGATAGAAACATCATTGATCAGCTACCTCCTACACACCCCTCACTGGGGATTGAGCCTGCGACCTGGGCATGTGTCCTGACTAGGAAATAAACTGTGACCTCCTGCTTCATAGGTTAATGCTCACTCAAATCACTGAGCCACTCCGGCCAGGCCAGTAGTTCATTCCTTTTTATTGTTGAATAATACTTCTTTGTATGGATTATCATACTGTTTATTCATTCATTTCTCAATTGATGAATATTTGGACTGTTTGCCACAAATAAGTATTCTTTTTTTTTTCAAATATATTTTATTGATTTTTTACAGAGAGGAGGGAGAGGGAGAGAGAGTTAGAAACATCAATGAGAAAGAAAAATCAATCATTGCCTCCTGCACACCCTCCCCCCCCCACTGGGGATGTGCCCTCAACCAAGGTACATGCCCTTGACCAGAATCGAACCTGGGACCCTTGAGTCCGCAGGCCTACGCTCTACCCACTGAGCCAAACCAATTAGGGCAAGTATTCATTTTTATGTGTATGAACCACCTTAAAAACATGCTTGTAACATAGATTATTTCAAACATATGCAGAAAAAAAGAGAATAATATAATAAATTCCATGTACTTAGCACCCAGCTCAACAATTGTCATTAGTTATTTCTTTTCTTTATATTATCACCCATTTCCCCAATTGCATACAATTATTTTGAAACAAATCCTTGACATCATATGATTTCATTTAAAAATATTTCAATACTAGTATTTATCTCTAATGACAAAAACTCTCCTTTTACAATACAATTATAATATCACTAGAGGCCTGGTGCAAAAATTTGTGCACAGGTTGGGGGGTGTCCCTGAGCTCGGCCTGCACCCTCTCCAATCCGGGACCCCTCGGGGAATATACAACTGCCTCTCGCAATCTGGGACCACTGACTCCTAACCGCTTGCCTGCCTGCCTGCCTACCTGATCACCCCTAACCACCTCTGCCTGCCTGATCACCCTTAGCGATCAGTATTCCTACTTTTTTGATTAAAGATATTACTAGAGGCCCAGTGCATGAAATTCGTGCATGGAGGGGGGGTGTCCCTCAGCCCAGCCTGTACCCTCTCCAATCTGGGACCCCTAGAGGGATGTCCAACTGCCCGTTTAGGCCCAATACCTAAACGCTGGCTCCCAACTGCTCACCTGCCTGCCTTCCTGATTGCCCCTAACCACTTCTGCCTGCCAGCCTGATCACCAGCTAACCACTCCGCTGCCAGCCTTATTGATGCCTAACTGCTCCCCTGCCAGCCTGTTTGCCCCCAACTTCCCTCCTCTGCCGGCCTGATCACCCCTAACTGCCCTCCCCTGCCAGCTTGATCACCTCCAACTGCCCTCCCTTGCAGGCCGGGTGCCTCCCAACTGCCCTCCCCTGCTGGCCATCTTGTGGTGGCCATCTTGTGTCCACATGGGGGCAGGATCTTTGACCACATGGGGGCAGCCATATTGTGTGTTGGAGTGATGGTCAATCTGCATATTACTCTTTTATTAGATAGGATAGAGGCATGGTGCAGGAGTGGGGGCCAGCTGGTTTGCCCTGAAGGGTGTCCCAGATCAGGGTGGGGGTTCCCTTGGTGTGTGGGGCGGCCTGAGCAAGGTGCCTGTGGTGGTTTGCAGGCCGGCCATGCCCCCTGGCGACCCAAGCAGCAGCCCTGGTATCTGGAATTTATTTACCTTCTACAATTGAAACTTTGTAGCCTAGAGAGGAGCCAAGCCTCCTGCATGCTCCACAGCTGGCAGCCATTTCTGTTTGGGTTAATTCACCTTCTATAATTGAAACTTTCTAGCCTTAAGCGGAGGCCTGGGCCCGGCCAGGGTGTGCAGAAAGCTTTGCTTTCTCCGTTGCCGCGGGCAACCCTGGCCTGCTCTCTCCAGCTCCATGGCTGCCGCCATTCTGTTTGAATTTGTTTACCTTCTATAATTGAAACTTTGTAGCTTGAGTGGAGGCTTAGGCCTGGCAAGGGCATGCGGAAAGCTTGGCTTCCTCTGTTGCTTGGGAAACCTTGCTCTCTGTGGCTGTAGCCATCTTGGTTGGGTTTATTTGCATACTAGCCCTGATTGGCTGGTGGGCGTGGCTTGGGATAGCAAAGGTGCGGTCAATTTGCATATTACCCTTTTATTAGGTAGGATGATATAGATTTTATAGATATTACTAGAGGCCCAGTGCATGATTAAATCATGGATGTGTAGGGTCCCCTACACTCTTTCGCTTTCGATGGCGGGGGAGCTGGGTGCCTGTCTGCTGGTGCCTGAGCGGACTGGCACCCAGCTCCCACACTTTCGCTTTCGATCGTGGGGCAGCTGTGTGCCTGTCCGCTGGTGCACCAGGCCTTTCAGAAGCCTCCGCCGCGGCGGAGGCTTCTGAAAGGCCTGGTGCCGGAGCAGACAGGCACCCAGCTCCCCCGCTTTTGATGGTCCGTGGTGGGACGTGAGCTTGCTGCCCCAGAGGCCCCTTCTGTGCTGCAGCACAGCCATGGTGCAGACGTTAAGCTCGCGTCGCCAGCGGCGACACGAGCTCAGTGTCCCACCCGCCCAATCGGCCATCCTGGCCACCCCGAGTCCCGCCCCCCTGCGCCTCCTGGCCAATCGTGGGCATAGCGAAGGTATGGTCAATTTGCATATTTGTCTATTATTAGGTAGGATGATTTTAGTTTGTTTTCTTGTGTTTTATGGTCTGTTTGAAATAGAATATAAAAAGGTCTATATATTATCATTGATTAATAATAATTTCTTAAGTGTCTTTAATGTGCAGGTTTTCCCTTCTTACACTAAAACTGGTCCTTTTGTCTGATTTTCCTCTAGTCTGGATTGCATCTCATGGTGTCACTTAGCATGTGCCTCGGTCCTCTGTATTTCCTGTGAGAAAAAGAAGATTAAAGATGCTAGTTGGTTTCTTCAGCACCCATTATATACAGGTAGCTGGTGTGGAATATTTCTACCAAGAACCGTATAATGTTTCATTTTTTATGTCATCAGCCGTGTTGATCATTGCCTAGAAACACTAATTCATTAAGAGTTTCAAACTGTGATATTTATATTATTCCTTCTTCATTCATTAGTTAGATTACTTCTGTAAAAAAGAAACTTCCCATTGTTGAATATTTGATTACATGAGGTACAGTTTTTATAGAAAAAAAGGGAAAAAGCTTGATTCTTTTTCTCTACTGACCCAATGCATTACATAATGCATTGGTTTCCTAGAATCTTTAAAGAATTATCAGTATGTTGCTGTTTGATATTATTATGTAATGATGGATTTAGAAATATTTTATGTGTTTAAATAAATATATTCTATGTGTTTAAATCCATTTTAATTGTCATCCTTATTGATTCTCAAATTTGTCCCTCTTTGCCCAATAAGAACTCCTGAGTCCCTTGGACCCAATCCCAATAGTTTTTGATATATTTCTTGCTATTTGGTAAGACAAAATGTCCTAGGCTCATCTTGTACATTTCCAGCACCAGACCTGGAATGCTCTTCATTTCTTCATCTCTTGTTTTCCTTTGTTTTGTTTTAAGTGGGAAAGTGGTATTTGGAAAACATGATCTAAATATTACCTTTTTGAACTTAATCCTATCTAATAAAGAGGGAATATGCTAATTGACCATCATGCCCTCACAACGATGGCAGCACCCACAGCCAATAAGGAGGGAATATGCTAATTAACTCCCACACCCTCAAAGATGGTGGCGCCCACAGACACAAGATGTCAGCACCCAGTCCCCTCAGCCCCGCTGGGGCAGCAGGCATGTGGCACGGCCAGGCCCGCCCCCAGGAGAGTCTGGATGCTCTGCACGCCTGCCTCCAGAGTCCCCCAGTCCCCTCAGCCCCCAGCCCCCCAGGGCTGGCCCAAGGCTTGCCTGTGCTTCAGATGGTGGCTGCCCAGCTGTCCAGGGCTGGCCCAAGGTGCAGGTAAGCCTTGGATGGTGGATGCCCAGCCGCCCAGGGCCAGCTCGAGGTGCAGGAAAGCCTTGGATGGGGCTGCCCAGCCAACACCCGAGACACAGGCAAGTCTTGGATGGGATGGTGGCTGCCCTGCAGCCCAGGGCCACCCGAGGCTCAGGTAACCAGGGCCAGCCGAGGCTTGAGCTGCCAGCAGTGGCAGCAGCAGAGGTGTGATGGGGGCATCGCCTTCCCCTGATTGCCGGGTCACCTCCCACCCCTGAGGGCTCCCAGACTGTGAGAGGGTACAGGCCAGGCTGTGGGACCCCCCCACCCCTCCAGTGCATGAATTTTCATGCACCGGGCCTCTAGTATAAGTATAATATCCTGGGGCATCAATGAAATATTTCATGTGACTAAAACATTTATATTGAATTTTGCCAACTTACTCTCTGAATCTCAATCCTATCTAATAAAAGAGTAATATGCAAATTGACCATCACTCCAACACACAAGATGGCTGCCCCCATGAGGACACAAGATGGCTGTCACAAGATGGCCAGCAGGAGAGGGTAGTTGGGAGGGACCAGACCTGCAAGGGAGGGCAGTTGGGGGCGATCAAGCCTGCAGGGGAGGGCAGTTAGGGGTGACCAGGCCGGCAGAGGAGGGAAGTTGGGGGCAACCGGGCCTGCAGGGAAGGGCAGTTGGGGGGGGACACAGGCCTGCAGGGGAGGGCAGTTAGGGGCGACCAGACCTGCAGGGGAGGACAGTTAGGGGTGACCAGACTTGCAGGGGAGGACAGTTAGGGGCAAACAGGCTGGCAGGGGAGCAGTTAGGCATCAATCAGGCTGGCAGTGGAGTGGTTAGGGGGTGATCAGGCTGGCAGGCAGGCAAGCAGTTGGAAGCCAGCAGTCCTGGATTGTCAGAGGGATGTCCAACTGCACGTTTAGGCCTGATCGGGATCGGGCCTAAACAAGCAGTTGGACATCCCTCAAGGGGTCCCAGATTGGAGAGGGTGCAGGCTTGGCTGAGGGACACATACCCCCTGTGCACGAATTTCATGAACCGGGCCTCTAGTTTTCTTATAAAATGCAGACTGTAATAATCGTTACTCATAGGTTTCTGGTGCATATTAAACAAGACAATACATGCAAGGTATCTAGAATAGTGCCTGAGAGTGAACATTTAGTAAATAAATGTTAATTATAATTTAACACCCAGCCTTAGCTTTATATGCATATTTCCATATATGGCGATTTATTTTAAGATCACAATATTATTCTTTGACAGCTTATTGCTCCTCTTGATTACCTCTCCTGACACTCCAAATTTCCCTGACCTGATTCGAGCACTCAAACTCTCATACAGCAGGGCTCAATTATGGAAGCCAGGAGAGAGAGCAACCAACTCCAGCGTTATTTTTTGTTTTTTGGAAGGCCATCTGCTACCATGACCCATTTCACAACATGCAAATTCATCAGCCGAGTGCAATTTCCCTTCAATCAGTGGCCCAGTAAATATAATTACAGTGCTAATTTTAAATTCCAAATGGTCAGCTCAGGTTAAAGAATGCCCATTCATCAGTCAAGATCCTACAATTAATTGAGAAAACAAAGGGTCCACATGCCAGGGTTTTGACAGAAAAGTCGAAACAAGTTTGTTTCCCCTCACCTCTTAGGCCACGGCACACAACAAACAGATGGTTCAAATCTTTCCCTTTATTTATTTATTTATTTATTTTTGCATTGAAAAGAGCAATTTGATGCTGCAGCGAATGGGTAAGGAAATTTACCTTCACAAATCTGGTCCTTTCAGGACTGGGCTGATCTCTTTAATGGGAATGGGTTGGCCTATCTATGAAAAAACTTTATGTAAAACCCACATTAAAAATAAAATTACTTTGTGATAAATAAATATTTTCAAAATAATGTATTGGTTCCCTACAACCTCTAAAGAATATCAATGTGCTGTTGGATTGGATAATGTACCAAAAATTGCTTTGCGAGGTATTATTAGGACAATTGATGGAATTGGTGTATGATTGATTGTACATTAAAGTATTTTGTCAATATTAAATTTCCTGAATTTGATAACTGTTTTGTTCTTAGAAAATATTTATTTAGTAAAAGGAGTAAAAAGATATGATGTCTTCAAAATACTGTCAAATTTAGAAAAAAAATTAATGTGTGTGTGCGTGTGTGTGTGTGTGTGTGTGTGTGTGTGTGTGTGGAGAGAGAGAGAGATTTCCAAAAGCCAACCTCAGAAATGAGTCAAAGGGATCTCTTGCCTCTTCCCAGGAAGACATGAGCTCCTTGTGCCTCAGGAGCCCTTACAATTAGGAAGCAACCATGGTTAGGAGATTGCTGCTAACTTTCACCATGCCTGCTACAATTGGTACCAGTGAGATGAATGCCCCATGCCCTGCCTGATAGCACCATGTAGCAACGACAGATGCCAGTGAAAAGCACACAGCTCCATTATCCTATCGCCAGTGAAAACATCAGCAGTAAGGCCTCTACCTCATTTCTGCCTTCCAAATCTCATCTAACTTGGGAATCACAAATCCCAGCCAGAACTCCAGATATAAGGCAGTCTGTAAAATGTAGTTTTTAGGTTTCTAGCCTCTATAGTAGAGAAAAGCACACCAGAAGGAGGTTGGAATAAATGTTAAGTGCTAATATGAGTACTGACTGTCTTTTAGAGGTAGGAGGATTAAGTGAGATGATATATCAAATACATAACAGTTTCTGCACACAGTAGTCGTCAATAAATAGTATAAATATTAAGTCTGCAGAACTTAAATAGTCATCTTTTTGCTACAAAGCTGTACTGCTGCAGTTTTAAAAATTAAATAGAACAATGTTTTTTTCCTATCATTCATGGACTTTCATGAGAATGGAATATGAGAGTGAAGGGTATTCCTTATTCAAAAGGTCATTAACATTCACAGGTGGCCTGCAATATTCCAGGTGGTATGTTCCTAATTTATCTTCTTTTACTCACGTGTTCCTCATCACTCCACTAAGATCTTGTTATAGAATTTCATGTGGAAGCTGAATAACTTTCTCAAATCCCGTGACTGGTAAGAGGCTGGGACTTGATACAGACCCGGATCTGCTGACTTCAGAGCATGTGACTTCCATTAAGTCATAGAAAAGTGCATGGGTGCTCCTAAGGGGCCAGTAGGACTGGCTAGAGAAGATGAGGCACAGAACTTGGTACTGATCTACAGGATGTAGACTATCAGCAGTGTTTCTTCATGCGTGGTTGGGTTGTTTAATGGAAAGGTAAGTAAAGGGCTTAGACCTGTGCCACAGGTAAGTGGTCCGTAAATACTAGCTAGTATGAGTCTTGTGAAAGGATGTTTAAACATTGACTGGATGGTAAGATTAGCTGGCTTGCATCATACAGAGCATCCATTTCTAAAAAAAAAATTGTTAATGACTCAATAATAATAAAAGGAGTTCTCTATGTGGCTTGATATTGCAATGACAGAAATCTCTAGCTTCTAGGAATTTCACCATTTACCAGCATTGTGACTTTGGGCGAATCACTTAATCTAGCTTGCTTCCGTTTCTTCATTTGTAAGTGGGAATAATAATCCTATGAACATCATAGGGTTGTTACGAGGATTAAGTGTTTAACATATACAATGTGTGCTTTGTTCTTACTTTGGTTACTGTTTGCTTTACCAAAATGGGATACTACATATAATTTTCTTCATCTTCCTTTCCTTATCCATTAATATCTCATGAAAATAATTTTAAATCATTTGGCATAATACCAATTCACTCGTCTAAGTGGCTTCATCCTACCTAATAATAGACAAATATGCAAATTGACTGTACCTTCGCTATGCCCGCGATTGGCCTGGAGGTGCGGGGGGGGCGGGACTCGGGGTGGCCGGGGTAGCCTATTTGGCCAGCGGGACACTGAGCTCGCGTCGCCAGCGGCACTCAGCATCTGCGCCATGGCTGTGCTGCGGCACAGAAGGGGCCTCTGGGGCAGCGAGCTCACGTCCCACCGCGGACCATCAAAAGCAGGGGAGCTGGGTGCCTGTCCACTCAGGCACCAGGCCTTTCAGAAGCCTCCGGCGGGGTGGAGGCTTCTGAAAGGCCTGGTGCACCAGCGGACAGGCGCCCAGCTCCCCTGCAATCGAAAGCAAAAGTGTGGAAGCTGGGTGCCTGTCCCCTCAGGCACCAGCCTTTCAGAAGCCTTCACCGTGCCAGAGGCTTCTGAAAGGCCTGGTGCACCAGCGGACAGGCACCCAGCTCCCCCGTGATCGAAAGCGAAAGCGTGTAGGGGACCTTACACGTGCATGATTCAATCATGCACTGGGCCTCTAGTAATATTTATAATATGGATACATAGTAATTCATTTAGAACCTCAGCTTTATTTATAGTTTTTCTCTAAGAACAATGCATTAAAAATCTTATGCATGTGATTGTTGTGTGAAAACAACAGTTTGGTGCACAAATTGGAGGTCTACATGGATTTTTAAAGACAAAACATACTCATATAATCAGCACCCGGGCCAACAAACTGAAATCACCAGCCCCCAGAGGCAATGGGCCTCCTCTGGTCACTGACAGCCAACCTCCCGACTCCCCTGAATTGTGTGTGTTTTGAACAGTATATAAATGTAATCATGCCCTTGTACTCTCTTGTGCCTGGCTTTTTTATGTGAGGTTCATCCATATTGATGCGTGGAGCTATAATGTGCTCATTCTTATTCCTGTACAGTTTACTATCACATGAATATGACAATTAACTTGTCCATTCTACTCCTCATAAGTGGTTGGATGCCTTCCAGGTTTAGGTTTATATAAATGTTACTTCAGTCAACATTCGTCTACATTTCTCCTGGTAAACATATATGTCTACATCTCTGCAGGGCACATACGAAGAGTGGTATTGCTACATCACAACGTATACATATGTTCAGATTTAAGACACTGACAAACAGGTTTTCAAGGTGATGGTATCAATTTACACTTCTACCAGGAGTGTGTGATAGTTTTGGTTCCACACTCTTGCCAAAACTTGTCATTTTTCTTGTACATAAGTTTTTAATATCTATGGAATACATGATCAAAAGTGGGATTGCTGAATCAAAGTTTATATGTAGTTTCAACTTTAACAGATGTGGCAGATTTTTTCCAGAAAGTTTGTGACTGTACATTTTCCCCAGGAGTATAAAAGAATATTCTTCTCTTTATGTCTCCACCAACAATAAATATTATTGCTGTTTTTAATTTTTGTCATTCTGATGGATGTAAAATAATATAACACTGTTATTTTAATTTGCACTCTACTATTAGTTCATTTTTATATTTGTTGGTCACGTGGGTTTGATCTATGAACTATATTTTTTTTAAATTATTTTTATAAATTTGTTTTTAATTCAATTTATTGGGGTGACATTGATTTTCAAAACCATTCAGGTTTCAAGTGTACAACTCAATAAAACATCATCTTCACACTGCATTGTGCTCCCATTGCCTCAAGCAAAGTCTCTTTTTGACCCTATTTCCTCCTCCCCCTTTGCCCACCTCCACCTACCCCTCACCCCCTCTGGCCATCACCACACAGTTGTCTGTATCTATGTGTTACTATATATGTCTTTTGGGTAATCCCTTCACCTGCTTTCTTTATGATAGAGGGAATGTCATTGAGTTTGTGACCTATAACAAAGGATTGAAGGACTGACTTGCTCAGAGAAGAAAAGGCCTAAGGGAAATTCTTTTAGCTGTCTGAATATTTAAAGGCTCATGTTCTGAAGGATTCCTTGTATTCTACCTATCTTTTGAAGGACAGAATTGAGACCAATGAATGGAAGTTATGACATATTTTAAGTTAAATTAAGAAAAACCTTCAAAACAATAGGGTCATCACATTAAAAAAATAAAAACAAACTTTCTCTGAGGCTGTAAATGATCTGTTCTTACACGTGTTTATAGTGACGCTATCTACACGTGTGTATGTGTGTGTGTGGAAGGGTGTTGGAGAGGACTTTGCTGAAGTAGAGATGGACTTGGATGAATGGTTCCAAAGCCGGTTTATGCCTGACAATCAAATGAGAAACTTGAAAATGCAGATTCTCAGTGTGCTGCCTTGAAGATTTTATTAAAGAAAGCCTAGGGAGAGGCTTAGAAATCTGTAATTTTAAAACACTAACCATGTGATTCTGATGTAGTCTGTATACAGATCAACATTTGAGAAACACAAGACTAGATAACCTCTAGAATCTAGAATCTCTAGAATCTCTTTGGATTTTAAAATGATCTATTTTATCAGCTCCTGTGTTAGTGATGTTATTTACACAAAACGTGATAAGAGGCTGGTAACAAAGGAATGTAAACAACCCCATCCATAGCTCTTTGCCCTTTCGGACTAGCAGCTACCCAAGGAAATATGAGAAATATATTTCCCCCTACAAATGAGTATGTCTTAACTATAATCCTCATACAAACAAAACTTCCTGTGAAATTATGAGTTGCAGGTTAATAATTTGTAGGCAAAGCATCTTAGGAATTTTGCAGTTGTGTGTGTGTGTGTGTTGCGGGGGGGAGGGGGTTGTTCATGATCTCAGATGTTACTTCTGTAAGGACACTACTCAAGCCCCTATTTAAACTGAGCGACATTAAAAAGAATGAGCGCTATGGTCATGGGTCTGATGTGGTCCTCACCTCCGTCTCCTTATCTCTAAAGTTCCGACAACAATAGAATATTTACTCTGCGGAGATTGCCTCTCAGAATTAAATGAGATGTCAGATAACGTGTCTAGTGCAGCACTTGGCACATACACAAAAGTACTTAATATCTATTACTTCCTTTCTGTTCTTTACAGTTCCAGCAAAAGTCACTTTATTTTTAATACAGCTTTTTCTCTTCTTTCTACAATTCAGGAAGTCAGAAAGTACGTTTGGTTTTTTGGCACAGTGGTTTAAAAATATTACAAGCATTTAAAAATATTTGGCTTCTTTTTTTGATAATGAACGAAGGTACATAGTGTTTTAGCCCTAGATGTTGATAAAACATTTCAAGGATATTTAAAGGAAAGTATTTATATTCAAGGAAGAGAAATATTTGGTCTTAGTAGGAACACTTCAAAGGTCATAAAAGGAGCTATTTTCAGAGTATCCTCATCTATCCCAAAAGTACTGAATAAGTTAGACCATTCTTTAACTTTCAACTAATTATTTTGGGTTTCAGCTATTTCCTTAGGTCTAATATCCAGTTTAATATGTTTAATTTTATTACTAATTTATCCTACTAAAGTAAGACACTTAAGCCATGGCTTTCCCAAGTGTCTACTAAAAGCATAGAAATTTGGACCTTGGTCACTGAACCTTGGGTTGTAGTAGGGGCAGCTACCTCTTAGTGTAAAAGGAAACATCCAGAACTATTTCCTTTAGACCAGGTGAACAAATAGGTAAGTCAGGCTCAGTTTCAACCAGGTTCCCAATGATAAGGGATCTGTCTGGTTAGTTTTGTAAAATAAGTGCATGGCACACAGTAGGTATCTCAGATAAATAAATGAATGAATAAATACAAAAGAATTAGGAGCTACAATTGAAAACAAACAAGACTGAATTGAAAGAGTTAAAAGTTTCTGATTAGTTTGGGTCTAGGAATATGGAAAACCAGAAGACCCCAAACAGGCTTCTTATGTCTTGGTTCAATACAATGGCAGATTGTCAGGCAATGAATGAAGAAAACATTCTTTAGAATTCTTCTTGCAAAAGCACTATATACATCTGCAAGAAATACTTTAATAAGCCCTTTGAGGTAATAAGTGAGAACCCCAAGGGACCTGGTGTGGATATAGTTGCCAGTATAAGGCAAGGGAGAAGGGATTTATTTATGCTTCCGGAATGATGAGGGGAAGCAAAAATGGAATGGTAGAGGAGCCCAAACTTGCCAGAACACTCCTGTGCTGTGATATGAATAAAGTCTATTAAACCATCACAGATGCTTGCTGCTCTAGTTGAACTTCTTGCTGAAATGAGAGAAGAGATGGTTTGACAAGCTGTTTAAGGTGACAATAAACAGAGGCAGTGGGCCTGGAGGCAAGAGAATTGAGGCTGAGAGATGCAGGAGGAAACTTGGTACAAGAATTTGCAGAATTTGTGAGGAGGGTTTTGGATTATCTCAAGCAATAGAATTAGGATTTAGACAAGTTTATCAGATCTCTGGGTGGCAAGGTGCAGTGAGACTCTGCTGACATCTTGATTATATGAGTAGTCTTCAAGAAATTACATTCTTAGAGGAAAGTTGAATGACCACTTCTATAGGTAGGTCTTTCCCTGTCCCAGGCAGTGGTGCTTAGTTTATTGAATTAATATCCAAGCATTTAACATCCATTGTGGTCCAGAGACTATGGCAGGCAAGGGAGATTCAAATAGTCATAATAATAACAATACTAATAATAAACATTACTATTAACATGCATTAATAAGATATATGTACACACATTTTTTTCTTAAGAGTTTACAATCTAGTAGGATGAATAAAACAAGCTTACTAATAATATCAGTGCAAGAAATACCCAAGTACCCTGAGGCACAAAGGCCCAAAAGAAGGAGAAGTAACTTCAGGCTGGGAAGAACTCATGAAGGAGGTGGCGTTTGAGTGGATAGTGAAGCATGAGTAGGGAGTCAACAGGCAGAGGTCTTAAGTGAGGGCATTTCAAGTATCTCAGGTAGCAAAAGTAAAGAAACAGAGATGAGAAGAGGAACAATATTTTGGAAGAAAGTAGTACAGATCCATTAGGCTGAGCAGAAGGAACACAATTTTCTTCTTGTGGTTCTTGACCCCAGGAATCTATCCATCAAACTATCCCTATTTCTCAGAAGAGCCCAGTCACATTCTTTGCCAAATTATGACCAACATTTGACAGTGGCTGAGAATATTCACTTGGTGACTGATCTAGACCCAGTACTTTTACTTTTGGCTCATTTTACTTGTGTCCTGGGATAAGACAAATTCAGCTTAGATTTGTTACCTAAGTGATTATCATACCCTAAAACTAAATGCCCTGGGCCTTTGGGCTTACTGTGTCTCTCTGTACTGGAATTTTCAGATATTCGAAGTTTACTGATGCAGGGACATCCTTCCCCTTCTCCATAATATCCCAGACACACAGAAATGGACATTGCTCCCAACAAACAAAAACAAAAAACATGGTCTTAACTTTTGTGGAAATTCTATTGGAGAAAATCAGCAGAGTATCAAAGCAGGTCTCCCATCTGATCTTTCTTTCTGACATCTGCACCAAATAAGCAGTTGTTCCTTTGGACTTTTGGATGGTGCCAGGATTTAGTAAATGTTGCTAAAAGCTCCAAATCAAGCTGGTTGGTTGAGGCCAGATGGGTAGCTCATTCCTCTGCAGGGCGATGTTACAGCACACTTACTTTTACTTCTGGCTAGAGTACCCCAGTTTCCTACCCCAGACCTCTGAACACCCATGGCTTGTCCCTGGAAAACTTGAAGTTGGGCTTAAAGCCTTGTTTGTTTCCTTTCAAGTGTATGTTCTGGACTGAGTAGTGAAATCTTCTCAAAGTCCATGCTGCTGGAACTCAAGCTTGTATTTTATGAACTCGAATGGTCTGTGTTCCTGGAAATGATTCCACCCAAAACCAAAATGAACAGCCTACTCTGGAGCATGCTTTGCTTTCAAAAGCCTCAGTATTTTTAAGCATTTCTCCAAGAAGGTAGCCCTTTTCTGAAATCCTTTGCACAGAAATGCAAGCCTCTGAAAATAAAATAAAAACATTTTCAAGGTGCTAAATTTTAGATGTAGTTTTTCATTGGTTCCAATATGGTTCCCTCTCTATTGCTATGATAAGGTTAACCCTGTCATTCTTATTTGGCAAGTTTGGGCTCTATATTTTTTGGATTTCCAAATGTTTCTTTCATCCCCACTGTACATTAGGATACATTTTATAAAAGACTTTTGTTTGACCACGCACTTACGATGACAAAATATTCTTGCATGAATAAATTTGAATAAGTAAATGTTTGTTCCCCAAGCACGAAACAGCCATCATTGTAAACATTTCAATTAAATTCATTTCAAGTCACCTCAATTAAATCTTAATTATTATAAACCAATAAAAAATAAGAAGCTGGATAGAGAGACCACACTTTTCTTTTGCTCCACAGGGGTCCTTCTGGTGGGAATGTTGGACCAGAAGAACAGGTTGGGTCACTATGAATAGCCAAGCATATACACTTAGGGCTACAGGAAAGACAGGACAGCCTTCAAGCTGAAAACGCTTAATTCTAAATCAAGGACTTGTTCTTTCTTATCAATTTTCAACTTAAAGAACTTATACCTCTTCACGGTTTCAGTGGTGGAGAGATGAAAGGGGAGACTGATCTTTTATTTTTTTATTTTATTTTTTTTATTTTTATTTTTAAAATTTCTTTATTGATTAAGGTGTCACATATTTGTCCTCATCCCCCCATTCCCATCCCCCCCCTCCCCACGCATGCCCCAACCCCCTGTTGAACTTAACCGTTGGATAGGCTCATATGCATGCACACAAGTCCTTTGGTTGAACTCTCCCCCTCCCCCCACCCTCCCCTATCCTCCCTCTGAGGCCCGATAGTCCAGATCGATGCCTCCTTGCTTCTGGTTCTGTTCTTGTTCCTCAGTCTATGTTGTTCATCATTTCCCCTAGATGAGCGAGATCATATGTCACTAGATATATACTTATGAGAACTGAATGTGAGACGAGCAATAATAGTTATGCTGACAGGCAGATGGATCAGTCTGTAGTGAGTTTCCTTCTGGACCAACAGTTTTTTTGAGACCCAATTTCAATGTCCACCAGTTCCTTATGTGTACATGTCAGCACTGACCCCTCAGCTCTGGATGGTGGACAAATGGTGGTAACGGAGGTCCGACTCCCTCTGGTTTGGTCTCGGCCGGACCAAGGGGCACGGCTTCACCCGGACTAAGGGGCACGTGGCCTCACCCGGATCTAGGGACACATGGTCTCACCCGTACCCAGGGACGCTTGGGCTCTCCCAGACCCAGGGGCACGTGGCCTCCCCTGGGCCTAGGTGCACGAGGCCCCACCCGGATTCAGGGACACATGGTCACACCCGGACCCCGGGACACTTGGGCTCTCCCAGACCCAGGGGCACGTGGCCTCATCCGGGCCTAGGTGCACGAGGCCTCACCCGGATCCAGGGACACATGGTCTCACCCGGACCCAGGGACACTTGGCCTCTCCCAGCCCCAGGGGCACGTGGCCTCACCCGGGCCTAGGTGCACGAGGCCTCACCCTGATCCAGGGACACATGGTCTCGCCCGGACCCAGGGGTGCGTGGCCTCTCTCAGACCCAGGGGCACGTGGCCTCACCTGGACCTAGGTGCATGAGGCCTCACCCGGATCCAGGGACACATGGTCTCACCCGGACCCAGGGACGCTTGGCCTCTCCCAGCCCCAGGGACACGTGGCCTCACCCGGGCCTAGGTGCACAAGGCCTCACCCGGATCCAGGGACACACGGTCTCACCCGGACCCAGGGACGCTTGGCCTCTCCCAGCCCCAGGGGCACGTGGCCTCACCCGGGCCTAGGTGCACGAGGCCTCACCCGGATCCAGGGACACATGGTCTCGCCCGGACCCAGGGGTGCGTGGCCTCTCTCAGACCCAGGGGCACATGGCCTCACCCGGGCCTAGGTGCACGAGGCCTCACCCGGATTCAGGGACACATGGTCTCGCCCGGACCCAGGGGTGCGTGGCCTCTCTCAGACCCAGGGGCACGTGGCCTCACCTGGACCTAGGTGCACGAGGCCTCCCCCGGATCCAGGGACACATGGTCTCACCCGGACCCAGGGACGCTTGGGCTCTCCCAGCCCCAGGGACACGTGGCCTCACCCGGGCCTAGGTGCACAAGGCCTCACCTGGATCCAGGGACACATGGTCTCACCCGGACCCAGGGACGCTTGGCCTCTCCCAGCCCCAGGGGCACGTGGCCTCACCCGGGCCTAGGTGCACGAGGCCTCACCCGGATCCAGGGACACATGGTCTCGCCCGGACCCAGGGGTGCGTGGCCTCTCTCAGACCCAGGGGCACATGGCCTCACCCGGGCCTAGGTGCACGAGGCCTCACCCGGATTCAGGGACACATGGTCTCGCCCGGACCCAGGGGTGCGTGGCCTCTCTCAGACCCAGGGGCACGTGGCCTCACCTGGACCTAGGTGCACGAGGCCTCCCCCGGATCCAGGGACACATGGTCTCACCCGGACCCAGGCGCGCTTGGCCTCCCCCAGACCCAGGGGCACGTGGCCTCACCTGGGCCTAGGTGCATGAGGCCTCACCCGGATCCAGGGACACATGGTCTCACCCGGACCCAGGGACGCTTGGCCTCTCCCAGACCCAGGGGTGCGTGGCCTCTCTCAGACCCAGGGGCACGTGGCCTCACCTGGACCTGGGTGCACGAGGCCTCACCCGGATCCAGGGACACATGGTCTCACCCGGACCCAGGGACGCTTGGCCTCCCCCAGACCCAGGGGCACGTGGCCCCACCCGGGCCTAGGTGCACGAGGCCTCCCTCGGATCCAGGGACACATGGTCTCACCCGGACCCAGGGGCGCTTGGCCTCTCCCAGACCCAGGGGCGCTTGGCCTCACCCGGGCACGGGACCCAGCGTCATCCGGGTCCAGGGGCACTTGGCCTCACCCGGACCCGGAATCTGGCCTCACCCGGACCCAGGGGCACAGGGCCCCACCCAGACCCAGGGACGCGAGGCCCCACCCATACCCGGAAGCGCGCAACCACTCCCGAGCCCAGAGGCGCGCAACCCCGCCCGCACCCGGGTCCCAGCGGGGCCCCGTCCTCCCGATCCCAATTCCCACCAGTCAACCCCCCCCCCCCAGCAACCCCCCCGGCCATCCTGCCAGAGCTCCAGGACGGCCGCCGCAGAACTCGTCGGGCGGCTGCTCAGCGAAGCTCCGGTGCGCCCGGTGTGTGGCGGTGGGCCGGTCCGGCGTCTGGGTCCGCAGCGGCAGCCGGTCGCCGAGCATGCGCACCCGTCCGCCCCCAGGGCACCGAGATTCCTGAAGGACTCGGAGGCCAGCAAGCGCGGAGTCCCCCACCCCACGTCTCACAGGGGCCCGTCTGTCCGTGCTCGGCAGCCAGTGGAGCCTCCCCCTCAGTCGGAGACCGCCGGGGGGACCGTGCCGAGCACGCTCCAGGTCGCCACTGCGTCACCCGAGCCGCAGTTCCCAAAGTGTGGTCCTTGGGTCATCTGCATCAGCATCATCCCGCATACCCCTCTTTTATTCTAGCTGCAGAGCATCCACTCAGCCAGCCCTACGGTGGTCTTGGGTGGTGTCTGCTCCGTTCTCCCGTCACAGCCTCAAAGTTGTTGTGGCAGGCAACATCCAGGCCTCCGCCCTATGCTTCCATCCCGGTCCTCCCTTGTATAGTTAAGTCTTGATTGTTGCTGGTGTCACCGGGAGGGCTCTCTTTGTCTATAAAGGAAGAGTTGCTGTGCAGGAGACACTCCTATGGGCCGGGTCTTGGTGCAGCAAGGCTTTGGTGCTCACTGAATCTGCCTGTTGGATGTGTCCCTTATGCGCGTGGTTGAAGTCTGGTGTCATTTCCAACAGACCACCAGATGCCCTCGTTTCTGGGTCCCCAATGGGGCGTAGATCAGCCACTGCCTTAGGCACTCAGCAGGGATTACAGCAAAAACTGTAGTTTCCTCCTCCTGTCTGAGTGGCCCTGGAGCAGTCCGACTAGAATAGCAGTTCATCTGGTCCGCTGCCAGAGGGCAGGCCACCCACATGCATAAGCCGTTGCTTGGAGCGTAGATGCGCCTGCAAGACTTGCGGGGCGGGTCTTCAAAACGTGCGGGGCGGGTCCCTGGGCGGGGCGGGTCTCAGGGCGGGTCGGGTCCCAGGGTGGGGCGGGGTCTCAGGGCGCCAACAGGCCATGGTGAGGTGAGCCGCAATGGCTGCGAGTCTGCTCCTTCTGCCTTCCAAGTTTCTAAGTCCCCTCGTTCCACGCTCTAGCGCAGCAAACACTGATTGCTGGGCGCACCTCCGCAAGAGTCCCGCCAGGGGAGACTGATCTTTTAGAAAGGGCAGTTAAATAATAAAATGAAAAACCATCAAGGAATCCAGTCTTTTCAGTGATATGGGAAGTGTGGTCATAGTCGGCAGTCTCTCCAGGCAAGCCCTCCCTCTCCAGTGACATTTTTATCTCCTATAAGTTCAAGACCAGGCCATTTCACTAATGTGAGGTTAGCATAAACTCAATCAAGTGTAATTAAAACTCCACAGGAAAGCTAGGCCTCATTAACAGATAACCACTAGAAGGGGCAGGGCTGGCAGAGAGCTGTATTCAGTGGTGTCTTGCAACAGGACAGAGTCATAAGATGATGTACCCAGTCACTCTGGATGCCATTGGCTCTCTCACTTGAAAATGTATGTCTTTGTTTCTACACACATGACAGTATTTCTGATTGCATGTTATATAGGGTGTCTAGGGACTTGATGCAGTTTGAAGTACTATGACATCATAAGAAACAACTTAATTCCTTAGAACCAATGCTTTATGTTGTGCCTAACCATTTCAATAAATGGTTATAATCCTATATAATAAAGAGGTGATATGCAAATTGACCATCACTTCACACACAAGATGGCCGTCCCCATGTGGACACAAGATGGCCACCCCAAGATGGCCAGCAGGGGAGGGCAGTTGGGGGGAACCAGGCCTGGCAGGGGAGGGCAGTTGCGGGGGACCAGGCCTGCAGGGGAGGGCAGTTGGGGGTGACCAGGCCGGCAGGGGAGGGCAGTTGGGGGCGAACCAGGCTGGCAGGGGAGGGCAGTTAGGGGCAATTGGGCTGGCAGGGGAGCAGTTAAGATATCAATCAGGCTGGCAGGGGAGTGGTTAGGGGGTGATCAGGCTGGCAGGCAGAAGTGGTTAGGGGCAATCAGGCAGGCAGGCAGGCGAGCGGTTGGGAGCCAGTAGTCCTGGATTGTGAGAGGGATGTCCGACTGCCTGTTTAAGCCCGATCCCAGGCAGTTGAACCTCCCTCGAGGGGTCCCAGATTGGAGATGGTACAGGCTGGGCTGAGGGACACACCCTCCCCCTGTGCACGAATTTCATGCACCAGGCCTCTAGTTAGTCATAATTCTGATCACCAATCACCATCATCCTTAGAGAAATATAGGTTTTCATATAATAAAGTTAACGGTACTTTTAATGAGTATTTATTTCTGCTTTTACCTACCCTCAAATCTACAAGAAAAAAAAATCAAATTTCTCAGGCATTTCTGTTTGTAATCACAAAACCTAAGCCTCTGTAAGTTTTAGTATGGGGGCCCCAGGTTTCACAGTGTAATTTAAGTAGATTCTGAGTTGTAGTTTTCTTAATGAAAAAACACACAGTCTGGATAGCCCTTTAAGGATGAAAGGAGTTATGTTAGTTAGGGTGTGCATCTTGAAATTGGCACCAGGGCAGTGGACTCTTTTAATGCCAGTGGTCTTTTTGGCATCTGCAAGGGGGAGTTCAGAAATCTGGAGAAGGGGCTGTGTGTAAATTAAATAAGAGTCCAGAGACAAAACATAATTTTGAAAGACATTATAGGGAGTCAGATGAGACTTAGCTAAAGGAACTAAATTCTCCTTGTCTCAGGACCCCTTGCTTTTTATTAACACAAATTGTCCTAAGGCAAGGTGGAGATATACACATCAAAGGGTAGGGTTAGGTACAGAATCCACTGTCAGATTGTCAGGTTTGGGAGAAACTGCCTTTGGCTGTTCAGGTGTTTGGCCAACAGGAGGCAATAACATGTAGATTGAGATGCCCTCAGCTGTCTGGCAGCAAGCAATCAATTTATGTATCCTTTTCAGGTTTGGGAAAATGCCTTTTAGCCATTCCCAGATGATTCAGCCCTGCTGACATGCTGGAATTGGCTTCCGGCACTCTTTGGGCTCTAATGCTCTCCTACCCACTCGCTTCTTGCTTCCCTTATATGTTACAACATTTCCTTTAGGTCAAACAACCTACACTTCAGTTTTGGTGCTCATCTTGGAGTATCTATGGTAGAGGAGAAATCTTAAGGCTCTCTTTACATAGCACTTATATTTCTGTAACTGTTCTAGTCTAGGCTTAGAACTGCAAGTGTGTCTCAAGAGACCCTCACCTTTGCATGATTCCAACTCAATCAATCTAATTCTCATCCATTTGGATTAATTTGACACTTTCTGACATCCACATGGCAGTGTCTTTTCCCCATATTATCTTGGATATTACTGAAAGCTTGTTTGCCGCAAATATATAGCATGTCCAAACTTCTCCCATTGCATTTTCCTTGGCATTCTCATTTTGATTAATTTGAAAGAGATGTCTCAAACTTACTTTTGGCTCTTGTTTTTAAAGGTACTAATTTTTTCCATGGGCAACTCTGGTTGCTTTCATCAAAAGAAGTCTGAATGGTTTCTTTGTAAATGAAAGAAGGATGCCAAGCTTTCATCTTAGTACTCTGGGCCCCAAGGCAGTTAATTACAAGCAGAGTGTCTCAGTGAACTGTATTGTCCTCATGTTTCAAAGAAGCTCATTGGGTGGAAGACACTTTTCTTGAGTAGAAGGATGAAATGCTCTGAGATTCCTGAGGCCAACTTTTCTCTGGCATCACTATAGAGAGACAGAGCTTCTAATCACAGAAGACCATTTGATACCCCACCACACTTTCAGACACAAAAATGGGCAAACCTGAAAAAAGCACATACTTTCCAGTTACATGTAATGAAAACCATCTGGACACAGTTCATTTTTAAATCATCCAATTGGGAAGGGAATTGGTTCTGTTAATTTTTCTCACTAACCTCAACTCACATTGGCCGTCAAGCAGTCATTCATTATACCAAACACAGCACATGGAAGACATGAGGAAGTCTGCTTGCCCTCCCCTTCCTCACTCTCTACATAGCCTACGGGGATAGCTCCATTCAGCTCCACTCACAGTAGGCTGTTCTGGGCAAGAGTTTGGACCACTAGGTGGCACTGTAATGATGTGGCCCTATGATGGTGATTTATTTCATCTTGCCCTTTTTCTATAATAGAAGTGTCAACCAAATTCATGATAGACAATGACAGATCGAAACACACATGTGCGATTGGCACCAGCAAGAGCTTTATATGTATTGCGCATGCAGGAGTCAACTTAGCCTTTTATAGATATAGAATAAACTTGCTTAATTAGACCTGCTTTCTGATGTAACTAAACTTTTTCCAGCCCAGTGAAGCACCCCAACTTCTCTTTCAGGTAATTGTCAGTAACACAGCAGTAAATATCAACATAAAGCAGATTATTATTGTAGATCACGCAGGGAGAACAAAGAGTGAAATATTTAACTGCAGCAGTGTTTGACTATATTCTACACAGTGAGAAAACCTGAAGTCATTTTCAAGGTCCACCATATCTTATTTATTTTCAGTTGGGTCAAGTTTCTAAACTTACTAAATCTCTGTTTTCCAGCTAATGAAAAGAAAATAGGATTCCACTGAGTCTCCTAGCTACCTACTCCGGACTTCTGTGAGGATCAAATGAGATGAGACACATGAAAACACTTCACAGACATTTGGTTAAAGTGTGAAATGTTCGCACCTGGCTATAAAGAAAATTGTAGTCCTGGGATGAAGAAACTGCAAGGAGGCTAGTCGTCGCTAGGGATAGGAAGCCGGGCATTGCTGCATGACGTCATTACCTGGCGCCCACAGCCTCCATTTCCAGGCTGGGCTGGACTGTGGCTGCATTTTGTGCCATGGGGTCTTGGCAGCATCAGCTGCGATTTGGTGGTCTGTCGCTCCGGGGTGGTGGTGGGGCCTGTGTTCTACTTGGGGGAAGCTGACTGTTGCTTTGTGGGCACCAGATCCGCGATGCCATTTCTCTGTGTGCATCACAGCAGCTCCTGCATTGAGTGTCTGCCCCTGGTGGTCAGTGTGTGTCATAGTGACTGGTCAGATGGTCGGACACTTAGCATATTAGCCTTTTATATATATATGTAGATCTTATATTGATAACAGTCTATTTTAAGCTTATAACAACTTAACTTAAAATATATACAAAACTCTAGATATGTACATTCTCCCCCTCCAATTTATGGTTTTGATGTCACAATTCATATCTTTTTATATTGTGTGACAAGTTATTATATTTACATGTTTTTTAACATGTTTTTTCTTTTAACCTTTATGCTAGAGTAACCTCCCAACATTACTACCTTAGAGTATTCTGAATTTAACTATATATTTACCTTTATCAGTGAGTTTTATACATTGGTATATTTTCTTGTTACTAATTAGTGTCTTTTTGTTTCTGCTTGAAGAACTCCCTTTTACTTTTTTTTTTAAAGATACTTTTTTTTTTTAAAGGTCAGTCAGCTTTTGCTTGTCTGGAAAACTCTTTCTCCGACAATTCTGAAGGACAGCTTTGCTGGATAGAATAGTCTTGGTTGGCAGTTTTTTCTTTCAGCACTCTGAACATGTCCTGCCACTCCCTTTTGGCCTGCAAAGTTTCTCCTGAAAAAAAATCTGCTGATAGTCTTATTGCAGTTATCTTGTATGTAACAAGTTCCCTTTTCCTTGATGCTTTTAAGATACTCTTGTTATCTTTAACTTTTGACAATTTAATTATAATGTGTCTTAGTGTGGATCTTCTAGGATTCATCTTGTTTGGAATTCCTTAGATTTCTGGATCTGGATGTCTATTTCTTTCCCCAGGTTAGGAAAGATATCAGACATTATTTCTTTCAATAAGCTTTCTGCCCCCTTTTCTCTCTTTTCTCCTTCTGGGACCTCTACAGTGCATAATAGTCTCAACTTATTTGTGTTTTTGCTTTCTGTGGTTTCAGTTACCACAGTCAACTACAGTCTAAAAATATTAAATGAAATATTCCAGTAATAAACAATTCATAAGTTTTAAATTGTGTGCCATTCTGAATAATATGATGAAATCTTGTATCATCCCACTCCATCCTGCCTGGATATAAATTATCCTTTTGTCCAGTATATCTATCTGTATATACTATCCACCTATAATCACTTAGGAGCCATTTTGGTTATCAGATTGACTTTCCTGATTCCTGTGCTTGTGTTTGAGTAACCCTTACTTAAAAATGGCTCCAATGTGTAGTGATGCTGGCAATTTGCATAGGCCAAAGAGAAGCTGTAAAGTATTTAAGTGGAAAGGTGAAAGTTCTCAATTTAACAAGGAAAGAAAAAGTAATCATATACTGAGGTTGGTAAAATCTATAAGAACAAATCTCATCTGACTGGCATGGCTCAGTGATTGAGCATTGACTTATTACCAGGAGGTCATGGTTCGATTCCTGGTCAGGACACATGCCCGAGTTTTGGGCCTGATTCCCAGTGGGGGGTGTGTAGGAGGCAGCCAATCAATGATTCTCTTTCATCATTGATGTTTCCAACTGTCTCTTCCTCTCCCTCCTCTCTGAAATCAATAAAAATATATTTTTTTCTCTTCTCTCTGTCAAACTGTGAAGATGGAAAAATAAATTTGTGGTAGTTTTGTTGTTGCACTTCAAACTGTAAAAGTTATGACCACAGTATGTAATAAGTGCTTATTAATATGGAAAAGGCATTAAATTTGTGAGTGGAAAACATAAACAGAAAACATTTTCCATGTTTGGTACTATCTGTAGTTTCAGATATCCACTGGGGTCTTGGAATGTATCTTCTGTGAATAAGTGGGGGCTATGTATATTGGTGTGCCATAAATTTCTTAAACTTGCTTCACTCTTTTTTATTCTTCTTCCTTTTTGCCCCTCTGACTGAATAGATTTCACTGCCCTGTCTTTGAGTTTGTTGATCCTTTCTTCTGTGTGGTCTAGTCTGCTGTTCAACCCCTCTATTGAATTTTCAAGTTCAGTTATTATATTCTTCAGATCTGTGATTTCTGTTTGGTATATTTTAGTATTTTCTATTATTTTGTTTAAGTTCTCACTTTCCTCATGCATTATTCTTCTGACTTCAGTGAGTCAATCAATCTGACTCTTAGTTTTCTCTCAAACCTGGAAAACACCTTGTTCTTGGTGCCATGCAAGAGTTGAGGGTGTATGAAACCTATCAGTGTCCCAAAGGGGAGGATTTCAGTCAGCACCCAGATGCAGATTGATTAGAACCAGACCTTCAAACAGCAGCTGGAAAAGTGTGTAGTTAGGCCACTTCCAGGGAAAAACTGAAAGATGGGCATTTTTGCTTGCTTTCTCTGGGCCTGGTCCAGGTATTATGCCATGAGGGTACCCCTGAACCCATTAAGAACAGCTTCTTTGTTTGCTACTGTCCTGTAGGATTCACGAATGCAAGCCCCGTTGGCTCTCAGAGCCAGCAATTTAAGGCCCATCCCTTGGGTAACAACCACTAAAGGTGTGGCTTCAGCCATGTGTACAAGCTCTTTCTAGGGAGATACTTGTGACTTGGAGAGGATTAGAGGGAGAGGGCAGGGGAGGTGTCCACAAGCTCCCCTGGTCTCCAGGGAGGATCTTGATTAAGTAGTTATGGATTAGTGAGGTTTTCTACAGACTAGATAATAGCCTGCTCCATTGGCCACAGGTCCTAAACCCCATTGCAGAAAGGAGTCAATTCTAGAACCTCCACCAGAATGTCTAATTGGTTGTGGGAAGGGCCTTGGAATCTGGTGGCTCAGAACTAACCTTTTTGCCAGTGTCCCACAGAGAAGAAGTCCATTCAAACCCTGAGTAGACCTACAGTGGTTTCAGAGTCACCAGCAACTTTAGTTAAAACTGATGGCTGTGTACATTCCAATGGACTGAGATCCTTACTGAGAGGCAAAGTCTAAATCATAGAAGTCTAAATCATAATTCTTTTAAAGTAGTGCACAGAAGAAAAAGAGATCCTTCTTATTTTTTATTTCCTTTTCTTCCTCTCAAATGTCTGATGGGAAAATTTTTTAACAGTGACTGATAATTTTTATTTTTTCAATTACCATTGACATACAATATTATATTTGTTTAGGGTGTACAACATAGTGATTAGATATTTGTATAACTTAAGTGCTTACCCCAATAAATCTAGTACCTATCTGATACCATACATAGCTATTATAATATTATTGACTATATTCCCTATGCTATACTTTATATCCCCATGACTATTTCATAACTACCAGTTTGTACTTCTTAATCCCTTCCCCTTTTTATCCATCCCTCTAACGCTCCTCCCATCTGATAATCATCAGTTTGTTCTCTGTCTCTATGAGTTTGTTTGTTTTATTTGTTCATCTATTTTATTTTTTAGATTTTACATCTAAGTAAAATCATGTGGCATTTGTCTTTCTCAGTCTGACTTATTTTACACAGCACAAATACCCTCTAGGTTCATTTGTGTTGTTGCAGATGGCAAAATGTCCTCTTTTTTATGGCTAAGTCATATTCTCAGGTGGGAAGTTTTTTATCTGTTCCCTAAACAATAAAAGAAAATGCTCCTTATTTTCAGGAAATAAAATCCTGGAAGACGTATTAAACTTGCATCTTTTGACTCACTTTTGGTCTTGCCTAATTACATCAGTAATGACCAGGACTAGAATATAAAGAATTCTACAACTATAAAAAGGTTGAATCCAACATATTCATTTCTTTTTGCTTCTAGTGCCATTCTCCACCAGGAAGCACAATGATGATGTTGATGGCTGACCCCCCGGAGCAGGAGTTGAACATGTATCTTCAAATTGTAGTTGCTGCTATAAGAAGTGGCAACTTTAACTTAAGTCAGAAATATTCTTGGAATAACTTCTTTCCCAGTTGATCTTCCTCATTCCTTGACCTGCTTTATGTGTGGGAGGCTGGCAACAACCTCTTTTCTGAAGATCATTTGTTTCCCCAAGGGACTGAATATATATGTCAGTTCAGTCTGACATGGAAAAACCATAATATGTCTGGGACTTCCAAGTCACCTTAATAACATTTTTTTTCCAGTTCAGTTCAATGACCTCTAGGTGGTGGTAAAGATTCCAACCAATTTTTCTGACCAAAATAAACAGATAGTCCTTAAATTGCTTTAAAGGATCTTAAAGAGTTAATTGACAGGACTCAGAGGAAGTTGACTTTTTTTGTGTGGTTTCAGTATCACCAATGTCCCCCAGGATCCTCACTAAAAGGTGTATTGCACATGTCAAGGAGCTCTGAAAGCCAAGCATGAGATTGAGAGCAAGGCATAGAAAATGCTTGTTTTTATTTAGATCTCACTTGAAGATTTAGGGCATCATATTTTAAATCCAAGTTTTAATCAAGTGAAAAACACACACATAATTTCCTGTTTTTAATGGAAAGATATTTGGTCATCAACTCCAACTAACGGGCATCAGTTTGATGAGTAAAGAAAACAAGCTTATGTTAAATTTCTTTCAGAATATGCTTTAAAAATGTTAAGAGGGGACCAAAAAAAACCGTTTAAGAAACGTCTCTTAAGCTAAAAAATGTTTTGCACAGAACAGGTGACAGTAGTTCATAAAAACTGGTGTCCTAATTTGTTCTTCAACTTTAATTTTAGGAATTTAGGAAAGGAGTACACATAAACCTTGCCTTTCTGGAGCTCAGCTTGTCAATTTCCAGACACAAGCCCTCGATACCTTGGGAACTTCTACAGATTATTTTTCACTTTCCCCTCTTACTTTGGTGGTGTGAGTAACTAGACTCTGAATAACATTTCTCAGTGCGTCTTAAGCTAACTGCTCAGAAGGGCCTGGCCCAGGGCCTTTGATAAAGATTCCAGTTCACCTCAGGAATTAGGACAAGGGACACTCTACACTAACTATCAAGCTTTACCTGCTATTCTTATTTGTTGACTTAACTAGACTACAGCAATATGTATTCCTTCCAGCCACTTTCATTATAAAAAAGCAAATGCTGTAGTCAAACGCATGCATGACAAGCTGTAACTGCTAAGAGAACGGCCAAGTTGAATAAGTCATTCCGCAGATGTTTTTGAGCACCTATCATGTGCAAAGTTCTCTGCTGGGATTGCTGGCCAGGCTGCTGCTTCCTGCTGATAGATATAACGACCCTTCCAGATTTTATCTCTTCCTCCCAAACAATCTTCTGCCTCCATAATTTCAGTTCTCTAACTACATCTACTTGCTATTGGGGGGGTGTCTGTAACACTCATTTTCCACTTTCATATAGACCTATTAGATGTAGTTTATTTTTCCATTTAGCCCTTAATCTTGAATCCTGTGTGTTCAATTTAGTATGTGTGTGTGTGTGTGTGTGTGTGTGTGTATGTGTGTGTGTGAAACTCTCAGAAAATGCCTTGCCCCTCTCTAACTCTGTATCCTTGCAGGTAGATGCTTAGAACCTCTGACCCTTAAATTTTGGTGGAGACCAGGCACTGACTAATATGATGAACTAACTGCATTACAAGTTTTGAAGAGAGAGGATTTAAGAAAACTAACATTCACTAAATGCCTACTAAGCACTTTCTCACATGTTGTTCGTTTATTGTCACAGCAAAGTGGAGTATTGCAATAAAAAGAGCATGGACTTTGGGACAGGCAGACTGGAGTGGGCCTCCTGGTTAAGCTACCTCCTTACTTACTGACCTGTTGGGCAAGTTACTTATGGACAGAAGATTCCTCAACTTGAGAAACGGAATCCCTACAACAACTCAATTTAAATTGTTGTATGAAGAACTGAGTACTTCAGAGGCACTCAATTTGTTCTTATTTCCTTTTTCTGATGCAGAAAAGTAGAGAATGTGTTATAGATTCAATATGTATTTTTTATAAAACCTACCCACAGCTTTAATGAGACTACAAAAACTAAATTGTATATTTCAACTGCTTCAGTAAAACTGGATTCCAATATATTTCTACTTTCATGGAAATAAATTTAGGTTAATTCCCTTCTCCCATTTTTGCCTGATGGGTGCAACTTTATATATCCTCAGGATGAAATGACATTTTCAAGGATGTTTATCTGGGTCCCTTGGAAGAGAGAATTCATTTTTCCTAGAGAAAATCAGGTACAGATATTACATTTCAACCTATAAGATTTTGATGTTGCCATTTTTTATATAAAAGATTCATTTGGCTAAGAAAATTAGTTGAAACTTTTCAAACCTCTATCTTACATTGTCTTGAAAATGGCAATAATATATCAACCAGAGTTATTTTATCTTTCTCACTCATGTGTAATTTTAAAGGTCTCCAAAAAGGTAGACATGAGGTATGAAATCAGAACTGGCATGGGGCAAATGGCCAGCACAAAAGGACATTTACTTTTGGTGGGTTCACCTGACATAACTTCTATGCCTTTCTCTCTGCTCTTCTATAGTCTAGTCCTTTTTTGTCACCCTCTATTTTTTTTAATCCTCACTTGAGGATATTTTTTTCCATCAATTTTTAGAGAGAGTGGAAGAGAGGGAGGAGGGGGAGAGAGAGAGAAAAATCAATGTGAGAGAGACATATTGTTTGGTTGACTCTGGTATGTGCCCTAACCTGGGCTGGGGATTGAACCTGCAACCAAAGTACATGCCCTTGACTGGAAATTGAACCTGACACTTTTGGGTCTGAGGGCTGATGCTCTAACCACTGAAAAAACTAGTCAGGGCTTGTCATCCTCTATTTTAAAATCCCTATAAACCCAGGGAGCGCCTATCCTTTAGTGCTGTCTCCCCAATCTTTTCCCCTGACAACATCTATTAATTATTTTATTTCAGCTCTGTTCTACTTGGAACAGCTATGGCAAACTAATTCATCTTATTGATTCAGAAACAGTTTACTGTATTACCCCTTGGGGGTAGAAGAAGGAAGGAAATTTGAGATCTAGTATAATTGATGTAAGTTGGATATGCTATCTCATTTTTATCTGACAACAGCTATGTGAGGCATATATTTTAATTTCCTTATTTACAGATGAGAAACTTGATTCCTTGAGAAGTAAAGTTGCCCCAAACAGCAGGGGTAGACTTTCACCTCTGCACTCTCTGAGGGGTTTGCATTTTGCCTGGAATCAAGTTCTTGATCACAAAGGTCATAGAACCCTCAGCAGGATAGGAATCACCCTCTTCATTGAGCCCACTCCCCTGATCTAGCCAGATCCTAGTAGAAACCCTTTCTTTCCGCTTATTCTAATTCAAGAAATTGCCCCCCCCCCCCACACCTTTTAAGAAGTAACACAATGAAAGAATCCTTGGCCTGCTATTTTTTTTCCTTTGAACAAGAATATTTAACGCAAGTGCAACCCAGTGGGGGGAGAGAGTGGACACCTTGGGTGTTGAGCAAGATGATGAGGAAGAGCAAGGTCTCCTGTGGGGCAGCACAGAAGCTCCCAGACCAGGCCCCTTGGAGACTTAGGTAAGCCTGCTTCCAAGTAGGTAAAGCAGAGGCTCTGCAAAGTGCCCTGGAAAAGCTCCTCTTCCAGCTGTTTCTTCAGGCTCTCATTGGCCAGAACTTGCTTAAGGAGGAAGAAACAAATAACGCCCTAGAGTTCAGAAAACTGAACCGATTATATGTCCCTAATGGGATAGGAAACCTAAGGTGTTTAAACAGCAATCCTGTTCTGTTTTGTTTTAACTGAATGAACTGTCCTGATTTTTTGAGGTCAGTGTTCTGTCAGGTGATTGCTGGAGTGTGGACCAAATGGATCTGAACCAAATCACCAATTGGGAAACAGCTCAGCATTTTCTTCTAAACAAGCTAGTAGATGACTTTTTAATGAAACCATTTGTGGATTGAGGGGCCAGGTGAGACAGGAAGGAAAAAGAATAGAGGGTCATAGAGTTTTGAAGGAGCTTGTGCCATTTTAAAATCAACACTGTAGGATGTTTGTGTTAAGATTTTGTGAAATGACTTAAACCGACTCATGGGGTAACATACTAAATATTTAAACTTTTCTTCTCTTGTTGTTGCCCTTCCTCCTCCTCCTCCTCCTCCTCCTCCTCCTCCTCCTCTTCCTCCTCCTCCCCTTCTTCTTCTTCTTCTTCTTCTTCTTCTTCTTCTTCTTCTTCTTCTTCTTCTTCTTCTTCTTGTTATTTAAATGCTGTTGTAAAGAAGAGTGCACTTGTATAGACAAATGCTGCCTGTTCTGAAACTCGAGGCCTGGGTGTTTATAGTTAACACTCGGGAAAGTAAATAGGCTTGTGTTCTGGAATTTATTGCTCCCCTTTCATCCCTCCAAACAAATTGGGGAGTGACCTGCTGGACTGGCAGGATCTGTAGAAAGAAAGTGCAACACCAGAGACAGTCACCTTTCAAAAGAAGAGCACATTCAATCTAATATGTAGTCCTTGAGTTCCAGCTCAAGATCTTGAATTCATCTCATCCATGTCAAAAAAGGAAAAAAAAAAAAGTGGTGTGTGTTTGTGTGTGTGTGTGGGGGTGGGGGGGGGGGGTGGCTGATGATGTAAAATGTTAAATGATATCAAGAGAATATATACAGCAATCTCTAGACTATAGAAAAATTCCAGTTTGTCCAGACTATGAAGAAACCCACGTTTCTTTAAGAAAATAAGTTGGGCATTTGCGAGATGAATACAAAGAGAGAACTTTAAAAATTAAAGAGACTTAAGAGACATGTCAACCAGTTGCAATGTATGGATCTTCTTTTTATTTTTTAACATTTAAGGAACCATATTCTTTTTTTGATTTCAGAGAGGAAGGGAGAGAGATAGAGAGATAGAAACATCAACAATGAGAGAGAATCATTGATTGGCTGCCTCCTGCACATCCCCTACTGGGGGGGGGGGGGGGGGTGGGGGAGAGGATTGAGCCTGCAACACAGGCATGTGCCCTTGGCCAGAATCGAACCTGGGACCCTTTAGTCTGCAGGCCGATGCTCTATCCACTGAGCCAAACTGGCTAGGGCTGGATCTTCTTTTGATCCAGATGAAAACAAAATATAAAAATAAATGAGTAGCCCTAGCCTGTTTGGCTCACAGTATAGAGCATCGGCCTGTGGACTCAATGCTCTCGGGTCCAATTCTGGTCCAGGGTACATACCCAGGTTTCGGGCTCAATCCCGGTGTGCAGGAGTCAGCCAATCAATGATTCTCTCTCATCATTGATGTTTCTCTCTCTCTCTCTCCCTTCCTCTCTGATATCAATAAAAATAAATAAATGAGTAAATAATACAAAGAAATATTTATGAGGCAATGGGAAAATTTGAATACTGACTATTTGAACATACTAAGGAATTATTGCTGATCTGTTAGATGTGGTAACAGAATAGTGGTTTTGTTTTAATAAAAAGTCTTAATCGTTTAGAGATGGATATGGAAATATTTCTAGGTGAGGTTAAAGTCTTAGATTTGTTTGAGAACACAGTAGTGTGATATTTAGGGTGTAGACTAAAGTGTATGTCCAAAAAGATTGGCTTAAGGGGATAATTACTAAGGCTGAGGGTTCATTATCCTATTCTCTCTACATTTGTATACATTTGAAATAGTACATATTAAAATGTTAAAGGGAAAAGGCCATTAAATCATGCTGTGACCTGTTGAATGACAGAGCTACCCTCTCTAAAAGCCTGACAGCATTCGGCAAGTACATGTCCCTACAAGACTGAGAGAATGTACCCCTTTTAAAATCATTTTTGTTATTCACACAAACTCACTGTCTTGCACCAGAATCAAACCACAAATGGTGTTTTGTTTTGTTTTAATTCAACTTACAGAAAATATGGTAGGAAGTAACTGAACAGAATCTGAATGTAAATGAAAGGGAACTAAAACATGATAAGGACTTTCTATATAGCCAAGGCTAAGATGCCAAGTGAACTGAGATACACAGCCAGCAGGGGATAGCCTGCTACGCCCCAGGCCCCACAGCTATGTCAACAATGGCCAGTGTTTCTGACATCCAGGCCCCGGTGATGTTTGTGTCTTTTGATTTGTGCACTTTGGTATGTCACAAAACTATTCAGGATAGTTTTGCTTTCTGATTGAAAAAAATCAATTCTTTTGCAATGGATTTTATTGCAAATTTCTTGAGCAAGCTCCCCATCCTTAAATAGCTTTGTAGAACACAGCAAAAATGCCCTTCATGTCTTTCAGATGTATCTGAGGAATTGGTCCTGGTTCCTCTTTATAGAGGGACATTTTGAGGAAGATTCAGTTACATCTTCTGGGTGGTGATTCCAAAGAGAGGGCTTTATCTCTATGTTGGACAAGCAGAATAGCAGGGCAATAAAGGCTAAGGCTCCTAGGAGGTCCCTACTCATGGACCAATGTTGATGATTGAACCAAAATGTTTTCTGGGGCAGACTGTGGAAAACAGGGGCCAGTGACAAAAGGAATCTGACGAGTGTGTCTCGTCCTGGAGCCACCATAGGCTGACCAGAAAGCAGCCTTCCACAGACCAGCTGAAGAAGCCTCATGGTAGTTTCTGTCTTAATTTGCAGGTGTGGCCCATCAAGTCCCCAAATAAAAAAGTAAAATAAAGAGGGAGAGACAAAAACAAGCAAAGGAAAGAAAAGACAAGAAAAGGAAAGGAAAGGAAAGGAAAGGAAAGGAAAGGAAAGGAAAGGAAAGGAAAGGAAAGGAAAGGAAAGGAAAAAAGAAAAAAGAAAAAGAAAAAGAAAAGGAAAGCGGGCTGCTAACCAGAAAATGCTCGGGAAAGAAAGATAGTGTGTGCTGGACTCTGCATCTGCACCTATTTTTTTTCCAAACAACTTCCCCATTTCACTCCACCTACCACTCTTCCTCAGCAGAACAAGCCTAAATATACTTCTAAATGAAAAGACAAATTTTTTGAGCTAACACCAGTGAGTAATTTGAAAAACCAATAGCGAATTCCAGGGGCCGCAGGCCATTGGCTGGTCGGCCCCGCCCCTGATTGGGATGGGGGGCAGTCGGGGGGGGGGGGGAGGCAGCTGGGGGGAGGGGCCACGGGCAGTTGGAGATTATCAGGGCCATTATAATATCCCCTCTCTATATAAAATGCAAGCAACCAGAACACCAAAATGACCGAAACAACCAATGGCTATGGTGCCCACTGCAGCCAGTGAACCGGCCGATCGGGGGATGGGGCTGGCCGGCCAACCTCCTGCAGCTCTTCCCTCTGGCTGGCCCCACACCCAATGGGTCCCCACCACCCTGATCGGCCGCAGCCCCTCCCCCTGGCTGGACCTGCCCCTGATCACCCCCTCAACCCCGACCAGGGGCAGGGCTGGCCAGGCAATCGCCTGTGGCCCCTTCTCTCAGCTGGCATGGCCCCCAATGGGCCCCCACCACTCCGATTGGCCTGTGGCCCCTCCCCCAGCCAGCTCTGGCCCTGATCGGCCCCCCCCACTCTGATCAGGGGCAGGGCTGACCAGCCAACCACCCATGGCCCCTCCTCCAGGCTGTTGGCCCCAATTGGCCCCTCCCACCCCAATCGTGAGCAGGGCCCACCAGCCAATCACCTGCAGCCCCTCCCCCCAGCCAGCAGGGCCCTGATCAGGCCCTGATTGGGGTGGGCTGGCCAGCCAATGTACTGCCATCTCCTCCTCCTGACAGGCCCAGCTCTGATCCGCCCCAATTGCGGCCAAGCCAGTTGGACCCAACCCATGCATGAATTCATGCACTGGGCCTCTAGTCCTATCTAATAAAAGAGTAATATGCAAATTGACTGTCACTCCAACACATAAGATGGTTGCCCCCATGTAGTCAAAGATGGCTGCCCCCATGTGGACACAAGGTGGCCACCACAAGATGGCTGCCACAAGATGGCCACCACAAGATGGCCACCACAAGATGGCCGCCATAAGATGGCTAGCAGGGGATGGCAGTTGGGAGGAACCAGGCCTGCAAGGGAGGGCAGTTGGGGGCAATCAAGCCTGGGAAAGGCAGTTACGGGGGACCAGGCCTGCAGGGGACGGCAATTTGGGGGGGACCAGACCAGCAGGGGAGAGCAGTTAGGGGCAATGAGGCTGGCAGGGGAATGCTGTTAGGGGTGACCGGGTTGGCAGGGGAGGGCAGTTGGAGGTGACCAGGCCAGCAGGGGAGGGCAGTTAGGGGTGACCAGGCTGGCAGGGGAGGGCATTTAGGGGTAACCAGGCCGGCAGGGGAGGGCAGTTAGGGGCAAATAGTCTGGCAGGGGAGCAGTTAGGCATCAATCAGGCTGGCAGGGGAGTAGTTAGGGGGTGATCAGGCTGGCAGGCAGAAGCAGTTAGGGGCAATCAGAAAGACAGGCAGGAGAGCAGTTGTGAGCCAGCAGTCCTGGATTGTGAGAGGGATGTCTGACTGCCCGTTTAGGCCCGATCCTACCAGGATTGGGCCTAAACGGGCAGTCAGACATCCCTCGAGGGGTCCCAAATTGGAGAGGGTGCAGGCTGGGCTGAGGAACACACACCCCCATGCACGAATTTCATGCACTGGGCCTCTAGTATATAATAAAAGGCCAATATGAAAATTGTCCCCTCACCAGGAGTTCAACCAGGGGGTGGGGCCAGCCAGCCAACCGCCTGCAGCCCCTACTCCTGGACGGCTCTGCCCCTGATCACCACCCCCTGATCAGGGGTTGGGCCAGCTGGCCAACCACCCACAGCCCTTCCCCCTGGCCAGCCCCACCCCTGATAGACCCCCCAGTTGAGGGGATAATTTGATATAATACCCTTTTATTATATAGGATATTATAATGGCCCTGATGATCACTTTTAGGTCAGTATGGCTGCTGAATCTGGTTGAAACCAGTTTTGTTTGACTCAATTACAGCAAAATGGGAGGGTGGAGTAGGGGAACAGAGAAGGTCACATCAGAGAAGGTCACATTTGGGATGTTCCAGCTAAAATGGAAAAGGGGAGGGGTAGAGCTTGAGGCCTTTGTTCCTGGTCCTAACCTGTCTGCCTCACTGTGACTTCAGGCTTTGCCAAACAGGGATAGATTCAGTAAGAAAGATTTTGCATGGACACTGGAGTGTGAAACCTGAGGCCATTAAAATTGTGGCATTATTCTGAATCCAATGCAGACTAGCAGGAAACCCATCAGATAGTTTCATCTCAGCTGGCTTTGTTCTATTTATCTCTGGAGAGCCATATACCATGAATTTATTTGGGAAAGAGGGGCAGTGTTAAAGAAGGCATATTGTTGACTGCCCTGTTTTGTAAATATTCTTTAATATTGATACACTTTTGAAATAAACATTTCCCATAAAGGCAATTAAAAGGCTGAATTTCTAAATGGGAAAAAATAGTTGTTTTAGAACAGACCAAGTACATTTATTAAGCATGTATGAATTCATTTATTCATCTATTAAATATTTTTATAGTACCTACTATCTATACTAATAAAAGAGTAATATGCTAATTAGACCAGGAGACCTTCCAGATGTCATTCCAGACAAAGCCTGCAAACTGCCGGCCTGCAAACCGCCCCCAAACGGCCCTCAGCCCCTCGCCCAGGCTGGCCATGCCCCCCAGCGGGGACCCCCACCCTGATGTGGGTGTAGCCCCTCGCCCAGGCTGGCCATGCCCCCCAGCAGGAACCCCCACCCTGATGTGGGTGTGGCCAGCCTAAAAACCACCCCAGTGCCCTCACCCACACCAGCCCCACCCCCCAAGGGGACCCCCACCCTGATCCAGAACCCTCTTTAGGGCAGAGCAGCCGGCTGCTACCTGTGCACCAGGCCTCTATCTATACTAATAAAAGGGTAATATGCTAATTAGACTGGGAGACCTTCCGGACATCCTTACAGACAAAGCCATGGTGGCAGGGCCGAGTTAGAGGCAATTAGGGGTGATCAGGCCAGGAGGGAGGGCAGTTGCGGGTGAGAAGGCCAGCCCGGGGGGCAGGTAGGGGCAAGCAGGCCAGCAGGGGGGGCAGTTGGGGGTGAGAAGGCCAGTAGGGGGGTGGTTGGGGGTAAGCAGGCTGGTAGGCAGGTGAGCAGTTAGGAACCAGCCATCCCAGATTGTGAGAAGGATGTCTGACTGCCGGTTTAGGCCCTGTGGGATCCAGGCCACTAGTCCTAATATATAAAAAGCTAGGGGCTGTCATGACTTAAATGACTGGATGGACAACCAAACAGCAGTCTGATGGCAGGAGGGGGCTGTGGGTTCACATCCAAAACGACCAAACAAAGGTCACCAGGAGGTGCAAGAAGGCGGGGGCGCCTTGCATGTGCAGTGGGAGGCGGGAGGAGGGAGGCGGGGCGTCAGTCTGGGGAAACTTTCTCAGACTTGCTTGGTGTTGGGACTGGGTGCATCCGAGCTCATGGCAGGCTCCGCGGAGTTGCCTGGTGGTCGAGGGTGTAGAGCCGGTGTGCGGGCATGTGGGTGTGTGAATGAGTATGGACCCAAGCGACACACACTCACACACATACACTCACACACCCGCACCCACACAGGGCCCTCGGCCATGCCACCCGCACCTCCCTGGACTTCACCTTCCAGCCTGGATCCTCCTGATCCGGCACCTGGTGGCCTGTCCCTGCCTAAGTTTTCTCAGTAACACAGCATGCGGGATTTGGGAGTCAGGACTGGGAGCAATGGCATGGTCTCTCCACCACCCGCTGTCCCCATCCGCTCGCCCAGGGAAGGGAACAGGGAAGGGCGCTGGGGTCTCTTACCACTCAGGGTTGGCAGGGACACAGCCAGAGGGGGACACGACCGAGCTGCCCCTCCCCGCCCCGCAGCCTGCCTAGGGCTGGCTCCACCCCATGTGCACTGCCCCAGCCCCAGAGCGCAGGGGGCATCCAGGCACACCCCTCCCCCAGCAGGGAGGGTCCCCATTGCACTTCCACCTCCTTGGGAAACTTTGCCTTTCCAGCTCTGTCCCCACAGGAGAGCTGTAGGGGTACCGGATCCCTTTCCTTCCTTCAAAAGTGCCCTGCAAAGCGTGCAGACAGCTATGCCTGGAAGGGGTCGCTCAAGTTCAGCAAGAGTTTGCGATTTGCCAAAGGTGTGTTGAACAGTTTTCTCTTACCCAGTTTGTGGGAGTGTAATCTGATTTAAAACCAATGGACTAAACAAACAGAAGCACTTTCTAGAAAGTCAATTTGGAAATGTGGACCACAATTCAAGTGAATTAGCTTTGGGCCAGGAGTTCCATGTCTGTGAATGTGTCCTAAGTAAATAGTCAAATAAACAATTATGTTTGCTGCAGTTGTTGATGCCAGGGGAAACCGGAAACAACCTGCCCCACAATAAAGGGGTAGTGAAGTAAACCATAGTAATGTCAAACAGTCAGGGATAACACTGTAGCCATTAAAAATTATGTCTGTACATCCAATTTGTTGACATGAAAAGAAGGCCATAGCCAAATATTAAGTGGAGGGCAAGGGAAGCTCAGAATAGGGCATGTATATTTATATGTATGTATATTTTATATATATACATACATATATACATACATATAAATAATAATGGGAAATAATAGTTTTAAAAACAGTGATTCTTCCTGAGCTCTGCAATTGTGAGTGTTAGCAAATGGTGTTTCAAGTGTGACAGGTGTCCTCTGGTGTCCCATACACACAGACATCCTTGCCTGTGGAACAGCCTGAACCTTTGCTGCTCCTGCCCCTTTCTGCTGTGGCAGCGGCCCAATCAGACATTCCCTTTTATAGGGCTGGTTTCCTTTTCTCTTTTGCCCAAACCACGCCTTTCCAGCAAAAGAATATTAACCAAGCAATCCTAACAAGTTTTGTTGCCAACTGCAACTTATGCCCTTTTATGCAAATGTTGTTGCTTTCAAGCCTACCAGGTTGTATTTCAAAACTTTTATGTTTCTGCAACTTCACCATTTTTTATTTGCTTAAAATATGATGGAGTAATTTATTTATTTTTTATTTTTTATTTTTTAAATATATTTTATTGATTTTTTACAGAGAGGAAGAGAGAGGGATAGAGAGTTAGAAACATCGATGGGAGAGAAACATCAATCAGCTGCCTCCTGCACACCTCCCACCGGGGATGTGCCCGCAACCAAGGTACATGCTCTTGACCGGAATCAAACCTGGGACCTTTCAGTTCGCAGGCCGACACTCTATCCACTGAGCCAAACTAGTTAGGGCATATGATGGAGTATTTTAAATACATATAGAAAAGTAGAGAATAATATGACAAATATTTATCTATACTAATAAGAGGGTAATATGCTAATTAGACCGGACATCCTTCTGGAAAAAGCCACGGTGGCGGGGGCCGAGGCAGAGGAGGAAACCAGGCCAGCAGGGGAGGGCAGTTAGGGGTCATCATGCAGGGAGATAGGTGAGCGGTTAGGAGTCAGCAGTCCCAGATTATGAGAGAGATGTCCGACTACCGCAGTCAGACATCCCCTGAGGGGTCCCAGAATGGAGAGGGTGCAGGCTGGGCTGAGGGACCCCACCCCCCCCATGCACAAATTTTGTGCACCAGGACTCTAGTCCTAATATATAAAAACTCAGGGTCTGTAACATCCAAAATGACTGAAGGCTCGACCAACCAGAAGTCAGTGCTGGGTTGCCATGGTGACACAGCACTGACTGCCCACCACTGCGGGTGCTGCAAACCAGCACTGACTGCCGAGGGGGCTGCAGATCAGGCCCAAAGTGAGGCCCGGGAGAGAGAGGCAGGGTCTGATCCACAGCCTCCGTGGCAGCTGTTGATCAGCCCTTGCCTCTCTCTTTCTCTCGGGGCCTGGCCAGCAGCCATGCTTCTCTTTCTCTTGGGCCTCCGCTGGGGCTGCTGTTCAGCCCCACCTCTCTGATCAGGCCCGTTGATAGGCCTGGAGACGCTGACTGGCATAGAAACTGACCAATCAGAACCAAATCTGGGTGAACTGCGAAGGCAGAACCTAAGATGGGGACTGTGGAGTGGTTTTAAGGGCAACAGCTGTTTGGTGTAAGGTATAAGAAAGCAGTTCAATTTTTTAATGACCAGTTTGGTAGTATAGTGCGTATGGCTGGCTATCAGTCCAGATATAGGGATTATGTATTTTTGTCTTCCAAGAGCATCTCCTCCTGATGAAAAAGTCTTCCCCCTTCATTTAAGCAATCCTATCCTATATAATCTATCTATACTACTAAAAGGGTAATATGCTAATTAGACTGGGCTGACCAGCCATCTTCCAGACATCTGACTCCCTTCTGGACAAAGCTATGGTGGTGGGAGCCAAGGCAGAAACTGTTAGGGGTGATCAGGCCAGCAGGGGAGGGCAGTTGGGGGTGAGATCAGGCTGGCAGGGGAGGGCAGTTGGGGGCAAGATCAGGTTGGTAGGGGAGGGCCATTGGGGGTGAGATCAGGCTGGCAAGGACAGGCAGTTAGGGGTGATCAGGCAGGCAGAGGCAGTTGGCGGCAACATCAGGCCGGCAGCGGAGAGCAGTTGGGGGTGAGATCAGGCCGGCAGGGGAGGTCAGTTAGGGGTGATCAGGCAGGCAGGCAAAGGCAGTTAAGGGTGATCAGGCAGGCAGGCAGGTGAGCAGTTAGGAGCCAGCAGTCCCAGATTGCGAGAGGGATGTCCAACCACTCATTTAGGCCCGATCCCACAGGGTGCAGGCTGGGCTGTGAGAACCCCGCCCCCCCCCCCCCCATGTACAAATTTTGTGCACCAGGCCACTAGTCTATATTTATAAAAGCCTAAGTGACCAAATGACCAAATGACAAACAACTGGTCAACCAGTTACTATGACGTGCACTGACCACCAGGGGGCAGACGCTCAATGCAGAAGCTTCCCCCTGGTGGTCAGTGTGCTCCCACAGCCAACCTCCTGCAGTCCCTCCCACTGTCTGGCTGGCCCCGATCAGCCCCGATCGGGACTGGGCAAGATGGCCCCGATAGGCCCCAATTGCCAGCCAGGCTGAGGGACCCCACCCATGCACTAATTTGTGCACCAGGCCTCTACTGTTCTTAATAATGCTGCCAGGTTCTGAGGTTACCCAGAGGACACAACAGCCACTTACAAGGAGAGGCACTGAGTTAGGATGTACTAAGGTTTACTTCCATTAAATTAAATTAAAAACCCGTTGTTATTTAAGCATTTATATAATTATAGGCAGCCATTATCTGGGTTGTTTTCCAAAGGCCAAATTTGACTCACTGAGTCTTTGATTACTGAGACAAGGCAGCAGCACGGCAACATGAAACATCTCCACAGAACAAAGCTCACCAAAGAAACTATTACACAGGGGGTTTAGCTCAGGAAAGAGCAAGGGAGAAATAGCTCAGGGTACAAAGCTCTTTATCTCAGTTTCCAAAGTGCAGTGATTTAACATTTTAAAAGGCTGCTCTGGGGAACAGTTTTCCCTGAAAGTGTCATTCATACATTTATAGTCAGAAAGTACAACCGAACCATGAACATCGTCCACGCTTGGAGAGGATTTTTCTGCTTTTACTTAGGTATTAGATTAAAATAGCATTTACCTCTCATCAAGCCTGCAGACAGGATTACATTTGAGCCTGGGTCTTTTATTTTTAAATGTGAATTGTTAACCAGAAGAGGAAACTGTTGTGAGATTTGGCAACTTTTGTCCATGATAAAATGAGCACCTGAGGCTCATTATGAGGCTAGCTATAAATATTAAGACTGTCACCTCTGTCCCTTGCACTGACAAACATTTTAGTGGTTGTTTTTTTCTGGTCAAATCCAGCTGCTCAAGAGGTTTTAATATTTATTTCTTTACTTATTCCTCTCCTGAGTTTCCTGGGCTTTTCACTCCTTAAAAGAAAAAGAGAGAGAAATAGACTAAATCAGAACCCTTTAGATGCTTCTCTGTGCTATAGAACAGAAAGAGTTTGTCCACCCCACGCTAGCAGAGCCAAATACTAAACAACCAGAATTTCAATGGAGAAATAGCTAGCTATTTTATTACAAATGGCACTGTCCAGGAGAATGATGCCACATATTATGAGAGCTCTTGTTTAAAATCTCTCTCTCTCTCTGAATGAAGTAGGTTTATAGTTGTGAGCTTGCAAAACACAGAGTTTATTCTTGCATTATTATTTATTTACTAGAGGCCTGGTGCACGGGATTTATGCACTGGTGGAGGGCATGGCCTGCAGGGATCAGCCCACTGTGGGAGCACCACTCATCCCAGTCAGCATAGTGGCTGTGGACCAGCCCTCACTGTGGGAGGGCACTGACGATCAGGGGGCAGCTCCTGCATTGAGCATCTGCCCCCTAATGGTCAGTGCATACATAGCGACTGGTTGAACAGTTGTTCTGGTTGTTCCACCCTTCGGTCACTGGGCTTTTATTATATAGGGTTATTGTATTACTTTCCATATGAAAAACTGTAAACCTTTTTGCAGATAGATAGATAGATAGATAGATAGATAGATAGATAGATAGATATAGAGATTTTTTAGAGCTAGAATTTAAAACTGAGTTTAATCAAAGTCCTAAGGACCTTCAGTTTCAATTCTTCCCTTATGATCATTTTTCAATCTTGAGGGAGAAGGGCTGATGACAGCTCTAGCTGAGAAGGGACAGAGTTTTGGGGATTAGAGGAATGAAACTGTTTTACACATAATTGGAAATAGTCTTGGGTCCCAGGCCGAGGGTCCTCAGTTTGAATCATCATCAGGTTGCTAGTTTTAGCTGCCCTCAGGCACAATTGTAAAGGCAGAAACATCCGATTAGTATCCTGATGCCACAAAGGAGTAAAACTAATATGGGCACTCCCTAGTAGCCGGGAAGAGAAGTGAGCCAGTGGATGAATGCATCCACATATAGAAGGTTATCAGCCTGTTCTGTGGCTGTACTCATGTGGGTTAACAGATCATAATGTTAGTCTCATAAGCAGAGATACATGAACAACAATCTTATCTGATGAGGGCATATTTCCCCCTAAATGTGGAGGAGGGGAAGAGGAACCCCACTTAACCTTGGTGACTTGCTCCATCCATTGTTCCCAGTCCGAGATGTTAAATGGGTGTATAAGGCATGCCTTCTGCACTAGATACAGGTAGTAGTCCACAGTCCCAGCAATCAGATTGGTTATACATTTTTACATAGGTGGTAGCCCACAATAGATGGCATTACCTGTAACAGGTGAAAATGGAAAGAAGAGAAAGTTAGAGATTACAAAACAAACAATTATCTTGGGTATCAATCAGAGGGTGTTCTTCATTTTGGAGAAGTCTAGTCCAGGTTTTCAGATGTTTTCCTTCTAAAGAGTATCTTACAGTCTGAGATGGCCTTGTAGGAATGCTCAGGTGGTTGAGCAGCGGTTTCTGAGGGTATTGTCTCTCAGGTGGGAGGTCATAGGTATGGAGCAGGCTTAACTCCAGTGACAGTGGTGAGAATTCAGGGCTTGACTCTTTCTAGTTTAACAGAAGAATGAGTGGTTAGTAAAATCTGATAAGGTCCCACCCACTTAAGTTCAAGTTTGCCATCAGGATGTTTATTTTTCCAGAACTTTAAAAGTACCCAGTCTCTAGGGTTGAAATGGTCTAATGGGACATCTGTGGGGTACTTCATCCTGTTGGAAGCAAACTTATGAATAGCAGTTAAAGTTAATCCCAAGGACTGTACATACCTTATAGTGTCCAGTTCTTTAATCTTTAGGTCATCAACATTTCTAAGATTTTTCTCTAAGACATAGAAAGGGCCTCCATATAATATTTGATAAGGACTCAATTGAATCCAGCTTCTGGGAGCTACTGTCATCCTCAGCAGGGCAATAGGCAATACCTTATCCCATTTTAGGTTAGTCTCTTGGCACCATTTAGCAGTGGTTTTTCTTAACATGTGATTCATCTTCTCTGTTTTTTTTTTTTTTCCCCCAACAGATTGTGGCCTCCAGGAATTTCCATTGTGTTTCAAATTGTTGAGAATCAACCTCCTGGGTCACCTTGGCAATCAAGGCGCTCCCACTGTCACTTGGAATAGAGGAGGGCAGTCCAAACCTAGGAACCATTTCTTTTAATAAAGCTTTTATTACTTCTGAGGTCTTCTCTGACCTGCAGGGGAATGCTTCGACCCATCCCACAAAAGCATCTACACAAACTAGCAGATGTCGATCATTTCCAGTTGTTTTGGTCATCACAGTGAAGTTAATTTGCCAACCTTTTCCAGGGCCCAATCCTTGGCTCTGGACCATCTTGTCTTCTCAGTGAGGTCCTGTTTGAGGATTATTTCTGACATAGATAATGCATTTCTAAGTTATTTTTTGAACAGTTATTTGCATATCTGGCCCAGTAATGCATTTCTACATCCATGGGAATGAGGCATCCCATCCATAATGGGTTCTCTGGTGGATGGTGCTGTTTGCCCCATCAGGTGTTTTGGGATCAAAGTGATCACCTGTTCATTGCTCATCCATTCATCTTTCGGGTTAAGTAGAATAGCCTCATTCTTTTGTTCTTTCTAAGTCTTCTAAGGAATATTCAGGTGGGGCTAGCTTTAAAGCAATGTCTTAGCTTTAAGAATAAAGGCTGCTGCCAGGGATACTGGAATTTTAGTTTGGCACAACAGCTTGGCAGCTTGATCTGCTTTATTATTTCCTTGGGGAATTAAGCCATTGGTCTGCTGATGATTTGGGTAGTACATGATGATGGCAACCTACTTAGGTTCCGTAATGTAACTGCCTTTAGAGGACCTAATATCTCCTGAGAATGTTTAATTTCTTTTCCTCCTGATGTAAAAAGTCCTCTTTCTTTCCGAATTGATCCACGGGCATGTACTACCGTAAATGTATATTTGAAATCAGTGTAGGTGTTGACTCTTTTACCTTTTTCCAGGTGTAGGGCTCAAGTTGGGGCCAATAATTCAGCCTTCTGGACTGAAGTACCTGTCCCTAGGTTTCCTGAAGAGTCACCACGCATATCCTGTTTTCCAGTTTCCCATGTCCGTAAAGCTGCTTCCATGGGTAAACATCTCGAGATCAGGATTCTTTAGCAGCAAGTCAATCAGGTCTGATGGCTAGAAGAGACTCGTGCAATTATTTGAATACAATAATGTTTCAGTCTCTCTGGCTTAAAGGAAAGCAGGGTGGCTGGATTTAGAGTGAAAATAGTCTTGAGAATGACATTAAGATTGTCTGAAAGAATGGCTTGGTACTTTCCTGGTCGACTGGAGGTCAGCCAGTATCCTATTTTTTTGTGCTAGTCAGGGCAACAAACTGTGTGGAGTATGTACTGTGTTGGGTAGTCCCAGGGTGAACTCCTCAGCTTCCTGTAGAGGGCCAAAGGTAGCAGCCATGGTCTTCGGACAAACTGGTTATCCCTGAGCACTGTGTCCAGCTGTTTTGATAAATTGGCCACTGGCCTTTAATATTTTCTAGATACCTGTCTTTCATGTACAAACAAGTCAAAAGGCTTTCTTAAGTCTGGGAGGCCTAGGGCTGGGACTATCAAGAATTTTTCTTTAATAGCATGGAAGGCCTTTTGGCATTCCCCAGTCCAGTCCAAATCAAAGGTTCTTGATCTTTTCCTTTCAGTGCCTCATAGAACAGTTCTGCAATCAAGCCAAAGTTTGAAATCCAGATCCTATAAAAGCCAGCCATTCCTAGAAATCTCCTTAGCTGCCCGAGGGTGGAGGGCATTACCATCCTGGCTAAGGCTTCCCTCCTGTCTGGGAGAAAGTTTCTTTGTCCTCAGAGGACTTGGATATTTGGACTTGCTTTTTTTGGGGAAACTTCATATCCCCATTCAGCCAGGAAGTTCAAGGTTAGAATGGTATTTTTGTCAGAAGCCTCTTTGCTGAGATTGGCAATTGAGAATGTCACCAACACATTGGATCAGTGCCCCATTATCTGGCCAAAGTTCCCTTAAATCTCTAGTTAAAGCCTCTCCAAACAGGGTGGGGAGTTTTTGAGCTGCTGGGGGAAAACAGTCCAGTAGTTCTGTTGTTTAACTTGAGAGTCTGGGTCCTCCCATTCAAGTGCAAACAATTCCTGAGACTCAGGGCTGAGAGGAATGCAAAAGAAGGCATCTTTAAGTCCAGCACTGTAAGCCAACAGAATTCCCCAGACAAGGTGGTCAGCAAAGTGTAGGGATTAAAGACCACTGCGTGGATGTCTTTCACTCTCTGGTTAATGGCCTCCAAGTCCTGAGCAAACCCATATTCACTAGTGCCTGGTTTCTGCACTAATAAGATGGGAGTATTGTACAGTGAATGACAAGGCCAAATAAGCTGGTACTCTAAGAGCTGCCACCTGCCTGGCCGGAATGGCTCAGTTGGTTGAGTTGTCATCCTGGGCACCAAAAGGTTGCCAGTTCAATTCCAGGTCAGGATACATACCCAGGTTGCAAGGTCAGGGCACGTATGGAAGGCAACCCATTGATGTTTCTCTCTTTCTCTCTCCCTTCTTCTCTCTAAGCATGTCCTTGAGTGAGGAGATTAAGGAAGAAGAAGAAGAAGAAGAAGAAGAAGAAGAAGAAGAAGAAGAAGAAGAAGAAGGAGGAAGAAGAAGAAGAGGAGGAGGAGGAGGAGGAGGAGGAGGAGGAGGAGGAGGAGGAGGAGGAGGGGAAGGGGAAGGGGAAGGGGAAGGGGAAAAGAAAGAAGGAGAAGAAGAAGAATAAGAAGGAGAAAGAAGGAAAAGAAGAAGAAGAAGAAGAAGAAGAAGAAGAAGAATACTGCCACTTATGGTTAGATTCCACTCTTAGCCTGTTCTTAGAGAATACTGTTTATGTGTGTGTGTGTGGGTGGGGGGGGGGGGGGGGGGGGGGAGGGGGTTGCTCATGCCCTCAATTGTATGTGGATTGGGGCTGCAGTTTTTGCCTTTTTAGATCAGCCCTTTGCCCATACTTCCAGAGTTACTTTTAGAATCTTTTAGGGATCTCGGCCAGAATTTCTTTCTCGGTTAAGGTCAATAAAGCTGACTGCATGGCACAAGCTTTATCTAGAGGCACCTCAGTGTCCAACTGGCAAGGGGCAAAGGTTATTTTGGCATTCATTTTAGTTAATAAGTCCAGTCCTAAAAGTGGCACCGGTCAATGAGGCATACTATTCTTCCAGTTAAATGGTCCAACATCAGAAAAGGAGTATACATCCAGACCATCCCTGTCAGTTAGCCATGGACATGAAATCTTCCTATTGGTACTTGTCTAATTGGGAATTGCCCTGTCTGGATTGGAGGAAACTCTTGACCAAATCTAGTACCCCTTCAGGTTGCGGGAGCAATGGCCATTCCTGGTCCTGTCTGGTAGAGGCCCCTCTCCCCGCGGGAGGCTGTGGTGAGGAGCTGCAGCTGCATCTTCCACAAGGTGGTGGAGCAGAGGCAGCCTCAGGGCATTATGCTGGAGTCAGAATGAGTCATCCTCATTCTCAGGAGACTCCAACAGAACTGGCCTAACCAGCTTATCTGTTTGTGTCATACCTTTACTAGTACATTTGCTCATTTGAACAGACCTATGCTGATATAAAAGCATAAATGCTTCTACATAGGAGATTTCACCTCATTTTTCTCTCTTTTACAAAATAACTTAAGTTGCATTATGGTACTATAATTTAAGGAGCCATTTTCTGGACAATGTGGCCTGGCCACATTGCAAAGGAAGAGCATTCTCGTGGCCCAGTTTTGTAAGATGCACCCCAGGGGGTAGACATAAGTTTTCCCATGACAAAATCTTTTCTCACAATTACTTCTACCACTTCCTGAACTTTTCTTAGTTTTCTCCCTTGCTATCCATTCAGAGTTTACCAACATTTTTTAAGGACAAAATTATCATCTCTGATTATTTCAAAAACTATATTTTCAAACCTTATATCCTTCTAAAGTCTGTCTCTTGACAAGTCAGACACAACAGACAAGACAGTACAATTGGGTGGCCCAAATTTCCCACTATTCCTCAGACCCAGAGTATTATTATCCCCTGGGAACAAGTGGTAAACATGAGATCTGCTCAGTATTGTCAAGATGAAGTGAAGAACTAGCTACCTTGAGTTAGGCTTGTCAAGCTTCCGCTGCCCACTCCTCCAAGGTCTGCTGAAATGCTCTTGGCATTAGCCCCCTTTCCCATCAGACAAGACACAAACTCAAGAAATAATAGGTATAGTTATAGTAATCAATCCTGCTAACTGTAACTTCTCCTAGTCCTTCCTAATACAATCAATAGGAGAAGCTCCAAACCAAGTGAGTCCTTTAAGGACGTTAACCAAAAGTAATAGGGGGATAATGGGTGTCCCTAGGGTTGTCACTCATGAGGTTACTCATTAGTACACATCTCCTAAACCAAGTATTCAGTTTCTATCACTGCACAATGAAAGTGTGTAAGTCAGCCATGCCTGGTCAGCAGTGAGCACTGCAGGTCCGTCCCTGGAACAATTAGTCCAGGCAGCTGCTCGGACAGAAGATAGAGAGACCACCACTAGCCTGCTGAACTGTGGGCAGAAAATAAAAATAAAAATAATAAAAAATAACATAAAGCCTTAGTTCAAATGGCACCTCTTCGGAGAGGCCATCCCTCAACAGTTTCTTACTCACCCTCATTTATCTTTAAAAATTGAGCTCTCCCTGAGTTTATGGATTTATTATATTCTAATGTCCCTTGCACTAGAATGTAAGCTCCAGGAGAGCAGGAATCCTCTCCGTTTTCTTCACTGATATATCCTGAGCACCCAGAACAGTGCTTGCCCCCAGGTGATGATCAATACGTGACTGTTGAATGAATAAGTGAATGAATGAGAAAATGAATGAAATGAAATCTGGCTGCCACCAGAGGGGAGAACTGAGGATTAATGATAGAAGAAACAAAAGTTAGATGTGAAAGGCTGTATGTTATCATACTACAATTAAAAATAATAATAAACTGAGTGGACATTTTGAGAATCTTCATACAAATTCCATCTTCCCTCCTGCTCCACAAAGGTTAAGAAGATCCTGGACATTGCAATCACTTTAACATCCCCAGACCTTAACTCATTAGGGTCAAACTCCTGGCATTTAACTAATTAATTAATTTATGTGCTAGATATTTTATGATAATATTTTAGATATTAGAATGAAAAATGTCAGAAGTGTCATCAGGCAGAAGGTGAATCAATGGACTAGAACTAGATAATCCACATAATAAATATTCAGCTCTTGACAGTCTTGAGTCGCTCGAATATAGGTATTAGAATCTCAAGATGTTTCTAGTATTAATGTCCTTTTTTATGTGTTTTAAAACAGCCAAATTCGTGCATGTCGCCTGTCATCTAGTAGTAACTATAAAAATTCAATTTGATTTAATTCAAAACAATTTAAGTTATTGAATGTCTACTGGAATTATTACACAAGGCATTTTAGGGAGTGATATATAAAGAAGGTCAAGTTCTGATAAATTTGGCTGCGTGATGTATTGCCTGTTTGACACATTGCCTGCAGGATGCTCATGGCAGATAATTTTTTATCTTACAATTGTGGGCTGGAAGGATATGGGAGGATTCCTTTCTGTTGGATTAATAAGGAGATAATCAAATCTGAGTTAAGAAAGGACAAAGATGTTGAATCTGAAAAAGAGTTCAATAGCAATAAAGAGGCTTCCAATGACCTGGATGACAAGCATTTCAATCAAGAGAAAAATATGAAGAAAAACAAACAAACAAACAAAAAAATTAAGGTGATGAAAAAGTGGTTTTTTAAAAGGAATAGAGATTTTTTTAAACATTGATTCATAAACATACATCTCAGTGGACAACCTTGATTTTATGTCAGATCAAGAAAAGAGGGAAAGGAAGAAGAGTTTTTAGATGACGATAAAAGCCAAAGAAAGATGAAGCTTTAGACAGATGAAGACAACAAAAGTTAGCAGGAGGCCCTGCTGAGAGCAGACACAGCAAGAGTCTGCATATATGAGGAGCTAAAAAGGAAGTATCCAGCATCCAGCAGGACAAAACCTTTTAGAAAAAAAAGGAGAAAAAGGAAATTTATCATAGAATTAGAATAATAAAATAGAAAACAAGACAAACTTTGATAACTTTAAAGGCACAGTTGGCTTAAGTTTCTAGCATTTGTTATTGGTTGAATTAGGTATAAGTGGCTCCTTAGGTAGTCCACCTATAATCAAGAGACAATTTCTGCAACAAAACAAGCACACAGTATGTTGGCCTTGGTATAACAGACACCTATTGTGTGTTTGTTGTTGGCCTATAGGATGCCTGACCCATTTCTAAGAGCATGGGACCAGTGTATTAATCATGATGCTTTTGGCTGTAGGTAATAGGAAGACCAAATAAACCAGCTTCAACAATAAGAAAAATATGTATCACCTCCCATAGCAGAAAGTCAGGAGGAGGTAGGGATAAACTGGTCTCCAAGATCATGAACTCAGCTGCTCAACACTAGCAGTATGACCTGGATTCCTTTTGCCTGACTGATCTGCTGTCCTCTGCATGTGTGCTAGCTCCCCTTACTCACAAGATCACTCTACCAGCTCTAGGAATCACATCCTCACACAATGCCAAAAGCCAGAAAAAAAGAGGCACAAGACTGTCCTGAGGCCCCCTTTTAAAGAGAAAACAGAACCTGAGCTGAAACTTTCAGACCCTCACATATTGGTTGGTAAAGATCCCATGAAATGTCATTCTTAAACCAATCAATGACAAGAGGAATCAGGTTACCAATTTGCTTAGCTTAATCAAGATGTATCTCTAAGAGGCTGGAAGGGCCAGCCTCCCCTAAGCCAGACCGATGCCTGAATAGAATCAGGGTTTTGTTAGTAAGGAAGTGGCATTTGGGGGAAAGGGTGTTGGGTAGGCAAGAGTGGTGTCTGCTATAACCTCTCATTCTTAATCATTACACAATAATATTCACTTTTGTGATGTACAGGTCTATGGGTTTTGATAAATGCATAGAGTTGTGTAATACAATTGAGATATAGAAATGTGTATTATGAAAGTGGGTGGATGAATTTATGATCAACCAGCATGGATTTTCTATCTATACTAATAAAAGGGTAATATGCAAATTGGTCAGGACACCCTCACAGTAACAACCGAACAGCAGGCTGTGTGGGGTGACCAGGTCGGCAGGGGGGTTAGAGAGGGATGACCAAACAACCAAACAGCAGGCTGCGTGGGGTGACCAGGCCGGAAGGGGGGGCAGTGAGGGGCAACCAGCCCAGCAGGGGGGGGGGCAGTTGAGGGCAACCAGGCCAACAGGAGGGGCATTTGGGGGTGACCTGGCCAGCAGGGGAGGCAGTGAGGGGCAACCAGGCTGGCAGGGGGGGAAGTTGGGGGTGACCAGGCTGGAGGGGGGGCAGTAAGGGGTGACCAGGCTGGAGGGGGGGCAGTAAGGGGTGACCAGGCTGGCAGGGGGGGCAGTGAGGGGCAACCAGACCAGCAGGGGGGGCAGTTGGCAACCAGGCCTGTGGGGGGGCAGTAAGGGGCAACCAGGCCTGTGGGGGGGGGGGCAATAAGAGGTGACCAGGCTGGCGGGTGGGACAGTTAGGGGCAACCAGGTCAGCAGGGGAGGGGGGCAGTTGGGGGTGACCAGGCTGACAGTGGGGGCAATTAGGGGTGATCAGGCCAGCAGGCAGAGGTGGTTAGGGGTGATCAGGCTGGCAGGGGGCACAATTAGGGGCAATCAGGCAGGCAGGCAGGTGAGCAGTAAGGAGCCAGCAGTCCCAGATTGTGAGAGGGATGTCCCTGCAGGATCGGGCCTAAACTGGCAGTCGGACATCCCCCGAGGGGTCCCAGATTGGGGATGCAGGCTGGGCTGAGGTGACCCCCCCTGCCCCCGTGCACAAATTTCATGCACCGGGCCGCTAGTTGTGGTATAAACAAGCAAGAGAGAGAGAATCATGGCTCTTATACTTTGTATCTTTTGCCTTTATAGACTTCCAGGAGGACACCCAGGCAATGTCTAGGTCCGATATAGGAGGTACAAACAGCACATTATGGAGGCTTGAAGAAGGAAGAAACTCCCACTCTGGAGCTATGACCAGTCTTGTCCTGGTGACTGTTAATGATTCCCAGGTACCGACGCAAAAGGCCACCTCTGGTTGCTGCCCTGCAATTGACCTGAGTGTTTCCTTTGCTCCCTAGGACTCACTGCCCTTGCTTCATTTTGCCCATGCTTCTTGTCATCTCTCAGCTAGCTGGCTGAGGCTGTGCAGGTCCAGAGTCAGGTCCTGTTTTCAGCCTGAGTCTGCAGAGGGCCCCATTCCAGGGAGGACCGGAGTGCTTCCAGATGGCGTAGTGCTCACTTGGGTTTGCCTTTTGATTTTTATTATGGCAGGTACATGATGCTGACGGGCTATTGTAGGAGACAGGCATGGCCTCTGGAATGAGGTTGAACACTAAAATAATATAATAAAATTAAATAAAGAGTATAATAAGAACAGCAAACACAGTGGCTAACATTTACAAACCCAAAGGCTGTCTAGCCGAGAGCAGCTTTTCAGGCCCGTTCAACAATACTTACAGTGTTTAGAGTCCCATGAATGAGCCCAACTGTGGCTGAAACCGCAGTCATCTAGCCCGGTTGCTTTCTTCCAGGGAGCTGGCGCCAGTGCTTGTCTTTAATTGCCCAGGGCCAGCGCTTGCCCGTATAGTGCCTTTGTGCAAAGTAGAAAAAGGCTCCTCTTCCTCCTAATCCTGATTCCCATCTATAAGAAAACCATTGTCATATGCAGTAAAATTGTAATAGTCGGCATACAAATCCTTGGGTCATGAACCTTGAACAGTGGCCGTTAAGTGGCAGCCAGTGCTGCTGTAAACAGTAGTTTCAGGACCCAGTTGTTTGGGGGATGAGAAAATTCCTATTGTGTCAGGAATGTAGCAGGGCTGGGCCAGCAGTTTGAAGGTGTCTGACAGCATATTAATTTATTCATTTGTCAGTTATGGAATGGTTTCTATATTGTGGGTGTGGTACTAAGTGCTATATAAGAATTATCTCATTTAATGTCCACAAAATAACTGTGGACAGGTATTATTTTTATCTCTACAGACGAGGAAATAAAAGTTTAGAGAGTTTCTATCACTTGCCCTAATTCCTATGGTCAGTAGGTGACAGAGCTTGCCTAGAATCTTGATCGGGCTGACACTAAGGCTACCACACTGCTTCTGAACACACACGCACATGTGTGTGCGCATATATAAATTGTTTTTGTTTACATATAACAGATCTGTTGGAATTTATTTTGGTAATCCTAGTGGATATTCATATTATCATATTTCTTTCTTTTAATATATTTTTGTTGGGTTTCTCAGAAAAAGAGAAGTGGGCCCTGTGATACTTAAGATGCTACAGAAGATGATGTAAACACATCAAAAATTGCAAATATTAAGGGGAAAATATCTCTTTTTAGATAAAGTGATTGAAGACAATACAAGTAGCTGCTTTACCCACAGAGGTGAACTGAACAGTGCTTCTGTCGCTTGCTCAATTAGCAGGATCAGCTCTCCAAATTGGAAGCAGTTGGCATAGATTCAAGCCTCAGAGGCGGATCTTTTGCAGGGATAATCCTTAAGATCTCACAGAGACAACGTGGCGGCTTCCTCTCAAACAAATGCCAAAGAGGAACTTGGTGGCCAAGGACCAGATTTTTCTTTCTTTTTGGTTTCTGTAGTCATGGGAGCATAGCGTTGGGTCCAATAAAACACTTGCTAAGTGCTGCTATCTTCTCTGAGGAAGCTGATTGGAGTGCGGAATGAAAAATTTTATCCAACAGCTTTTTATTTGGTTCTCTGACACCAAGGATTCTTAATGTAACTGATTTCCTCTTCCTAACTAGATGTAGCAATTAGAGTTGCCTGTAAGAGTTTAGCCTAGAGTTTTCTTGTGAGAGTCTCACCCTCATGTGTCTGCCTGCCTCACAGCACCACTGCTGTGTAACTGCAGCGAAATTCACATCTTTTTAAAGCAGAGGAGATATTCACAGCCAGATGCACGTAGCTGGCTCTTCAATCCCGCTGGATTCAAGAAGTAGGTGCAAAGCACTTTGCCAGCTACTCTTGGGTGATAGAAAGATGAGCAGGACAGTATGGCTGGGACTGCTAGACTCCTGTGAGCCATTCAACATATATTTATTGAGTACCTACTCTTTCTAGGCACTGTTCTAGGCACGGGGCATAGAGCAATAAGGTAAACAGACAAAGTCCATGCACTTTCTGGTTGGGGAGACAGACAACAAAGAAATAAGTAAAATGTATAGTATGCTAGGTAATGATAAGTATGACGCAGGCGTTATTGTAATCTAGGAATATGCATTAGAAACAAACAAACACCCTCTGATGCCATGTGTTGCTGCAAAGTGCTCTGGGATTATAATGGAAGAAATTCGTTTTGATAGAGGAGGGATTTGTGAAAGAATTTGTACAAGTGGTGAGATTTAATCTGGACCCTGAAGAAAGTTTAGGCCAGATGAATATAGCCACAGTGCAGGGAGGGAAGGAGGAAACCTCCCCATTATGAACATCTCAGCACAGGTCCAGGAGAGACAAGAGGAGATAAAAGCACATTCAGAGGAGCTGAATAGCTTACTACATCCTCAACAGTGGGTGGGACGACACGTGGAACAGGAACCTGGTCTGGGAAGGTATTTGGAGACCAAGTGATAAAGAATTTTGACTAAAGAGTATGGGTTGAGCCCTGCACACAACGGGGAGTTATTGAGTGTTTTACGTGGGAAGTGGTCTGAGCTGATGTGTTTGTGGATGGCAATGTGTCAGCTGGACGCTTTGTCCAGGTGCAGGGCGATACCTGGGGTGGTGCTGGTCCTGGTGGCTGGCACCTCATGGGATTGAGAAAGAGTCTTTGGTTTCTCTTAAAAAGCAAGTGGCACTCTTCTATTACTGAGATGATTTCATAATAACAAAAATGTGTTCTTTCTCAAGCCACTGACATTCAAGTTCAAGGGCAGTAAATTGAGGCTCTGATAGGTTCACAGATGCATCCTTTTACAGCTGTAGTTGAGCAACTTGGGAGCTGGAAAGCTTGAGTGTTATCTTGTATCAAACTTCAGTGAAGGCTTATGCAGACACACCTTAGAGATATTGAGGGTTCAGTTCCAGACCACTTCAATAGAGTGAGTATCACAATAAAGCAAAATCTTTTAAAAATATATATATTTTATTGATTTCAGAGAGGAAGGGAGAGGGAGAGAGAGAAACATCAATGGTGAGAGAGAATCATTGATCGGCTCCCTCCTGCATGCCCCACACTGGGGATTGAGCCCACAACCCGGGCATGTGCCCTGGGCCAGAATCGAACCCGGGACCCTTCAGTCTGCAAGCCGATGCTCTATCCACTGAGCCAAACCAGCTAGGGCAAAGCAAAATCTTTTTGTTAGTGAAGTGTCTTGCCTTCAATTTGTAAAATAAATAAATAAATAAATAAATAAATATAAATAAATAAATCTATATAATAAAAACCCAGTGATCGTAATGCTGTAATGACCAAAGACCAGTCACCAGGAGGGACTTGACACTGGGTCCAACGACATGCCAGGTCTGGGTCTTGCATGATTTCGTGCGCTGGGCCTCTAGTAAATAAATACATAAACAACATCTGTAAAGTGCAATAAAGCACAATAAAATGAGGTATGCTCGTATAAAGAGGTGTGTCTTCTCTTGACAAATTGCATGTGGATAATCAGATAACTTTTGGAAAGGAATGAATTCCACCATCTTCACTCTCCTGATATTGTGATTTAACCTCATACATCCATAAGTATTACAGAGCCTCAAAGAGAAGAGAAGCAGCAAATACTTCAATTTCACTGGTTTATTTCACTATCATTCCTCAGTTGACTCTCCTTTGCTAACTTAGCCAACAATATTTGGTTCACTTGAGTTTAAAGAAAAAAAGAAAAACATTTTCCATTTCCTTGTTCTTTCTCTTCTTCCACATTTTCCTTCTCTACATTTATTAGGCTCATTTCCATCTCCTCTCTTTGTTGGTGTTTAATGGAGATGCTTACATGGGGGGAGGGGGAGGTTTAGACACTTTCGCCAAATAGTGTATATAATGTGATTCTTTCTCCATCTTTCATCAAAGGCTTGAGTGAAGCGTCCATTTCTCAGAAATGCGTGTGGAGTTGGCTGTAGTATTGTAGCCTATTTCCTGGTGGGTGTGGACCTGGAACAGGGCTGCCCCTGGGGGGTCTGCTGTCCTGGACACAGAAAAAGGATGCGATGCACTTTGTTCTCTCCCCAGGGATTAGTCGTAGACATTTGAGGACTGGCAAAGAAATGGGTATTAACATGGATACTTTGAAAGGACGAAGGCTTGCCAAGGCTTAAGTCTTTGAGTTGTTTTTGAGGATTGTTTCAGTCAGTCAAACCCACAATGCTGGAAATCCCAGAATCCTAATGCCATTTGGCTCTACCTGCATACCTTCTCACGCTTTGTTTGAAGTTTTGTTTTGTTTGTTTTTCCCCTTGAAAAACAAGTGGTAGTTAAAAAATATGTAAAATTGCTTCATAGGGTGGAATTAGGCTGCTTCAAAATGGAACTGTAAGAACCATAAACAGTGAGGATTATTGCAACCAATAACTGCACCCTCAAACTCAAGGGCACTGGTGGAGAGAATTTGAGCTGTTAGTCACACTCCTTAACACAGCAAGCAAAACAGTTTATTTGCTGCTCTGTTCCTTCAGATGTTCTGCATGAAACCATCTGAGGCCATGTGTGATTTTGAAGCAGCATTCGGTGAGACTCAAGAGCTGCAATGGCCTGTGTTTGTAAATTTGCCCTGGTACCAATTCCAATGTGGATGTTGGGGTGGGGGGTCTTCCCATACAACACTGGGCAATTCTGACACCATCTACCCAGAGAGAGCATCTGATTCTGCAGATTAAGGGTTCAGTCCTACAAGGCTACCCCTCCCCTCACCCCCAGCCTCAAATATCAGTCCAAGTCCAGGCTGTGACTTATGCTTCTGACTGACTGGCTATAAACCAAAGGTTCCCATAACCTCTTCCTCAGGTTCAATTAATTTGCTAGAGTGGCTCACAGAACTCTGAGAAACATTTTACACACTAGATCAAGTATGTCAAACTCACGGCCGCATTCAGCCCACAAAGAATATTTTTGCGGCCCATCCAATATAACAGTATGTAAGAAATGTTTTAATAAAAATTTCATAACTTAATTTTTATAATATCCTGTTATACATAATTATTAATAATGAACTACAATGTTTGCTAATGACTGATTACTATAATCGTGTTGCATTCATTTCCCTTATGCACCTTATGCACAGGTGCACCATTTCTCTCCACTAATACCAGCAGCGAATATTTTAGCAGCCAATTGCCATATCATTAGTCTTGGACTGACTTGTTTGGTGTGAGCAACAGGAAATATTTCGCTTTCTGAGAACAAGAAAAATAGGTTTATTTACATTACGCTTATTAATTTGTGCAGTTATTCAGTGTCTGTTAATGTTCAAGAAAAAATATTTTTTTATTAAAATGTTCTATTATTTTAATGATTACTCATTTATTTCAGCTCTTTATAGTCAGCATGTCTCTGTCGAAATAAACCTACGTTTCTATGAAAATTGAAGCTTTTGTGTTTTTTTTGCGGCCCACATAAACTTAAACCTTGTTTATTTGGCCCGTGTTAGCCTTTGAGTTTGACATGCTTGCTCTAGATCACTGGTTTATTATAAAAGGATATAACTCAGGAACATCAGGTGGAAGAGCTGTATGAGCAAGATATGGGGAAAGGGCATGGATGGAGCTCCCACACTTTCCCAGCACCTCCCTGTGTTCACAAACCTGGATGCTCTTTGAACCCTCTCCTTTTAGGGCTTTATGGGAGCTTCATTACATAGACATGAGTGGTTAACTATTAGTGGTTAATTCAACCTCCAGCCCTTCTCCCTTTCCTGGAGTCTGGGGGATGAAACTGAAAGTTCCAACCCTCTTATCACATGGTTGGTTCTCAAGGCACCAACCCCCATCCTTAGGCTCTGTCCCAAGTCACTCATTAATATAACAAAAGACACCTTTATTACTCTCATAATTTATAAAATTCCAAGGGTTTTAGGAGCTCTGTGCCAGAAACAGGAACAAAGACCAAATATATGTTTATTATAAATCAAGATGGCACAATTTGATTCCTGGCTCTCCCTCTCTCTGGCTCTGTGACCTTGAACAGTCACTTCACCTCTCTGTGCTTCAGGTTCTCATCTGTAAATGAGGTCAATAAGAGCACCTTTGTCATAAGCATGTGGTGAAGATAAAATGAGTTAATTCCTGTAAAGCCATTAGAACAGCCTAATATCTAGTGCTGGACTTTTATTAACAGCGCCGCTAAGGGACCCTAACAGAGTCTTACGTACTGTTATAAAACAAAATTCAACTGAGTTAATTTGAAGATCTAATTGGATTTATTCAGTGATTTATAAATTGGGCAGCATCACATTTAGCAAATGGAAAGGAGCTCTGAGGAGCTGTACAAAATGGAAGGCATGTAGAGGCCAGGGGGAGGAAAGGAGAGTTTCTAGAAGAGTGGATTACTTCAGGCAAGATCATCTTCCTTTGGGAGCGGGTGGGGGGTCTACTCGGATTACCTGACTAGTGCAGACCAGGTAATTCCAGATTGACCGAGTAAAGGTCACATTTCCAGGGGACTAAAACTGCAATTAAATCTTAGTTTGCTGATGTAGGGCTTAGCACAAGTGCTCCTTCTTGGGCCTGTTGTTACTTTTTTAACAGTCCTGAGTATAAATGTAGGTTAAATAGCAGAGAGGGAAAGGGAAGCATGGCTTCTTTTCTAAAGGAAACAGAGCTTTCAAGCACAGGGGTGATATGAAGAGGGGAAAAGCTTTCTAGAATCCATTACTGAAATGGGGGCTCCCACAGACTTTCTCCTTTTTCACAATGATTAATTCATTTGTGTTACACTTGCTTTTTGTAGAGCTTATAGAACTCAAACCAAAAAAGTAATGGTTATACATTTGTGGGGACTTGGGCTTGACTAGATAACCCGAATGCCATTTCAGTAGGCACTGCCTAACTCTAGGGGTGTCATCCACAGCCCCCACCTATGACCAATGAACTGCATGTGTAGGGTGGCCTTTGGAGAAGCTTAGATATGGTAGCTTTGTCTGTCTGTCTGTCTTTTTTCTACCCCCTAACTCTCTTCCATGTTACACTCTCCTGCCCCATATCAGCAGCAGCCTCTGGTTTTGAACACAAGGACTTGTGTTGCTTGCAATCATTTTATAAAGCTGCCTGATTTCCATTATAAATAATCATGAAATTGGGGGTGAAGGAGAAAGGTAACGACATTTTAAGCTACAAAAAGGTGGTGATTCAATTTTGTTCTCTTTATTAAGAAGCCTAGTCTCAATCAGATAATTTGCAGCTAAGTTTTACCTGGAGCATGCTTTCTCAGTCATGTTAAATTCATGGGGCAAATCCTCCTAGGATTTAGACAGTTTTAATAACAGAAATGCTGATATAAAGAGAAGGGAAAGGCAGCATGTTCCAACCATTAAGGAGAAAAATGGGTTAAGATGTTACTAATAAGCCATGCTATATTTTTATCCTACTATTTTTCTTCATCTGAAGGAATATTGAGATGAGATTTTAAATTCTGAATGATTATCTGACAGCTCCTATCTCTAGGATAAATTATTAGCAAGGGTTTTATTTTGCTATTAACTTTACTGAAAACTCAAGAGGACACAGGTTTACCAGAGCCCAGAGGAAGAAGTGAAATCTACAGGCAAGAATGCCACGAACATAATGCCATGAACTTCTAGCTACTTCTAGATTCCCTTTCATAACCTGTGTGGACATTGACCTTCAGGGCGGTTGGGGTAGAGATTGGCAGGGCCCCTAGCACTTTCCTGGATATGGTCCCGACCTAAGTCTCATCTCCATCCTCACCACTCCACCCCGGCCCATCTCACCGCATGCTCAATATTCCAGTTGTGCCAAACCACCCACTGGTGCCAAATAGGCCACATTTGGAACAGTCTCCTTCCACCACCTTTCCTATTTGGGTAAGCATTGACTCATCTTTTTCTTTTCATAATGTTACTTTATTTTCCTTTTACAAAATGAAGCATTAAAGCCACCCAACATGTATATATTCCTATGGTTCCTTGCACATTTATTCTACCTAAAGTTAGGTGTGAACATATGGAACGCTTCATGAATTTGTGTCTTATTCTCGCATAAGGGCCACGCTAATCTTCTCTGTGTCATTCCAATTTTAGCATAGGTGCTGCTGAAATGAGCATGACTCATCTTTTAAAACTTACCTCCTATGTGACTTTATTCCAGAACTTTTTCCAAGAGAAGTTAGTGGCATCTTTTTCTGCCTTTCCATAGTAGCCAATACGTACTTCACTGTGAAGTTTGGTCTAATGCAATATTAGCTTAGTGTGTCACCTCCCCTTGGTAATCCAGAGCGGGCAGGGGCTTAATCTTGAATATCTGTATCCACTAGCCCAGGGTTTCTCAATAGCAGCAATATTGACATTTTGGGCTGAAAAATGTTGTTGTGGTTGGGTCTGTCTTGTGCACTGTAGGATGTTTAACATTACGTCTGGCCTACGTGTCAGTGTGACATTTTGCATACATTGCCCAATGTCTCCGGGGGGAGAAAACTGCCCCTGACTGGGAAGCACTGCTGTAGCCCTAACACAGCCTGATATATAGTAGGTGCTTAATAAATATTTGCTGGTTAATAAGTCAATGCCCAATTAATGAATAAAAAACTGAATTAACAGATGAAAAAAAGACCTTACTGTGGCTTTTACACACTCATCAAACTTTAAACTGTTATGCCAGCAGTCAAGTCTCTATGAACTGGCTCTACTTCCTTTCTCGCTCTTCTCTCATACACTTTGCTCCTCACCTGTAGGCTCTTCTGCATTATCATGCTTTGTTTTCTTCTTGCCAATCCAAACCCTGTTCTACCTTTAAGACAAAGAACAACTTATCTATTCCCAAAAGCCTTCCCCAGTTCACCTAATCCAGTGATCTCCTTACTTCACATTCTCTAAATATTTATGAATAGGGTCTCTGATGGAAAATTACAATACATACATTTTATATATGTACTAGAGGCCCAGTGCACAAAATTCATGCATGGGGGGGGGGCGGTGTCCCTCAGCCCGGCCTGCACCCTCTCCAATCTGGGACTCCTCCGACATCCCTCTCACAATCCAGGACCGCTGGCCCCTAACTGCTTGCCTGCCTGCCTGATTGCCACTAACCACCTCTGCCTGCCTGCCTGATCACCCCTAACTGCCTCTGCCTGCCAGCCTGATCGCCCCCAACTGCCCTCCCCTGCCAGCCTGATCACCCCCAACTGCCCTCCCCTGCCAGCCTGATCGCCCCCTAACTGCCCTCCCCTGCTGGCCTGATCGCCCTAACCACCTCTGCCTTGGCCCCCGCCACCGTGGCTTTGTCCAGAAGGAAGTGGGATGTCCGGAAGAGGTCCAGTCGATGCAGTCTAATTAGCACATTATCCCTTTATTAGAGGCCCAGTGCATGATTGAGTCATGCATGTGTAGGGTCCCCTACACGTTTTTGCTTTCGATTGCAGTGGAGCTGGGTGCCTGTCCACTGGTGCACCTGGCCTTTCAGAAGCCTCCGGCTTGGTGGAGGCTTCCGAAAGGCCTGGTGCCAGAGCGGACAGGCACCCAGCTCCCATGCTTTCGATCGAGAGGGAGCTGGATGCCTGTCCGCTGGTGCACCAGGCCTTTCAGAAGCCTCCGGCTCGGTGGAGGCTTCCGAAAGGCCTGGTGCCAGAGCAGACAGGCACCCAGCTCCCCCGCTTTTGATGGCCCGCGGCGGGACGTGAGCTCGCTGCCCCAGAGGCCCCTTCTGTTCCGCAGCACAGCCATGGCACAGACGCTGAGCTCGTGCCGCTGCTGGCGACGCAAGCTCAGCATCCCGCCGGCCCAATCGGCTACCCCGGCCACCCCGAGTCCCGCCCCCTGCGCCTCCCTCTGGCCCAATCGTGGGCATAGTGGAGTGATGGTAATTTACATATTACCATTTTATTAGGTAGGATAGAGGCCTGGTACAGGGGTGGGGGCCAGCTAGTTTGCTCTGAAGGGTGTCCCTGATCAGGGTGGGGTTCCCTTGGGGCGTGGGGCGGCCTGAGCGAGAGGCCTGTCGTGGTTTGCAGGCCGGCCACGCCTCCTGGCAACCCAAGCGGAGGCCCTGGTGTCTGGGATTTATTTTCCTTCTACAATTGAAACTTTGTAGCCTGGAGTGGAGCCAAGCCTGGGGCTCTCTCTGCGGCGGCAGCCATTTCTGTTGGGGTTATAATTGAAACTTTGTTGCCTTAAGCAGGTGGGCCCGGCCAGAGTGTGCGGAAAGCTTTGCTTCCCCTGTTGCCGGTGGCAACCCTGGCTGCTCTCTCAAGCTCCATTCTGACGCCATTTCTGTTTGAATTTGTTTACCTTCTATAATTGAAACTTTGTAGCTTGAGTGGAGGCTTAGGCCTGCAATGGCTGGAGTAAAGCTTATTTCCCTCTGTTGCCTGGGAAACCTTGCTCTCTGTCTGTAGCCATCTTGGATGGGTTAATTTGCATACTCACTCTGAGTGGATGGTGGGTGTGGCTTGTGGGCGTGGCTTGTGGCTGTGTTGGAGGTATGGTCAATTTGCATATTTGTCTATTATTAGGTAGGATTAGTATAGATTATCTGTAATTTATATGCAATACATATATATATATGTACACACATCTACACATTTACATATACATGTATACACATACACATGCTGTATTGTTTTGGTCTTAAGACTATTTATATTTTTGTTTCACAAACTTGTGTAGAAATTTTCCTCTCAACTAGAAGAGTCACCCCTTGATAGAGGCTCACTGGTGCATTTGAGGTCTTTCTTCTCTTCGCATCAGCACAAGCTTTATGAACAACAGATGTTGAGCTTTTACTTGAAGTGAATTTTTTCTTTAAGCAACTGGCAGGTGTGATAAATCTGTGTAATTTGTGTGGTCCTGACATTGTTTTGTTTTTAAAAGACATAGGGCTTTTTAATATCTTGCAGTTTTTAAACAAACTCATTTCATGGAGATGCAGCAAATATGAAAAAAAGTGATTTGCCATGTTTTTGGGTTTCTGTGAGAAGGCACCATATATGATAAGCAGAGAAAGACAGTCTTAAATTCTGACTGTGGTCCAACTCCACTGAGGCTTTTTTCATTGCTTGATGAAACTATTAAAAATGTTGACCTGCCAGGTTGACTCCGAGCTCTCTCAACACCAAGCATCCCTGCACCCCTCCTTCCTCAGGCATGCTTGCAGCGACCTGTATGTGCAGCTTCCACCATGCTTGTGCTTGGAAATTTGCCCAAACTTCTGTTCTGCAGGGTATTTCTTTCTCAAGTTTATCTTGGAGAAGTTCATATTTTACACAATAGTAGTCACTCTGGCAGGGGTAAGGGACAACCCCAGAATTTATCAGCCTTGCACTTGAGCTCCTACTGTGACAGGATAGAGAACAGACATAGTGGGAGGGGTAGAGTGGGGTTAAACAGTCCTAGCGTCAGCACTAATTTTTAGAACCCTTAAAAAAAAAAGAGAGATAAAAGAATGTGTTTTTTTTTTTTTTCAAGTCTTGTAAATTGTGCCTTTTGGGAGAACAGCCTCTTGAGGCTTCAGGCTCTCCATGGATTCCTCTCAGCTGTCTTTTGTGACTCACCCTCTCCATGGCTCTCTCCTCCATGCCCACCTATGGCCTCCCACTGAAAATACAAAACCAAAACATTTCTCCTGACCATGCCTCCTCCTATGATACATAAATGACAGAGGAAGGGAGAGGGAGAGAGAGATAGAAACATCGATGATGAGAATCATTGACCGACTGCCTCCTGCACGCCACACACTGGGGATTGAGCCAGCAACCCAGGCATATGTCTTGACCAGGAATCGAACCATGAGCTCCTGGTTCATCGGTTGATGCTCCATCACTGAATCACGCAGGCTATGATACAACCTTTATTTACTCCACCTCATCACCAAACCCATATTGGCACCCATTTTTCACTTCCACAACCTCGTCTCACATTTGTATTCAGCTCACCACAATCCCCACTTCTCATAATGCACTCACTCTTTCTTAGAACCTAAGACGTTCTAATACTGCCACGTCTATGGCCCTTCCTCGGTATTCCCGGTCTTTGACTCTGCTGCAGTCTTTGACGTAGCTGACCTGCTTGTTTGAAGTTGTCTCCTGGTGTAGCTTTTAGTCTCTTGATTTTTCTTATCCCTTTTTTTTCCATCTGGTAAAATCCAACTAGTGTCAGGGCTCAGCTCAAAGCTCCTTTGTAAAGCACCCTTATCCTTGGTCTGTAAGCAGAATTAATCTGTACCTCCATAGCACTTTCCTTATAGTTTTTTTATATCATCTTGTAATATGATGGTTTTCATGTTAGCCACTAAGCTTAAGGAGTCCAGGGTCTAGTAGGGTTAATAATATCTTACCCATTTGTTGGCTAGCCATCAACCTGGCTAGCATTTTGAAACTTACACACTCTAGGTCTCCCCAGTGCTAATATTCTATGACTTTTGACTATTACTTAACTTCTCTATATATAGAAAACTAGAGGCCCAGTGCACAGAAATTCATGCACGGGGGGTATAGGGGGGTGCCCTCAGCCCAGCCTGCACTCTCTCCAATCTGGAACCCCTCGGGGGATGTCTGACTGCCGGTTTAGGCCCGATCCTGGCAGTCAGACATCCCTCTCACAATCCTGAACCACTGGCTCCTAATCACTCACCTGCCTGCCTGCCTGGTCACCCCTAACTGCCCCTCCCCGCCCCCCCCCCCCCCCCCCCCGCTGGCCTGATCGCCCCCAACTTCCCCCCTTGCCTGTCTGGTCACCCTTCACAGCCCCCCCAGCTGGCCTAGTCGCCCCACGCAGCCTGCTTGTTCAGTCGTTTGGTCATCCCTCACTAACCCCCCTGCCGGCCTGGTTGTAGGCAGCCATTGTGAGAGCGTGATGGTCAATTTGCATATTACTTCTTTATTATATGGGATAGTGTATGTTACAGGTTAAGTACATGATACCAGCATTGTGTGTCATTCATGTCTTGACCACTGTTCAATTTCTAGTGCTCAATAATAACTTACTTAGTAAGGGCTCAATAAATGCGTTGAATGAACAAATGAGTCAATTCCTAGAAATTGATGAAAGACTGACTTAGGTATAGGAAAAGTAGAGAACAAATCCCTGTCTTTCAATTTTTTGAAAACTCTGTCCTTGAAAAAACTGTACGTGTACTGAACCAACCGTTTGTAGCAATTGAAATTACCTTCTTCAACTGCTACAGGTAATTATCAGTTACATCTGTTATATGCAGTGTTCTCTACTCCACAAAGCATTTCCTGAGCAACACAAATTAACACACGCTGGCATGTGGAGAGCTGTTAGGTCCTAGCAGCAGGCTAGTCGTCCTGTACGATATAGACCTAGTAGCCTGTGTAGAATAGGTTCTGCAGTAGCCTGTGACCATTACTGCTAGAATCTGGACAAGTACTTACCTGTCCTGACTAGGCAACTAACCAGCAGCAGCAGCCTATAATCAGAAAACATAGAAGAGTGAATAACTGAATGTTCTCTTTGATTAGGGCCAAAACCTGAAAGAAATTGTCCATATAGGGCCAAATTAGATACAAACTATGATATTATCAATGCTCTTTTAAGTAAATTAAACTGGCTTACATAACAATAACTGTGATGATACAAACACCGAATTTGCTTTAAAGTCTTTATTATCCTGAATATAAAAGACAGAAGTCCTCTTAGGATATAACAGAGTTCTTTATGTGGAAACATTAATTTTTTTTACAAGTGAAAAAATAAATACCTTTTGGAATAAAGGCTTATATGCTAATATGTGCCATAAAAAAGTAGAGTTTTAATATCTGACAAAATGTCTGTGCAAAGAAACAAATGCATAAACACATTACTGCTACATTAAGGCAATATGAAAAGTATACTCAGAAATCTCAGTAAAGTGACAGTGTAGCTTTCTAGCTTTAACTCAGCTAGTATTGCACCCAATACGGTCATCTAGGTTTCCCGACGTCCTAGAGAACCTACAAGCTGACCAACGTCCAAAATGCCCAAGTGGGAGTGGAAAACATGACTAAGAATATAGAAACAAAACACCTGAAACCCCTCTAAGACCTATAGAGGGGACAACCACACGTTAATGCTTAAGCATTTACAAAAAAAAAAAAAGCATACAATATCTAGATACTTCTTATAAGGCTGTGAAAGGCTTGATGGCTCAAGCAAAAGTGACCCCTGGGTGAAGCTGGGGTAGAGTGCTTGGGAAAACGGACGAACACCCTTGTTTGTACTCCACGAAGCTTCCTCTCAGTGAGCAACACTCTCCTTCCCCAGGAACATGCTCCTTTTCCGATCTTCAAATGAAATATTCCCCCAACTCAAGAGGCCCAAGGAGTGCCGATTCCTCCACTGAAATCTTTTAGCCAAATTGGTAGCATTTTATATTTGGAAGCTGGTGGATAAGGAGGGGTGGGAGAGGGACAGGAAGCCACCCACACTGAGTTATCTGTTTTCTCCTAGCCAGACTGGTTTAAATCTGACAACTTGGTTGTCAACTTTTTAACAGTCAGATGATTGATTTTTAAATGTCTGCCTTCTAATCACTCTTGAACAAGTTACAAAAAACAGAAATGACTTTAAAACGATGACTATGTCTTTAAGAAAAAATTTCCTATTAAAACTGTTCAGAGCTCTGTGACCATACAAAAAAACAAAACAAAACAAAACAAAACAAAAAAAGCCCCCCCGAAGTAACCAGGTCAATTCTTAAAACCAATTCTTACAAAATTGGCTGCAGGTAGGAAACTTACCTTGGGATACATTAAGAGACTTACAACATCACTTCCTAAAAGGTACCCACTTTTTGGCTATGTTGCCACCTAATGACATCAGAGGTTTTACTTATTCCTTTACTTGATCATAAAAAGAATGGAAGTCCGAGGAATGTGTCCATGTTCGAGCTCTCCCTGGTCCCCACCACTGGAGCTGCTGATGGCATGTTTTGGTGGTGAGGAGTGTTGTATTCTTTTTATTCTCCCTTTTTTTTAAAAAGGTTGCATGGCAGATGGGTGTTGGAGTATTTATTTTCTCCACAATCTATCATCCTCCTAGTTTGTAATAGCGCAGCTCCTGGAAGCGTGGCCTGTGCGGTAAGTGCACAGCAGATCAGATGACGGTGAGGTTGAGGAGACTGGTGTGAGTTGGAAGATAGACGTGCTGAACATGTTCTACCCGCGACCTGCAGACAGGACACGACTGCAAAAGAGAAGCCAACAGTACCTGTTAGGGTACCTCCGACCGGCGTGTTCACAGTGTTCACCTGTGGCACCCAGTACGTTCTGTTTCCTAAATAAGCTGCGGTCACAATTGTTTCTAGCTTTCAACTGGTAGAGATCTTAGCTTTCCAACCAGCTTGAAAGTTTATACTTTACAGGGGATTAAACACAAATATTATGAAAAAGGATAAGCTGAAGGAAATGAATGAGGTTTTTCGTCAAACTCTAAGCAAGGCACAATGAGTCAAGTGATTTCCAAAGACTTCTTGCTGTGCAACGAGGCTGCGGTCCCCACACGGGCAGACTGCCCCGCCCCTCGCCTCGGCAGTGATTTCTTCCAGAGACTGTGCTGGCTCGGCTGGCGGACGCAGGCCAGCGTCACTGGCTTGATGCCACCTGGCCAGCGAGTGTGGCTCCGCTCCCAGGCCCAGGCTTCTCAGTAAGCACGGCCCTTCCTAGGCCAGAAAGGGAGCCTCAGGCAGGTGGGCAGAAAAAGACAAATCCAGGACCACTCCTGGGGGAATAATTGGTCACAGCAGCACTATCTACTCAAGGACACAGGCATTCTGTTGGCTCATGTAGCTCTCAAAACAGCTCTGAAATGAGCACTTTCTGAAGGACTAGCCGTTATTTAGGACTAGTTCTACGTAAAACCATAGTGAAATTTAGCAAACAGTTCTGAGAAACGAAAAAAGTAAAAAGAAATTATCCTAAGAGGAAATGTAAGGTACAAGAAAGGAAGAAAAAAATACTATATATGAGTTGCTTTTATTTTTTGAATTAATACTAAAATTAGTTCGACTTGCTAATAAGTAAGAGCCACTCCAAGGGGTCCCTAGAGGCAAATGCAGTAATAAGAATAAATTAGTTATAATCACAAAGCAAACAACCTACCCATGGATAATTGAGAGTTAACTATAACCCAAAACACTTAAGTATTCTTTCTCAAATATTTTAAGTAAAGACCATCCTCTCAAGTGTCAGCAAATGGGAGGCAGCGTGACACAGAAGGGGAAGCCCTGGGCCAGCCCTCCAGAGGCCGGATTCCAGCCCTCAGCTCAGCACCAACGAGATGCAGCACCTTGTGAATCTGAGCTTTGCTTCCAGCACTTGAAAAGAGTCCAGGGCTTAGAGTAATCGCACTGTGGAAAACAGTACCCTAATCCAAAATGTTTCAAAAGGGCAATGCCTTTCAAGTCCCCGAACACAAAGACCCGTCCAGGTGCAGGTGGACATTCCCGGTTTGTATGTTACCCAGCCAGCACCTGGCAGGTAGCAGGGGCTCACTATGAACCAGAGGGATAAGTGAGGCTGTGGGGAGAGCAGGCCGACGGACCCCTCACCTGGAGCTGGGCTGCGCAGCTCTCACAGCACACAGTGTGGCCGCAGGGGCAGAAGGCGGAGTTGATCTCCTCCTCACAGCACAGCATGCACAGCATGGCCTCCTTCAGCTTGCGCAGCTTCTCCTGCAGCACCCGGGTCTGCTGGCAGCTGAGGCCCTCGCAGCTGCTGCAGTTCAGGCTGCTCTCCGAGGCCTTCAGGGGCGAGCTGGGAGGGCTGTGCTCGCTTCTGGAGACCAGGTCCACCACGCCGGCATTGTACAGAGCCCTCCTGGCGTGGTCATACACCTCCTTCGATGTTCTTTTAATGTCGAAGACATACTTCTTGCCGAGATTAATGTTCTCATTCAGAAACAGAGATGCCAGGTGGCCCTTCAAGTCTCGACTATACTGCATCATGACGGCACTGGTCACTGTGTCACACCTGCGGAGATTGAACAGCCACTTTAGCACAGACAAGCCCGCCATTCCTGAGATTCAGACAGTCAGACATTGCTGGGACGCAGAATTTTCGTGTCAGCAGACATTCAATATGCCTACTTGCATGCTTGAAAGTATATACTTCCAGGTTCATGAGTGCTAAGGATAAAGCAGCCATAAACGTCGGGGACAGCAAATGTCCCCTCCACCTGCAAGGACATGAGCGATGGACAAAGCAGCTTGTGGCAAGAAAAAGGACATTTTTCTTTGAAGTGTTGGTTTTATGTTAAAAATTCCTACAAATTTTCCATCCTGTTCCACAATTTGCATGTCTATTTTAGCATAAAAAAAAAAGTTCAGGGTGCCTGCCAATTAAATTTCTTAGCTCTAATTTTCCAAATATTTGTGTGAAACTCTACTTTAAATCACCCTCTGTAATGAAGGTATCAAAATTGTTATTAAAAACCCTTTAGGATCACAGCTCTGCCAGAAAGGAGAGGACTTAGGTCAGTGATGGCGAACCTATGACACGCCTGTCAGCACTGACACGCGTAGCCATTTCTGATGACATGTGGCCGCATGCCGAGGATTAAACAGTTGCTGCTCCTGAGGATGAAACATTTGTGACTAGAGTCTTGGAGTTAGTTTTTTTCCTCAAAGTGACACACTACCCGAGTTATGCTCAGTTTTTTGGCGAAGTTTGACACACCAAGCTCAAAAGGTTGCCCATCACTGACTTAGGTCATCCTGCTGGGAAAGGGCAAAAGGCAGCACCAGGGCGGTGGGGTGGGGGTGAGGGGTTGGGGAGGGTGTGGGGAGGGGGGAGTGCTGTGAGGAGGTACTGGGAGGAGGCAGGAAGAGGTGAGCTGGGGAAGGGAGTCTGTAGTGATACACATGCACGTTCTGTGGGAAAAGCGGGACGAGGTTGCTAAGGACTCCTCTGCTACAGGAGAAGTGAAGTGTTCCACAGCAGCTGATTTCTTAAATCCGGTGCGCGGTTTACTGACACAACAACACCAGAAACTGAGGAGCCTCACTGCCACCTGCCAGCCTTAGCGCTGAGGATGGACGCTAAGGTTAACTGCGGTACGTGCCTGTAGAAAGCATGCGTCTCCGTGATTGCTCGGTAGAGCCCGCTGGCAGCCCTGGTGCTGATCATCTTAAACAAGAGCACGATGCTGTTCCCGGACTCCTTGGTGACCGTCAAGTACACGTTCTTTCCCGACTGGGTGGCCATCTGCACCACGGGGTACGCTATCCTGGGCGACAGGAAGAGAAAAGTGAGCAAGCCCAGAGGAGAGAGATGTCATCGCGTGCACCTTCATAGGATTCTCTCTCTGTGCTCCTGCCCCAGTAACAAAATCAGGTGCTCATTCAAGTACTCGATTCCCAGTTAGGAAGGCAACTGTGGGTCAGTGGAGAGAAGTGGTGGAGCAATTTTTTTTTTTGGGGGGGGGGGGGTGGTGTGTGTGTGTGTGTGTGTGTGTATAGATGAAAGTGAGATTTTTATAGCAGTGAGCAACTTATTTGAAAAAAACATTCAGCCTGTCACATCAATACACTTGAGTTAGTATTTTAAGAAATAATTAGTTATCAAAGCCTGAATAAAATGAATGCTTATACCACAATGAAACACTTCCGTTCCTAAAGGATGATGGTTCAGTAAATCCCAGTCCATTTTCTATTTTCATGGTTAGAGCTATGACTGTATAACATATATGTAGGTCTAAAGAAGTCAAGACTTGGATTACCTATTAATTGGGGTAAAGTCATCTTTACAAATTGAGATTCCTTCAGGTCCAACCCCAATGAGGAGCTTCTGCCCTTCGCTGTCCCTCACAGAGTGCCATTCGATGCCGTAGTTTTCCATCGCCGACACGATCTGCAAGACCTGGTATTCCGCCGAGGCCTGGCTGGTCCCCTCCAGCTCCTTATGCTTTGCAACAATGCTGCAGGCCCCCCAAAAGGCAGAGAGGTACACAGAGAGATTAACTTACGCAGCCTTTCGGGAAAAGTCTATCATTTTCATTAGTGAATTCTACTGACACTGTCATTCGTGAATCGCAATAACTTAAAGCTGTATGTTACTGCTGTTTCTTTTATTTAGCAAATTTACTGTAAAATACCTCCAAGACACTAGTCAAGATCTTGGCTATTAAATATTCAGTAGAAAGACTATTGGGGATGTTGGATGAGGGCGAATTGGAAGAATTATGAAAATCTCTAAAAATACATGTAAGAAATGTCTATGTAAGAACTTCTTATGCATTTGTCTACATCAGTGATGGCGAACCTATGACACGCGTGTCAGCACTGACACGTAGCCATTTCTGATGACACGCGGCCGCTGAGGCGGCTGCATGCCGAGGATGAAACATTTGCTGCTCCTGAGGATGAAACATTTGCGAAATAATGTTTTTTCCTCAAGGTGACACACTACCCGAGTTATGCTCAGTTTTTTGGCGAAGTTTGACACACCAAGCTCAAAAGGTTGCCCATCACTGGTCTACATTTACTTTGTAAATTTCACTAAAACATAGCATTGTAAGGGATTGATTAGATCGTTTGCGACTGAAAAAAGACAGGATTTATTTGATCTACTGTGGCGGACCCCCTCTAATCTAGATCCCCACCTATGGGTGCTCTCCCCCTTGGAAATGTCCTTCCCCTGAGTGGGGGCTAAGTCGATGACTTGCCTCTAATGAACAGAATATGGCAGTGATGGGATGCCACTCACTTCTGAAATTAAGTCATAAGAAGACTGTGACTTCCATCTTGGTGTTCTCTCTTGCTCTAGCTCAGGTTGCTTGTCCTGCGTGAAGCCAGCTACCACGTAATGAAGAGGCCCCGTGAAGAGGCCCATGTGGCAAGGAACAAGGCCTGCTGACAAGCCACCTGAGTCAGCCTGGGAGCGGATCCCTCCCTCCTCCACCAACAGCGTAGCCGCAGCCTCATGAGGGATCCTGAGCCTGAGAACCCAGCCATCCAGGACCAGATTCCTGACCCACAGAACTGGGGGATGTTTGTTGTTTTAAGCCACTAAGTTTTGGGGTAACTTGTTACTGAGGAATAACTAAGACACCTGTGTTAGGTCTCCTGGTTTAATCCTCGCTGGGATGAAGAGGATTCCAGCATATAGGACAGGCTTTTGATTTTAGGAAATTTGCAATCTTAAAAGGTCAGAGATTTTTTTTTTAAAACTCCTGTGATATAGCATTTTATATAAGGGCATTTATTTGTGTGAATTATGTGCTGTGTTTATAGGTTTCTCAAACAAAAGGCTAAGAATCTTTTGAAAATAACTGGTTAAATTGGACAACTGTCTAGTCTTAACCTCACAAATTATCTATACATACCATAGATTCATTTTCTCCTGGAAATGCATATACAGTTGCTAGGTCTACGGGCACAAACACCAGCCTTAACTGCAGGCTCACCTGTTCAAGGCTGCACTGGAGAGCTCCTTGGCACACAGCTCCTCGTAGCTGTACTTGGCGGTGTTCTGGTTGTAGTCTCCAAACTTGGTCTGGGCCAGGAGGGCGCTGAGCTCCACTGCCTGCTCGGGGGAGCACTGGAGATGGCCGGCCAGGAGGGCCTCCTTGATGTGTAAGAAAAAGATATGCCTACGAAGCCATGCAAGAAGGAGGTTATGCTGGGAACTTTATATCAAACTCAACCTGCTTAGCATTTTCACAACCCCTTTTAAGTATGGAAAACAGAAATTTAAAAAGCCACCCTTAAAATGCTTACATTGAAAAACTTTTTAAATCACGAGTATCCAGGTACAATAAGTCTAAAGACTAAGTTCTCTGGAAGGAAAAGTATAACCCAAACAAAGACAAATCTGAGACAGTTAGGTAATATTCAAGTTACGAAATGTGAAATAATTACACCCAAGTTTCTGCATTATAGTTTTTAAAAAGAAATTACTGTAATAAGAAAAAACTTTATCTTGATATGGAATCGGTATCTTAAGATCCTCACCTTGATTGAAATGACCCCCACATCTCTACTTTTAGCCCAAACTTCTCTCCTAGGAATCGGATTAAAATGTCCAGGTGCCGTAGATTTCTCCACTGGGATGCTCCCCAGTCTCCCAATTTTAGCTCATTCAAACCAAACTCACCGTCTCCTTTCCCAAGTCTGCTTTTTCTCCCAGTGGAAGCCACAGTCTGATTTACTATTTTTTCCCAATAAACTCACTTTTGACTATTAATCTTATTTCCACCTACTTGCTATTTCTGAAAACTCTTTAAATCCAGCTCTATTCTTCCCACTTTGACCTCCCCTGCCCTACTTGCACCTTTACACCTTCAGAGACTTTACAAATCCAGATCTCGCTTCTATACTCTGAGCTGATCCACTTTCCAAGCTGCTTGCTCTGGCATGTACTTGTCATTTCTCTGCTCAGAATTCTTCCAGGGGTCCCACGGTTTCCGAAAAAGCACGCTGTCAGCCTGGACTGAGGCTTCTCCACCCTCCTGCCCCACCTTCCTACCCATATCTCCTGTCATTCCCTCCAGCCACTCTGCCCGGGGAAAGAGATACTTCCTCTCCCTGGAAAACCCAACATGTTCATGCCCCTATGGCAGGACTTGCTGCTCCCTCTGTCTTGAAGGCCATTCTTTCTTTCCCCTCATTTAGCTACCCTTTCGTCTATATCACTCGCAAACTATTTATTCCTCTATTACAGCATTTGACATATTCTAACTTCTTAAGTGCCTCTAATATCAGAGAGCTCCATAAGTGCAAGTAAAACTGCATATAGTCTGTAATTAGTTTACACTCATTCCCACCTAAGTTTCATCCCATTTGACCCGCCCTAATTCTATACAATAGTACCTTCTCCATTTACTAAAAGGTCTGCCATACTCAGAAACTCGTGTGAAACTTCAGGTATTGTCTGCTAATCCACACTGCCAAAGATTCTCAAGAGAGTATACGAATGTCCACAGACAGATTGGCCTAGGTTAGTGGTCGGCAAACTGTGGCTCGTGAGCCGCGGTTTGCCGCTCAGTTGACTAATGACTTTGCTGACCACTGGGATAGGGGCTTAATCACAAGGAACAACAACAGCCTGTAATTATTGGAATCGAGAGTCTAGGTCAGTGGTCGGCAAACTCATTAGTCAACAGAGCCGTAGTTTGCTGACCACGGGCCTAGGTTATAAAATTGGTCTCTGGCAAATGTGTAGGTATAACCTCCCTTTGATGACTTGTTTTAGCCTCTCAAACTAAGGAGTTGTGACCACTGGCAAAGCTCTGAATACTGTTCAGAACAGAGCTCAGATCAGCTCCCACCTCAGCTGGATACCCCATTCCTGCCCTCAACACGGCTTTTGTTCATATACTAGCCTGCGTTTGATGTTCCAGGAAGAGGGGGCAACATGAGCTATGCAAGAAGGTGCGACTAGAAATATAAGGAGGAGCTCTTCTGAGAGTCTTGTCAGGTTGACAAGAGCCATTAATCTCCCGTTAAGAACTGTTTAAGTTTAATGTTCCATGCCTTCTATAATGACAGAGAAATGTTTAAAATGATCAGATTCTGCCAAATACTACAGTTTTTTCCCTTTATTCAAAGTCCCTATGAAGAAGTCACAGTAAGAATGCGTAATAGCAATGAAAGAAGATAAGCATGGTTTTTATTAACCCAAACATCTGCTAGTCTTTAGAGTATTTCTGACATACTGCTAAACTGAGAGGGGGTTCCCTACTGGGGCAAGGAAATAACCACAGAAATAACTTGCTTTAAAACAGCTCTCTGAGGACTGAGGCCTAGCAGCCCCATAAACGTCAGTGTCACAACACAATGTCAGCCCTCTGAAGGCTTTCAGATGACGTTCAGTCAGCTTCACCTTGGCTCATGCGCCTCTGTCTCTGTACTCATGGGGGCACGTTAGTAGAAATGAGATCTGAATATATGCTTATATTAAAGAAGGAAAGACGTGCTGGAAGGTTGTAAGGGTATCACCACAAGCTAACTCTTTCAACTTAATTACCTCTTACATGAAAGCGTCTTTTAAGGTGTTTACCCAGTATCAAGTTAGAGACTCATTTCTGCTTTATTAAAGAGCAAGTATAGCTTGAAAGAGTTTCAAAATCAGTCCAATTTCTTTTTCCAAACTATGCATGCCTACTTCTGAAGAGACCGCTGCCAAGACCAGAGGCGAAGCAGCAGGCACAAAATAGTAACAGGTGGTCGGCAGCCCGAGAGTCATGCTGGTCCTCTCCCGGCGTGTGGGTCGGAATTAAAAAAGGGGGCAGGACAAGTGGCCTTTTCTACACACTCCACATTCCAGGCTGGACGGCAGTCATTACCCTGTAGGCAGAACTCTCCTTGCTGTTGACATAACTTTCTGACAGGGCCCTGCCTGCATTTTTCAGTTTCATGGCTACAAAGCAACCTTTCATTTCAAGTCAACAAATATTTGCTGTGCATTCCCTCTGTGCCAAGCCCTACGCTGGGGTTACAGGGTGAACAAGTCTGACTGTTCCTCTTCAGATGAAACTTGCAGCCTTTTAGTGTGAAGGAACACATTCTGGCCTTTGGTGGCCACGCTATGCTGTCCAGGAGAAGCGCACAACGGAGCAGTGACAGCAAAGGTCACCAGCTGTGAGGAGCCATCAGCAGACTGTTTAATGTGCTCTTTCCCAGGGGGAGGATGGCAGAGCACGGAGACATGTTTCCAATAAGGAACCCAGTGATGGCTCAATAGTTAGGGACAGTTCTATTACTTTATCTCGAACCATCGGGCCTGTAACTGTCTGGCTCAGGGATTTCCCCCCTCCGTTTTTCTGTATTGTGTGAAAAGTTACCAATAATAACAATAACAAGCAGATGTGGTCAAAGAAGCCATGCCTGCAGTGAATTATTTTTACCTAAAGGTCGAAAGTGGTTAACATATCTAATTTAATTTAGGCTACATTCTAGAATCACAAACAGAATGAAAGCTTTTGGAAAAAACTCTTTTCTTTGTCTTAGCAAAGGTCTATAAATATGTCCCATAGACATAAACTCAAAGTATATTTTCTAAACATTCCCTGGTTACATCTTAAAATTCATGATTCTTCAAGTTTTACCCAGTTACTAAGAAAATGGATATGTCCAATATATGGATCACATTTTGGGGGCCAAAGTGAAACATCCTGGATAACTCATATCTCTGCATCATGGGCACATATGAATTCCTACTTACTGTAGCATTATGGAAGATTAAGAAGTGAAGTGAATATAAGGATATACCAAATTTTAATTAAATAAAAGAATCACATATTCTTGATACATTTTTGTTTCAAAGTACTTCAAATTTCCTCTGTTCTAAAAATTAATTTATTTCCGTAGCTTTAAGGAATTAAGGCATTTATCTTTTACGAATTGTAACCAGAGAATCTTCCTCTAAACACTGGCTTGACTGATAAAGAAATCACCTAAAAATCAAAGTAGAACTTTCTGCAGACCAGTCGGGAGTCGTCTATCTGCTCATCACGGATGGTTACTCTCAATTACTGCCCTCCAGGCATCTTTCCAGTTACATCATTTTAAAGAGCTTTTTGTCACACAAATATAAGATAACTATATCTCTGCACTATTAAACTCAAAATTTAAGTAACTAACCTAAAACATCTTTCAAATGGCTAACTAGCTATTTTTAAAAACTCGCTAGTGCCAATAATTGAACTGTATTTTTACCTCCAAAGACCTGACTGACCCTGGCCATCTGTTATTAATGGTTGGTTTGTCCCTCACCTAGTTAGACCCCCACTGAGATCACCAGTATGCCTGCCTCAGTCCAATGAGTCGCTTAACCACCATCAGCTTATTTTAAACCAAAGACTGCCAAGTTATACTTTAAAACCATCAAATCAAAACAGAATTGCTGTAAGAGTTTTTGTTTTGTATCTTAAATTCCAGGGAAACAAAAATCATTTCAAGAAGGACCATAGGCCTAAACATAAAAGCGATAACCATAATGCTTTAAAAATGAAACAGAGGAGAGTATCTTCACGACATGGGGTAGGCAAAGGTTTCTCATGACAATCAGCAAAAATTACAAAAGAAAAAAATGGATAAATTAGACTTTACCAAAATGAAAACCTCTACTCATCAAAAGGCATCAATAAAAGAAAATATAGTATTTACAAAACACTTATCTGACAAGCATCTGGTACATGTAAAGAATTTGCAAAGCTCAAAAATAAAGGCACCCAGCCAGCATGGCTCAGTAGTTGAGCGTCGACCTATGAACCAGGAGGTCAAAGTTAGATTCCTGGTCAGGGCACATGCCCTGGGTTGTGGGCTGGATCCCCAGTCTGGGCATGCAGGAGGCAGCCAATCAATTATTCTGTCTCATCACTGATGTTTCTATCTCTTCCTTCCTCTCTGAAATCCATAAAAATATATTTACAAAAATAATAAATAAGGCAACAACTCAAAAATGGGTAAATGACTTCAACAGATAATTCACAAAAGAAGATGTACAAAAGGCCAAAAAGCACACGAAAAGGTGTTTACTACCAAGAGAAACATACAAATTAACACTGAAGGCTGGGAGGGATGTGGAGGCACTGGACTCTCATACATTCTCAATGGAAGTGCAGAATGGTACATACAGGGTTTTGGGAAGAGGTCTGGCAGTCAGTTATACAACTAAGCATCTGCCTCCTGTATGATCAGTTATTTCAGTCTTAGGTATTTACTCCAATGAAAACACATGTCTACCCCAAAGACTTGTACTTGAATGTTTGTAGCAGCTTTATTCATAAGAGCTAGAAAACAAGTCTTCATCAAGAGGAGCATAAACAAACAATAGTACATTCATACCATGGAATACTATCCAGAAATAAACAGGAACAAACCACTGATATATACAGTGGCTTGACTCATAAAGAAATCACCTAAAAATCAAAGTAGAACTTTCTGCAGACCAGTCGGGAGTTGTATATGCAATGTGATAGATCGCACAAATTTATGATGAACAAAAAGGCAGACACAAAAGTGTGCACACTGCATGATTCCACACATGAAGCAGAACAGGCATAATTAATCTATGCTAGAAAACCATACCACCTTGGTTGTGCAGCCGGGTGGGTGGGGGAGGGTAAGAAGGGTGGGGACTGACTGCAGAAGGGCATGAGGACACTTTCTGGAGTGATGGTAATATTCTAAATCTTGATAAGGGTTTGGACTAAACAGGCACATCCATTTGTCAAAAACCCATTAAATAGTGTAATTAGAATTGATACATTTCATCATAAGTAAATTTTATATCAAAAGGAAAAAAAAAGAATTGTAGGAAAATATTGAGGTCTAGTTAATGGTATGCATACTGAAATATTTAGGGGGAGGCATACTTACACCCAATTTATTTTGAAAAGCACCAGAAAGAGTGATAGAAGGTAGAGGGGTCAATAAATGGATAAAAATGCGGTAAGGCAAGTAGAGTAAACTGTTGATAGTAAAATTTAGAGTATTGGGTGTTCACTGTAAAAATCTTCAACGTATCTGTATGCTTGAAATTTTTCATAATAAAAGACTGAGCGAAAAAAATACTAGCGAAAATCCCTTAGGGTCTAGGTTCAGAATTCAAATGAATAGCTAGCTATACCTAAAATGAACCATCCAACCTACACTTCATGGAAGGCTTGCAATTGAGAAACCTGTCACAGCCAAATAATTATGAGGTCAGGTCTCCATTCAGGCTTCAGGAAATCCTTCTCAAAACCCAAAATGCAAAATGGGAATCACTAATAAATGTGCTCCTCCTTGAGATGCAAGAAGTTAAAAGATACGGAGGTGGTGGAGGAAGACATTCCCAACTTCAAAAGTGATTACAACCCACACCAGAAGAATACTATTACTTGGAAGCCTAAAATCTGCATTTCTAAAGAGTATGATTACTCACCATAGATACCTGTCCTTGACAAACAACAACCCAGGCCCCCCTACAATCTCTGTCACCCTCTGGATTAGTGGGGAGTGCTGGCAGGTCCAGGAGAAGCCTGGCATCAGGCTGCAGTAGGGTACAACTAGAGATAAAGACACCCGTGCCCCTGGAGCTAGGCACCTCTGGGCACCCTGAGTCTGACGCTAAGTGCCATCTAAACCTTCCAACTTGATTTACAAATTATATGGTCAAGATTGAAAGTTCAGTTTGATTACATAAACACTGATTCCTCAATGTTTTCTGGAGATTTCATGTACATATACTAGTATAAGTATCAGAAATCCATACAGAGACTGACTGAAGGTGCCCAGATGGGAGATCTGTGGCTAAAATAAACATATAGTAACACAAACATCCTGTATTCTGAGCAAGAAGAAAAACAGAGAAGTTAGAATCCAAATTAATACTTTCTTTGGCAATACCACACATGTCTGTTTTTACTATTTGTACTTTCCTGGAGCCTTTTTATGTTTGGGCATAAAAAAAAAAAATACCACCCAAAAAAACCCCCACAATAAACAAATGGCCTCTAGGGTGAGGTGAAGGGGGTGAAGGAAGCAAAAGAATGCTAAACACAGCAAATTCTTAACAGAGAATAATCACTACAAACATATTTTAATGGGGAGATTTCTTTTAGTCTCAAACTCCTCAGTTTACAGAAGCAAACTGGCAAAACATTTTAATTTCTATAAGAAAATGTGTATCAGCAGTATAAGCTAACCTGATTTTTATTTATTTCCAAGTTCTGAATTCACCGACTCAACAAATATTTAGGCACCTGCTAGACTCTGGGGATACAACGAGGATCAGCTTTCATGGAATTTAGGTTATTAGAGTGGCTGACAATAAACAAATTGTCACATCACTAAGTGCAGCATTATACGCTCATTAAATGCTATAAAGGAAAGTTACACAACGTCTTGGGAGAGTTTAGCCTCCTGAACGGGCCTGGAGGTGGTTTTCCCGAGGAGTGGTGACGAGCTGAGGTCTGGAGGCAGGTGGATTTAACCAGGGACAAGTCACTCATCACTTGCCCTAATCTCTGGTTTTGAAAATGTTGACAAAATCTGGTCTGAATTGCTATGAATACTCTAGGGCCTCTGAAAGGCAAGAATTTCAAAGGTTATTATTTCAGACCTACTTCCAGAATACATTAGTTTCACTTTTAGTTTGAATCCATATCATGGCAAACATCTGCTGAAAATACCTGCTGTCTCCATCTCTAGAATGTGCCAGCTGAGTCTAAACAAGACTCTCTGGTTACTTTCCAGATTCAAGAGCAAACATAATAATCTGTGTAAAGAACCAAATCTAAAATTAGGCCAAATCAGAGACCAATGAACTCTATGTATCAACCGCATAGAGTTTTTTTTTCTGTTTTGAGAGAGATGCATTGGGGGAAATTATATAGAGAGGAAGCAGAAGCAAAAACAAAACAAAATAAAAACACACAAACCAACAGATCCATTGCTAGAAGAGGCTTTAGAGACAATCTAGTCCCAGGCTTTCAACTGAGATAAAGAGCTGTCTCAGTCTTAGAAGTCTGCACACACTGGTAGTTGGTGGCAGAGCTGGGCCTAGAATGCAGGGCTTCTGCCTGGACCCCAGTACCCTCCTATTACAAACAGGCTTTCCTGGCTGTCCGGCTCACAGCAGCCTCCCTAATCCAATGCAAATATATTAACTGGCCCCAGTCAGGCCAGCTCTATTATGAGCAGACTACTTTAATTGTCCACTGAGGACAACTCAGCCAGGATATTTCAGTACCACTTAATAAACAGGCCAGCCACTTTCAGTACACTAAGTGTACCCTGATGACTTGACTTGGAGACAGTAAACAATCACCTCTCATAACTGGACTGGTAAAACTGAGTTTACTCACTACATAAACACATCTATTTCATTTTTTGTGTCATTTTATATGAATATTTAAACTGAGTTTACTCACTACATAAACACATCTATTTCATTTTTTGTGTCATTTTACATGAATATTTTATAATGAATAATTAAACAATGAAAAGTTTATCAACCAGCTTTATCTTGCTAACATAACATTAGGAGAAATAAGTATTTTTGTTCTCTAGTATCATGCACATAAAAACAATGCTAACTGTAACTAAACTGGACCCAGTACAACTTCTGGTCCTAATTAAGAGGTACAAATGCTAATTACAAATCACTTTTGTTATTAAGGCAGAATGGTATATAAACTATAGGTGGCATTTTCTTAATATTCTGTGTTTCAGACAACCCCACAAAAACAACTAAAATGCACCAACGTTCTTTTTAAAGATTTAAAAAGGAGCCTGAAACCTGGGCATGTGCCCTGTCTGGGAATCCAACCATAACCTTCTGGTTCATAGGTGGAGGGTCAACCACACTAGGCTGACTAAAGATTTTTTAAAATTGACCTTTAGAGAGAGAGGAAGGGAGAGAGAAAGAGGGAAACATCGATGTAAGAATGAAACGTCGATCAGGCATTGAGCCCTCAAGCTGGGTACGTATCTCAACCTAGAATTGAACTGGCAACCCTTCAGTGTACAGGACGATGCCCAACCAACTGAGTCAGAGCCACCAACAGTTTAAAAGTAAGTCAAAAGCCTAGATCACACTAATCCCATATAATAAAGAGCTAATATGCAAATGGTCATCACGCCCTCACGCTGTCACGCCATAACCGCTCAGACACTCAACACTAGGGAGAGAGGAATGGGGACCAGCCAGGCACAAATGAGCTCGCAAAAGAGGAATGGGGACCAGCAAGGCTGCGGCCCGGGAGAGGGACAAGCCACCTGCCCTGCTGTCCTGCCCACAGTCCCGGGTGCCAGCGGCTGTGACTGTGGCCCAGCCTGTGAGAGGGACAAGCCGCCTGCCCCTCAGTTCCCAGCACCAGTGGCTGTACCTGCGGCCCGGGAGAGGGACAAGCCACCTGCCCTGCTGTCCTGCCCGCAGTCCTGGGTGCCAGCGGCTGTGCCTGTGGCCCAGCCCGTGAGAGGGACAAGCCGCCTGCCCCTCAGTTCCCAGCACCAGTGGCTGCGCCTGCGGCCCGGGAGAGGGACAAGCCACCTGCCCTGAGGTCCCCGGGTACCAGCAGCTGTGCCTGCGCCTGCACCTGCACCTGCGGCCTGGCCCGGGAGAGGGACAAGCCGCCCGCCCCGCGGTCCCGGGCACCAGTGGCTGCACCTGTGGCCCAGGAGAGGGACAAGCTGCATGTCCCGCAGTCCTGGCGCCAGCACCTGTGGCCTGGGTGAAGCCGCCCGCCCAAGTTCCCCTGTGGCTGCAGCTGGCCCGGGCAAAGCCGGCCTGGGTCCTGGGTGCCTGTGGCCAGCCAGAGGGAGGGAAGTCCAGGTCCTGGGTGCCTGAGACTGGCTGGAGGAGGGAATCCTGGGTCCCAGGTGCAGGGTGAGGCAGAGGCGTTTAGGGGCGATCAGGCCAGTAGGGGAGCAGTTAGAGACGATCAGGCTGGTAGGGGAGCAGTTACGGGCGATCAGGCAGGCAGACAGAGGTGGTTAGGGGCAATCAGGCAGGCAGGCAGGCAGGAGAGCAGTTAGGAGCCAGAGGTCCCAGATTGCGAGAGGCAGTCAGACATCCCCCGAGGTGGAGAGGGTGCAGGCCTGGCTGAGGAACCCCCCACCCCCTGTGCACTGGGCCTCTAGTCTATGTATATAAAAGTCTAATATGCAAATTGTCCCCTCAGGAGTTTGACCGGGAGACCGGGAGTTCAATCACTTGCTATGACCTATGCTGACTTCCAGGGGGAGGCGTGGAAAGAAGGAAGGCCCCAGCTGGCAGCCAGCAGCTGGGGAAGGAAGGCCCCAGCCAGCAGCCAGAAGGCCCCGATCGGCCCTGATTGCCAGCCAGGCCTAGGGACCCTACCCGTGCACAAATTTTGTGCACCAGGCCTCTAGTTTTTCAGTAAGATTCCAAAGGGATCTAAAATCAATTAAAATGACATAGTCTAACTTTAGATATTAGGCATGAATCTCAAGAATCAAAGTCAATTGAGTCAATAAAGTAGGAAATTTGATTCCAAGTCTAATTCACAAACTGTCTCTATTTCTTGCATGAATAAAATAATTTGATAGTAGCTATTAATTCAAATATTAGAAAGCACAGTTAAAGGCCATTTTATAGTAAAATTTAAAGTCTGTAAGCATTCATTATACAAATGTATAATGTACTACAACTACAGTCATTGTTTAAATGATGTATTTGTTCCTCCAAGCTCCTGCAGATTTAAAAAATAAATCTGTGTCATCAAAATAGATTTGTATTTGGAGGCCCTGAAATGATTACAAAATCATGATAAAAGTACACAATGAAAATAGCAAAATATTGTGCTTTATATATATATTTTTTTACTTGATAGTTAGCACATTGAAGTGAAACGCCGAAGTTTTCACAACCCAGCTTTTAAGTAAGCACACAAAAAAAAACCATTCTGATTCACATAGCCAGCTAAAACATCCTTAAACATGCAATCACTTGAATATTTTGTAAGACATTTTTAGGAGCACTAAGAATTCCAATATACCAGTTACTTCAGAAACAAAATTAAACATTTATCTTACTCTTTAAAGCTCCACAACAAGGCAAAACAGAGATTTCAAATGCAAATGAATAGTATTTCAAAATATGTTTCTATCAGTCCTTGGGTAAACAAACAAAAATATGACATGTTAAAAACTCTTAAGGTAAATTGCTCATCATTACTCAAAGTTTTCTCACTCACATTTTTCACGTGCACGGCAAATTTCCAAGCCAAAGGGTAATGAAAAAACATTAGAACTTAGACCAAAGTTTGCCATATTTAGAATTAGTTGTTTTTCTTTTTCCTTTTTCTTTTTTTTTTTTGACATGCCACTATAAGATTTAGGTCTCTTGCATATCAGCAATAAACATGAAACACTGGTCCCCAGTTTGGCTCATCCTTCAGAAAAGCATTCCAGTCAGCCCAGAGGAGAAAACATTTTCAGACTGAGAGGAAGCCACATGCTCCAGTTGTCTACCACTACTGGTGGTTTTCTAGAAGTAAACAATCTAAACTCAACAATCACGTGTAACATATCTGTGGGTCAAAGTTGGGTTACACTGGCCTTAAAAGAGTTTCCTTACTAAGTTTTCAAGAAACTTCAAAACTTTAAAAATTCTGCATGAAGTGGGACAGAGCTCTTTACTATACATTGTAATCTGACACTAGGTTGAAGAAGTTGACTAAATTGAAGTAATCCAAGAGGAACTGTTTCCTGCTTTCAGTTAGAATGTCCACAATGACCTATAGTAACCTCTGAGGCAGAGGTTACCTGGGGGTATTAGATGCTACTGTCTGGAAGTCAATTGGGTTCTCTCTCTCTCAGCACTAACCTCAAGTATTTGTAAGCAATTATCCCTGTTCTTGCATTGTGTATAAAGGCAAGAGAAACCACAAGCAGAGTTGGAAAATGTACCTCAGGCCAACTATATAGCTCCCTCTTCACCTCAATAAAAGGGCTGTGCCACAGAAAACTTCTAAGTTATCACCCAATTCACCCTCTATCAAACAAATGTGCCTGTGAATGACCATCTCTGGGAAGGCACAATGACCTTTTCTAAGAGAACCAAAGGTTTATTTGACGTTGGTTTATTTTAGCATCACTTTACCGAGTCTGCTCCTGTAAGATGAGATGAGGCTCCACGAAGAACTTGACTCTCAGTTTAAGCCGGTAAGGGGCTAGCCCATCCATCTGCTGGGAGATCCGGTTTCTCAGATTTAGCCATAAACTTTCACCTTTGCTACCCGTAAACTGCAGTCCAAAATAATCCACTTCTATAATTCCCAACCGCCTGCACACCTAAAACAAAAATGAATGCAGCATGGATGAGCACATGGTCCAGGTAAGTCAAAGCAAACCTAAGGACTCCATGTGAGTCTAAGATTCCTGCCTACTTTTTACAGAGTTCAACAGTGTTACAATTTCTGTGGCAAACTGGAAGAACCAAGTTCTTCGGCTCCAGTTAGGCCTAACCACTAGGTGAAGTAGACAGGCCTGCCCTTCCTTTAATTAATAGCTATGATGGCCAATGGCAGTGAAGAAAAATGAGTCCTCAAAAGTAGTCTTTCAGAAAAGCTGAGGATTACCATTTTCCTTCTTATTCCAATCATCAGAATTCCCTTCACCAGCACAATTGACACGGCTGATTTGGCAGCTTAGTATCTGGGCAATTTTAACCATCTGGACTCAAAAGAGAAAAAAAAAAAAAATGAGGAAACACGCCACAAGTGTCACTAAGCTTTACAAGAGGTTCCCCAAACATCTCAGGTCTAGCAGGTTTCAGGGTACAGCGTTTCACTTGAGATCGAATCTGCTTTCTGCCATGCCAGTATCCACTGTTTGGAACCCTTCCTCACTCTTAAGGAGGCGCCGCGTGCTTAAAGACAACTGCGGAGTAGATGACCAAAGCCTAAGCTAAGGTCCTCGAATCCCCAGCAAATCCCGAGATGCAGGTGAATGGTCCATGTGAGAAGCAGCAGGACACAAGCGCCTGGCTTGTCTGCCAGGCAATCCGGGACCTGAGACCTCATCTTGAGACGCAGGTGTCATTGCCAGGCCCCCGCGGGGGACCAGACAAGCGGCATCACGCACACACCTGCGGCAGGTGTGCTGGCCCGCCTTCTTCTGGGAAAGTGCCGAGCTGGAGGACTGGGGGGGCTGGATGGCCCGCCACCGCATGCGTCCTCGGTGCCCCCCACCATGCGCTCCCGGCGCGCCGGGATCGAGGCCGTACGCCCCACGCCCGCGGGGTGGAGGGGGCAGGAGCCGGGTGCCTGGGGTACTCGGACCCGCGCCGCGCTCCCCCCACCCCCCCGCCGCCGCCTCCGCAGCTCCGCCCGGCCCCTGACAAGCGGTGCGCCCCAGCTCCTGGCGCCGCCACGAGGCCCCTCCACCTGGGAGGACCAGTCAGGTCCCCTCTTGGCCCTTCATCCTCACCTGGTTGAGGCAGTCCTCGCCGTTGGCTTTCGCTTCCACCTCCACCTCCATCAGCACCGCGTCCGGCCTCGTCACATAGCACAGCATGGCTGGGGCCGCCGCTGCCTCCACAGCCGCCTCCTCTTTGGTGTGCGCCGGGCTGCCGCCTCGCCCGCCACCAATCGGACCCAGTTCCGGGCTCGGCGAGGCTGGCCCTCGGGAGGCTGCCGCCCTGCAGACCGCCGCCTGCGCCCTGCGGCCGCCGCGCCCTCCCGCCAGCTGGCCGTCCGGGTCTCCGCGGCGGCGCCGCACTCCAGCAGCCCGACTGCCTGCGCCGCGACAGGGACTCCTCTGATATAGCGGCCCCGCCCCCTCCGGCTGGGGGCCCCGCCAATCACGACGGCTCCGCCCCGCCTCCGCCGCCCCTCCAGCCAATAGCGGCGCCCGCTCAGCCGCGGCTTCACCTCCCAGCGCCGGCTGAGTTCCCGGGCCGCCCGGGGAGCTGGCAGCTTGCGGGCGCCGAGTGCTGCGGGAGGAGGGAGGCTCCCGAGCACACCCGCCGCCTCTGCCCGCTGGGCGACGCTGCACCGAGCCAGCGGCCGCCCCGGGCTCCGAGGCGGAGGACGCCTTTCTGTTGGGCTTGAATTTACAGTGATTGCACGCCTCCGAGCTGCCGCGGTTCTTCAGAAACCTTGGGTCTCTCCCCAAAAACGCATTTCGAGAGGTGAAAAGGAGCAACCCCAAGGCCTAAGGAAAACTATTTTCCCCTGGGATTTGCCACAGTGTGTGGTTGAAGGCGGCATGTTCCTCATTTCAGACTTCGTCATTGAAAAAGCAATCTGAGTATAAAAGTTTTTGCAACTGACCAATGAGCCACGGAGCTTGATCCAGGGCTTCCGCATGGATTCTCGCCAGCGTCTTCTCTTTACCTGTTGTGCTGAATCAGAACACCTTGTAGGGCACTAAGGCCCTCTCTCAGGTTGCCCATTCTAGCTCACGTCTTATCTCCATTCATTAAACATTCATTAAGCACCAGCTGTGCTGCCTGACCCTTCTCTCCTGCACCCAAATGTTATCCTCTTCTTAAAGACAAGGGACTCAACTCAGCACCTAGCAGGTGGTATAACCTCAGTAGTAGCTATTACAACTCTTCACTCAGTTACTGTTTGTTCTTCTCTGCCAACACAATGCTTAGCCTGGCTCGTTGGTTTCTTTAAAGGAAAGGAGAGCAGATGTGGATGGACCCTTTGAAAACTTAATTCATCTCTCTGAAGCTCAGTGTCTTTAACAGTAAAATAGAGACCATGATGTCTGCTCTGCTTTCCCCCCCAGCCCCCAGCATTGCGTTTATTTCTGAAGTAGGGAGGATCCTGTCCTGGAGATGGACATGTGCCCTCTCACCTTTCTATGTCTGATAGATACACCTCACAATATTGTGCTGCTGAGTGGCCCCTTCTGTATCAACTGCTGTTCCCCATTTCTTCAATTTCAGCTTACTGACCTGGGAAATTTATCTGGGAGATAATATTTGGATGACTGTTATCTAATGTATGCTTAATCACTAGAAAATTTAGAACAGGGAGAAGAGGTAAGGCAAGGTGCAATGGTTAATATTTTTGTTTATTGAGAGACTAAGCTGGCTAAACCAAAGCCAGCTAATTAAAAGCTGGCTAACTTAAGCAAAAAGGAATTTAGGGCACAAATTTGGGGAGGTCACAGAATCAGTGGGGATTAGACAGGAAAATGAATAGGAAGGAAGACTTATTGGTCGTCCAAGAACAAAAACAAATAAAAATAAAACAATCAAAAACCAAAGCCAAACACTTGTTCTGTGAAGAAACTACTTTAAAAATAAATTATATTTTTTGTTTTGGCAGGCATGTCTTAAATCCAAGCCCAGATTATGCTCCTGGTATAGGATGGCTGGTCCAGATTTTAGTTGTTTTTTTGAAATTAAGAACTATCAGATAAGACTGAGGAGAAGGATTTCTTAAAACAAAAGAAAGCAAAACTAAAAAAAGAAAAAGGAAAATGGCTTTTTGGAGGGGAGAGGAATCCTGATAACAGAGGGGGAAAGAATACTCCTTCTACCAGCATATATGGGAAATAGGGGCCCTACTTAGTTAAGGAATGAAAAAGCTAAGTTCGCTGCTGACTGGGTGGGAAAGCAGAGTGCTGCTCCAAGACTTGATTGGGAACTAGAAAGGCCACAGTAGAATTACTTCCTAGAGGATCCCACCATCTGGTAATGCTGCTAGACGTCTGGAGCCAGTTTCAAGCCCCAGCTGGGCCAACTTCCAAAATAAGAGACTCTGAACTCAGCCTGGGGGGTGGTAACTGCTTTGCATCCAGAGTGACTGAGGCAGTTCTGAATTAGCCAGAACTGGAGGGCATTATGCTAAGTGAAATAAAGCAGTCAGAGAAAGACAAGTATCACATGATCTCACTCATATGTGGGGTCTAAAGAACAAAATAAACTGGTGAGCAAAATAGATCCAGAGACAGAAACATGGAACAGACTGATGAATCTCAGAGGGAAGGTGGGGGTGGGTGGTAGGTGGGAAGAGATTAACCAGAGAACTTGTATGCATATACTAGTATACAAAACCCATGGACACAGACAACAGTGTGGTGAAGGCCTGGGGCATGGGGAGGGAGCCGGCTAGAAGGGGTCTATGGGAAAAAATGGGTACCTCTGTATTACTTTCAGCAATAAAGATGAATTTTTACAATTAACCAACAAAGTACAAAGGTCAGCTCATGAAGGTAAATTTTTAAAAACAGAAATCATAACTAAGTGGTGGAGTCGGCTGAGCCAGTTCAGTGCTGGCTGATCAAACACCCCCAAGCACCACAGTTGTTCTCTACGTCTCGAATGCTAGGGCTAAAGACTGAGCACTAGATGATATTTGTAGAATGTGATTCGATGATTGTCTGGCTTAGAATTTTTTCTCCTGCTTGAGCCCTAGGTCTGATCTGGCCGGCTGGATACCTACCCTTGCTCATTCCTCTCTCAACACGGCACACACTACTGCAGAAACCCTGTGCTGGGTCCAAGGAAAGGCCTTCTCTTTCCCTCAGTGTTCATTTATAAGAGCATGGAGGGAAGAACACTTAATGACTGTCTGAACAACTCTCTGTCTGCTTTCACACGCTATGCAAGCTAATTATTCGCATAAGCAATGTTTCATTTTGCACAAATGTGTTAGAATGCGTCCAGTGAGCTGAAATCTCTCATTTTTAATACTGGACTTGTGAAATTCAGAAGTAATTTCATTTGACCCTGGCCTACCATCAAAGTAGAGTGTCTCATTTTCAAAACTGGCTGTTTGAAGAGTGAAAAAGAGTGAAAGAAGGGATGGAGAAAGAATAGGCAAACTTCAGAACATTCAAAACAGCATTGTCTTCATTAGCAGACAGTTTAAATGATTTTCTTCTATCTGTGAGAACAGTTCATGTCAGACTACTTGGAAAAGACTGAAAAATACAAGGGAAAAATGTACCTGTAATTTCATCAGGTATTTCTAGTTCATATTGATATTTTACTTTTTTACTTTGCATGCAGTGCTCTAAGTTTTGATTGTGATATAAACAAATACAGCACATGAACTTCTGGAGACATATCAAGACAGCAAGAGTATTATGAATACTAGGAAAAAGTGTTATGAATACTAGGAAAATTATAAACAGAAAGAATGATCACCACAAAAAAAAAATCCAACTAGTACTGTTTCTCAGCTGTCTTTTTTTTTTTAATTCTGAAATACCACTTCCCTCTGTTTTTCTTCTCACTACCTGTATGCCTTGAAATGTCAGATTTTGCGATATGCTTACTTCTTTGGCACATGTTACTTAGTTGAGAGATGCTCAGAGCTGGGAAATCATTTCCAACTTGGCACATTTTGTTTAACAACAAAACAATTTTGTTTAACATTTTGATACCTGTCTTTTGCTTATAGAGATGATCAATAATTAGGCCTGTGTTGCTATAGTTGCTTCTCAAGTCTGGTGATATGCAGGTGCTGATCCACCCACAATAGGGTTTGCTATCATTCTCATCTTGAATGAGGTTGGGTGGATGCTGGGGATGCAATCGGGAGCCATGGCATAGAAGATAGACTCAATCTGCCAAGCTCAAACTCACAAACCTGTCCTAACTGGTAGGTGTCCTAACCCGCTGATCTGTGTGACACCTCTCCCTGCCCCTCACACCGTGTCAGAGCATGCCTTCTGTAAGGAAAGGTGGGGCCAACATGATACATTGTGAGGATGGGTGTGTGACACAGAACTTGGTGATGGAGGGGGATTTGAACATTTTTCAAATCAGTGGAGTACCAACTTTTCAGGGAGAAATTGAACAACTGTTAGAAAGGCTGTAGCAATACCAAAAGGACATGAAATCAGCTACATAAGTAGGGAAAACCACAAGCTTTAAATAAACAAGATAGAACAAGATAAAACCATGAGTGTTTTGGAACGAGGTAACTTCTCACTAGACTTGACTTACATAATTTCTGCCTGGCTCATTTATTGTTGCTGACATTTGTAGCGTTTGTATCACTTGATGTGAAAATCTTACTCCTCCTACAGTTATTCCATATTTTGTCCTTGCTGTGTGCTCCGAGATTATGATTCTGTGAAAATGACTTGACAGAAAGTCGACTTTCTTCCTGGCAACCTCTCTGGCTCTAAGTACCCTGTGCTCTGTCAATTGCTCTCTCCTCCTTCTTCTCTCACCTGGCTCAGAATTCCTGGAAAAGGTTCATCAGGGAGCCATCTGCACCCAGTGTGAGAGAGGCAGCCTTGTCTCTCCCTACTTGCCCTGACGGGTCTAGACTGAGACCCTCGCCCTATGTTTCTGTCCATGTCCAAAATGTCCAGACATTTCAGCTCCCAGAGTCCAGGAAGACAGCAGTGATTAAGTGGGGGTTGTGGGCATTTCCCAGATGGACACAAGCAGGAGATCCTGCTCTTCTTTGGGCCCAGACTTCTAGGAGAAAAGAAGTCTGAGCATGTGGTCCTCAGTAGTTGGTATGAATCTGGTGTCCGCCAAGAGTTAGGCCCGCATGGGCACTGGAAAGCCAGGGAGCAAATCAGGTCTTACACTGACATACTTAGTGTTTGTGTAGTTGCCCAGGGTTACTCCTTAATCACTTGCAAACACTTGCCCAAACTACCCAGGCCTGTCTTAGCTTCCTACAGAGTTTGGTGGGAATGGCCTCAGGACCTCACTTGGGTCTGAGTTTTAAAGTAAATAGCTCGGGGAGAAACCAAGATGGCAGCATAGGTAAACACCTGAACTTGCCGCCTCACACAACAACTTCAAAACTACAACTAAAAGACAAAACGGACATCATCCAGAACCACAGGAAGGCTGGCTAAGTGGAAATCCTACAACTAGGAGGGAAGAGAAAAGCACATTGAGACACAGAGGATGTGCGGAAGCAAAGTGCAGAGGTACGGAGGTGCGCACACGCGAAGAGGGCTGGCAACTGAGTATGCTGCTGGCTTTTTCAAGCGGGAGGGAGACACAAGCTCCCGACTGCTCTGAACTCCAGCTCCGGGTGAGACTCTGGGGACCCAGACTCATACAGGGAGAAACTGGACTGCCTGGCAGTGGGCAGAACTCGAGGGCGGCTTTCTCTCAGAGGTGCTTGCAGCGATTATCAAGGGACACTGAGACCCAGGGGCCTCTTAGGGCAGGGCTAATGGGAAGCCATTGCTGTTTGTTCCACCCTGAGACTCTGCCCCATCCAAGATGTTTGCAGAAGCTTTTGCATATGAATGGCCTGGTCCTTTGAAATCTAAACTTACCTATCAAACTGCAGCTGAGTCAGAGAGACCTAGAACATCCAAAAGAAGGCCCAAGGCCCCACAGTAGCTTGCATTGCTTCACAGCTGGGCCTCATCTGTGCACCTCCAAAACCCAAACAAAGAAGAGGAATCTGCAGATCTCTCTGTAGCTCCTGCTGGGTGGCCTCAGGCAGAGGCTAAATTAGCACCTCCTTGAAGATCCAAGAGCCAGTGTACCCAGAGGTCAGAGTAGGACCATCCACATTACAACTCTTCAGATCCATAAGGGACACACTCAGGGGGCAGACTGAGTGATCACCAAAGCCCCACTGAAGCAAGTCTTGCCTCATAAGGGTGTCTCCAGCACAGAAGTTCTCCCATCGTAGACACAGCTGATCCTCACAGCCAATTGGCCTGGAGGTCAATTCCGCCCAGTGATAGCAACAACCATCAAGGCTTAACTACAACAAGACTGTGCACACAGCCCACAAAGGGGTGCACCAAGAGTGTCCACCTCAGGTAATTGGGGAGGCTGAGCCACTGGGTCCTATAGGACACCTAGTACACAAAGCCACTCTATCAACACAGGGAAGCAGCCAAAATGTGGAGACAAAGAAACAGGTCACAAATGAAAGAAATGGAAGAAAGCAAATGACTGGATATAGCGTTCAAAACTATGATTATAAGGATTTTCAAGAATTTTCTAGAAAAGGCCGATAAATTTAGTGAGACCCTCAAGGATATGAAAAAGGACCAACTAAAAATTAAGCATACACTGACTGAAATAAGAAATAATATACAGAGATCCAACAGCAGACTAGAGGATCGCAAGAATCAAGTCAAAGATTTGAAATACAAAGAAGCAAAAAACACCCAACCAGAAAAGCAAAAAGAAAAAAGAATCCAAAAATATGAAGATAGTGTAAGGAGCCTCTGGGACAACTTCAAGTGTACCAACATCAGAATTATGGGGGTGCCAGAAGAAGAGAGAGAGCAAGATACTGAAAACCTATTTGAAGAAATAATGACAGAAAAATTCCCCCACCTGGTGAAAGAAATAGACTTACAAGTCCAGGAAGCACAGAGAACCTCAAACAAAAGGAATCCAAAGAGGACCACACCAAGACACATCATAATTAAAATGCCAAGGGCAAAAGACAAAGAGAGAATATTAAAAGCAGCAAGAGAAAAACAGTTAGTTACCTACAAGGGAGTACCCATACGACTGTCAGCTGATTTCTCAACAGAAACTATGCAGGCCAGATGGGAGTGGCAAGAAATATTCAAATTGATGAATAGCAAGTACCTACAACCAAGATTACTCTACCCAGCAAAGCTATCATTCAGAATTGAAGGTCAGATAAAGAGCTTCACAGATAAGAGAAAGCTAAAGGAGCTCATCACCACCAAACCAATATTATATGAAATGCTGAAAGGTTTCCTTTAAGAAGAGGAAGAAGAAAAAAAGGTAAAGATAAAAATTATGAACAACAAATACATATCTATCAACAAGTGAATCTAAAAATCAAGTGAATAAAAAATCTGATGAACAGAATAATCTGGTGGATATAATAGAATCGGGGCATAGAAAGGGAGTGGACTGACAATCCTCGGGGGAAAGGGGTGTGGGGGGTGCGGGAAGAGACTGGACAAAATTCATACACCTATGGATGAGGACATTGGGGGAGATAAAGGCATGGGTGGGGTGGGAACCAGGTGGAGGGGAGCTATGGGGGGAAAAGAAGAGGAACAACTGCAATAATCTGAACAATAAAGATTAAAAAATAATAATAATAAAGTAAATAGCCCTACCCCACCCCAAACCCCAGGCCAGTATGGGGACAATAATAATTACAAGAAGTAATTCTGGAGAAAGGTGAGAAGTTCATCTGTCTACCCTACAAGGAATATTTACTTATTTCTCATTTTGGAATATCTGGCTTTTAATTTTACTCTATGTCTTAGCCTGCTCAAGCTAACAAAATAACCATAGACTGGGTTTAAATGACAGAAATTCGTTCTCTCACAGCTCTGGCGGCCAGCAAGCCCAAGAGCAAGGTGTCAGTATGGTCAGTTTCTGATGAGGTCTCTCTTCCTGGCTTGCAGATGGCCACCTTCTCCCTGTGTCCTCACATGGTAAGAGAGAGAGAGAAGAAGCAAGCTCTCTGGTATCTCTTCTACAAGGATACTCATTCCATCATGAGGGCCCTACCCTCATGACCTCATCTAAACCTAATTACCTCCAAAGGTCCCACCTCCAAATACCATCACATATGAATTTGGGGGGACACAATTCAGTCCACAGTATTCTGGAAGGCAGCAGTTTCGTATACTCTAACTTACATTTCACATTTAATATATTTTCTATATAATGGATAAGTTCAAATATGTATTTATTATTGTTGACCTGGGGAAGGAACTATTAATAACTCATTAAATGAAGCTCAGTTCATATTTTCCCTGAGCACCATAGTAATTTATTAGCCCAAATCAAACTCTTTGCAGCACATGCTACTCCTCTGACATACACTTACTGGATATGCAAGTGTTGACTCAGGTGAAGGTCTGCTTTGGGATTCATTAGTATTGTGAATTTTTTTCTCTTTCTTTTTGTTTAGATTTCACATATAAGCAAAACCAGATAGTATTGTCTTTATCCTTCAGACTTATTTCACTTAGCATTATATCCTCAAGATCCATCCATATTATCACAAATGGCAGGTTTTTATTCTTTTATATGGCTGAGTAATATTTCATTATACACACACACACACACACACACACACACACACACACACACACCATGTCTTCTATATCCATTCATCCATCAATGGACACCTAGATTGTTTCCATATCTTGGCTATTGTAATTAATTCATCAATAAACATAGGGTGCAATATCTTTTTAAATTAGTATTTTGATAGTCTTGAAAGATAAATACCCAAAAGTGGAATAGCTGGATCATAAGGTAGTTCTATTTTTAATTTTTTGAGAAATTTCCATACTGTTTTCCATAGTGGCATTCACTATTGTGAAATTTGAACATACTGAAAGAAGTAAAAAAGTAAAATCTTTTATTTGTCCATACGGAAAGAAGTAAAAAAATAAAGATAAACAAACCAGAAAACAAAATACAAGTAATTGCTTTGGCAGTGCACAGTTCATAAAGTTGCCATTACTATTAATATTATTTCTCATTGCTGATAGATCCTCCCTTCCCCCAACTGATGGACAGAGTATGACGTAAACTGCACCTGTGGCCTGGACATTCCTGAGCACCTAACCAGGCACCTTATATGGACTATACATTGAACCACCAATCAGTACCTGCCTAATACCCTAAGCCCTTGATTCCTAAGTACCTAAGTGCCTAATCATGTGCCTTCTATGAAACCACCAATCAGCACATGCTGAGTACCCTAAGCCCCATCCCTTCCCATTCCTCTCCTCAAAAGGCGTCTTCACTCCTGCACGTGTGCTCTCTTCTTTTGCAAGGCAGCCAGGCAGGGTCCTTCTCCTCTAATAAAGCCTGTAGGCCTGGTTTCCGGCCCTCTGTCTCATCTTTCAATTGCTATGAGACTTTATTAGGTCTTTAGTGTTTACTCATTCATTTACTCAAAAAATAAGTGACATGCCAGGCAAGTATTAGGAACTGGTGATAGAGCACAGAACACAACTGCCTCATGAAACTTACATTCCAGGAAAGAAAACTGACCATATACAAGATCAACAAGTAAACTGTAAATGCTAAGCAAAATAGTAATAAAAATAAAACAGCGACGGGGTATAGATAGGAAGTACAGGAATTAGGGGTGGGTATAATTTGCAGTTTTGGATAATTGACCATGGAAGGCTCAAGGCAAAAGTTAGAGAAGCAAGATACAAGGGACAGACAGATGGCAAGCTGTGAGTGAATATCTGTGCGGAAAAGGAAATTGCCAACACAAAAGCCTCTGAAGGTGCTTTTTGGCTGTTGCAGGGGGTGGAGGAAATGAGCTTCAAGTAAGGGGAGAGTTAGGCAGAGGACTGACATAGGAGCCTGGATTGTATCCATTGTTAAAAATTACTGTGTTTACTTTCCACATGTTTTTGTAGATGAAGTCCAGTTAGATAATTAAACATGTGAATAATTGACAAACTGTCTCTTAGAAATCCTTACAATTGAACCTACCTCCCCTTCAAAACGCTAGAAGTTAAAAATCATTATCCCCCCTCCCCCCGCCTTCCCTCCTTCCACCCCATCAAGCTGATAATACAAAGTTCTAGTTAGCTTTACTGTAATAGATTAGGGCAAATTTATACTCATGAAAATAAGATTACATTTGGGTTAATATCATTGTTCTTGTCATGACTAAAGAATAGTTTCGTTTATTATAGACAGATTGCCCAAGACGGGGTTAGGTTTCAGGATTGTGAAAGGTGCTTTGGGAACCACACAATCCTCCTTCCTCTCCCCTTTCTAGCTCTGATTCAGTCAATGAATCCTTCTCAGACTGTAGTTGTTTTTAATCAGCTTCAAATATATATTTTTAAACAATCCCATCTAGCTGTGAAAATGTTTGCTCGAAAATAAAGCAAGTTCAATGTAGTACTTGAATGCAAGGTATAAAATGAGATAACAGGCAAAAATACTTAGGAAAGAAAAAGTGGTATTCAAATATACAGTGGTAAAGGCATGCTATTCCTTTAGATCACTCACACCTGTGTTCTGTGGCTTTGTCCCCCATTTGGGGCCCTGCTGTGTGACTCAGTCCTCTGTGAGGACAATTCTTTTGGTGGATGAGGATGGGATTTGCTGCTCCTGGGATATTCATATAGTAAGATCAGTTAGATCATTCCTTATTATGAATGTAAAATTGTGTTTTGCCATTACAATTTTAGTGTATGCCATGAAAAAAAAATGCATATGATCAGTAATTGAACTATTCTAAGTATTTATGGTGGTGCCTCGAAATATTTGCATAATGTTGGTAAGACCAGGTCAAACATTTTTTAAGATTTAAAAGCTATCTTTTATTATTTAAATTTTACTTAACATAATTTTAGACTTACAGGGAAGAATAGTGCAAAGAATTTCCATACAGTTCCACACCAAGATCCTCAAATATTGACATTTGATCACACTTGATCTCACTCTTTATGTATATAATCTTTTCCTGAACTGTTTGAGAATAAATTGCAAAAATGATGCTACCTTTAACCCCAAATACTTTCAGATAAGTATTATTCCAAGTAAATATCCAAATATCTCTCTATATAAAAGGCTAAGTGACCAACCATCTGTCCATCCGACCGTCCTACCAACTGACCAGCAGGTACACATGACACGCACTGGCAATTTAAAAATAAATGTTGACTCCCACATGCACAATACATTAAAGCTCTCGCTGGCACCAATCGCTCACATGTTTCAATTTTATAATACTATATTATATATACTATTTTGACATGTAATTTTTTGCAGTAACATAATTACTGCAGGAACCTTTCTTCTAATTAATTTCCTTTCAATGTGTATGAATCTGTGTACCAGGCCACTAGTCCAAAAATAAGGATATTTCCGAAACAAAAGGTCCTTAGTAGACTCTGAATAAATTTGGCTTTAAATCCTAGCTCTAGAAATAATCTCTCTCTATATATACCCCTCAGAGGCCTAGCCTTTCCCCTGGATAAGAAGCAACCCCGAGGCAGCAGGAGACAGGAGCCTGGTTCTGACTAACGATCATAAGCTTCAGACCTCTGGCAGGCTAAAAATAACATCGTGACCTAAGCTATGTTTCTTGAGCCCTAAGGTAGAACGACCCCTTGGCTATTTTCTCATAAAACTAGACAGGGGGACACCAGAACAGACCTCAGAGCTGTCCTCAAGACCTGAATAAATGGTTTATTATCTCACCTCCAACCAATCAAGTCCTCGCATGACCCCAAACTCCTAACCCATGGTGTCTTGTGATTTTGTCTTATGTAATCTATAACCTACACAGCATTGGGGAATTCAGGCTTTTGAGCATGAGCTCCCCATTCTCCTTGATGGCACCATTCATAATAAAATAGCCAATACTTTCCCACTACAATTCTCGGTATCTGGTGTTTGGTTCTGCTAGCGCCAGGTGGACGAACTCTTTCTCTTCTGTAACATTGCCTTACATATACAATTATCATAATCAGGAAATTAGCATTGATGCAATACAATTACCTAATATCCAGACCTTATTTGTATTTCACCAATTGTTCCATTAATGTCTTTTATAGCAAAAGAAAGCCTCTGCCTCTGGATTATGTATTGCATTCAGTTGTCACTCTTTACCCTCCTTTGATCTGGAATGGTTCCTCGTCTTTCTTTGTTTTTTTTTTTATGACATTGATATTTTGAAGAGTACAGGTCTTGTAGACTATCCCTCAATTTGAGAATAATCATTTTAAGGTAAAAGCAAGTAGAACACCAAGTAACACACACATTCCAAAGAAGTGCAAAAGTTTTATTAAAAGCCAGACCTTCACCATGACATCCCCCACATACTCTTGCTGGTTTCTAATTCAATTGTCATATAAGAGACTTTCACACCTGGAATCTTATGTGGAGGTCATAAAGAGAAAAGGCTAAGGCACGTGCCTTTAGTTGCTATGACATTCTTCTCCCCCTCCCCCCCAACCCCATCAAATTCCAATTAGATAGTTTGAAAGTCAACTTTGTTAGGGGTTGGCCATTCCTCACTGGCCTAGACTTCATGTTGCAGGCTTTTCAAAGCTATGCAAGCCCTCGCTGGATGGTGTCATCAAGCGAAACTAAACTATGAAGAGTTCACTGCTCAACATTCCTTCCCTCATCCACTGGGACTATTAGTTCCTCTGGCCTGCTTACTGGTTTGCAAAGCCTTTCTACCTTCCCTAACAATGAGACTCTGGTCAGTTGATGATTTCGCTTTGCTGCCTCTCAGCTCTCCTGCTTGTGCCCCTGCTTTCAGCTCTCCTCCACCTCATTGTGCTGATGGAAGATGTGTGTCACATTGACCTAAGTAGCAAAAGTATGTCAGCATCAAGTGGTACATAGCAGGCAAGTCCTGCGTATATGGTTTTAATACCTGAGCCCACACTGACCCTTAAGTGCTTACCTTCAAGGTACTTCCAGCCGTTATCTCCGTATGCCATCAAATAGGCAAGAAAGATTCTCCTGTAGGCCTCTGAGAATGAGCAGCACCCTAGGGCTCAGCATCCTCCATAGTCAGCAAAAACAATATAAGAGAACAGAGAGCAGACAGAAGCCTTTAGGATCACACCATGGCTCCTCCTCTTCTTCCTACTTCACTGCCAATTAAAGTTCAAGAATCAGGGGAGTAATACTACTAGAATGTAAAGTAGACACCAAATCTATGCATAAACATACCTGGAAAGAAATACACCTAAACATTGCCTGTGATTGTTTGGGTTGGCAGGAATTTATAAAAAGAAATATTATAAGAGACACTTAATTTTCTTTATTTCAGAGCTTTATTTTAAGGGGTAACCATTGCTTTTATTATCTAAAACTAATGCCTCAAAATAATTAAGTGTTTTGGTTCCTTAAAACATTAATGAGGAATTTTAAACTAACCAAAGAAATAAGAGTTTGCTATGAACCTCCACTATGAATAGACTGAAACTTCAAAGGATAAATGTTAATATTATTCTACTCACTCTGTCAATTCAAATTACTAATTAACTATTCAGGTTATTTCCCAAAATAATATTTAGCAGGTATTTATACTTAAGACTAGTAGGTTACTGGAAAAATAGTAGGGAGTTCTGGTAGTCTTTAAATTTTACTAAACCCACATTTCTTATTTTTCAAAATACTATAAAATCTAATTACTTGCAAATCCTTTGAACCTTGTTAATATAACCAAGGAAACATTAAGGCAGAATCTTTTCAAGGTTCTTCCTTGAAAGGAACACCAACATGTAGTTTCAGGTACAAAGAAAGAAACAAATTTAACTTGAGGAACAAGCTATATCGTGCCAAAGAGATGTTCTTATAGAAAGATGTGTCTTTATGTATACACATACCAAGTATATATTTTAATATGACAATGTCTGAGATCTTTTCAGAGAAAAATAAAATGTTGCTTTCTTAGTTTAACATTTGTTACCAGCCTCCAATATTTCCCATTCCTCCCTTATAAGATTATTCTGCTATAAGTTCTCATTCAACATCCACCCAGGCAGAATGGAAATGTGGTCGGTGAAGTTACCAACCTTCAGCTTGATAGGCTAGAAAAGTGCTCTCATGTGGATTTTAATGCTGACCTTGCAAGTCATATAAGAGTTACAACTGAGGCTCAATTTTCAGAGCTGTAAAATGGAATAATACCTGTCCTCTGTACGCACTGAGTTGCTATAAGATTTAAATGAAATAAACGAAAGCACTGTCAAAATATAAAGCAGATATGTTTTCCTAATGTACAATGAGGGATATACTTCTTTTTCTGTTTCTTAAAGTTCAGAGGATTATTAAATTATATAACATAATAAAATAAAATAATATGAAATTATAAAAATAATGTGCTATGCAATGATAGAATCCATGTGTGTTTCCTTTCAAGAGTCATATAGAGGATGGGATCCTTTCTGCCCACTCTCCATGTGGCTACCATAAAAGTATCAATGATCTTCAAAGGAAGCTCTACTGTCTCCCTCGCTGGCCAGCAAAGGAAAAAAGTACATAACACTATACAAGATATGAATAAGACTTGTTTTGATGTTTGAAGGAAATGACCAAAAACAATTTTTTTTTCAATTTTAAAGCAAATACAAACAGACCTAATTTCCTTTTTGATATTGCTAGGTTTCATTTTAATATATTATGTAAAAGATCTTTGCATCTATGCTCATGAGGACATTGACTATAGTTCTTTTGTAACATCTTTGTTGGTCATAGTATCAGAGTAATGCTGGACTCAAAGGTGAGCTGGGAAGTGTCCCCTTCCCCTGTGTGTTCTGGAAGAGTTTCTGCAGAATGGGTGTTAATTCTTCCCTAAATGTTTGGGAGAATTTACCAGTGAAACTTGAGTTTCTTTCCTAACGAAGGCAAAATTCAAAGTCTTCCCACTGTGTCATGGCAGCCAAGCTTCCTCCAGACAGGGCTGAGCACACAGCACCTACTTCTTTTCCAGAACGGGGCTACTCCAGGGCAGAGCAAGTCTCTCTAAACATCAGGGATCTTGTGCTACTTTTCCTAACAGTGAGCAGTTAGGCCACAATCTTTAATCTCACTCTCTGTTCTCTTCCCTTTAACTCTAAATTGGAGTTTAGAAAAAAATTGAATTTTTAATAAATAGAATTTTAGATTATTAAAATGATTCCAGTTAAACTGAAAATGTACAACCTTTTAATAAAATCATGCCTGATATACAGTTTTCCTGTAGTTAAGGGTGAGTTCCCCCTACTCTGCTACTATCTACTTGGTGATTATGTGGAAACTAGAGGCCCAATGCATGAAATTTGTGCAAGAGTAGGCCTTCCTTCCCCCTGCTGTTGGCACCAGCTTCCCACTGGCACCTGGGACCGTGCTTCCCTCCGGCCGCCAGTAGGCACCCAGGACCCAGGCTTCCCTCGTAGCCTTGGCTTCATCTGGAAGGACATCTGGTCTAATTAGCATATTGCACTATTATTATTAAGGCCCAGTTATTATTATTGAGGCCCAGTGCATGAATTCGTGCATGGGTGGGGTTCCGGCTGGCCCAGCCCCAATCGGGGTGGATCTGGGCTGGGCTTGTCGGGAGGAGGAGATGGCGGAAGGTTGGCTGGATGGCCTGCCCTGATTAGGGCACAATCTGGGCTGGCCCGGCTGGGGGGAGGGTTGAAGGTGATTGGCTGGTAGGCCCCGCCCCATTGGGGTGGGGGACCGATTGTGGGCAGGGCCAGCCATGGGGTGGTGCTATGAGCGGTGGGCCAGTCAGCCCCGCCCCTGGATGGGGTGGGGTGGACTGATCGGGGGTCAGCGACTGGGGGAGGGGTTGTGGGAGGTTGGCCAGCCAGCCCCACCCCCTATTGGTGTATGGGGGGGCTGATTGGGGATGGAGCTGGCTGGAATGAGGGGCCACAGGCTGATCAGGGTGGTAGGGGCTGATCAGGGGTGGGGCAGGCCATGGGGAGGGGCTGTGGGTGGTGGGTTGGCCAGCCCTGCCCCTGATCAGAGTGGGGGCACCGATCAGGGTCAAGTTTGGCTGGGGGGAGGGGCTGCAGGGGTTGGCCGGCTAGCCCTCCGCCCCAATCCGGCTGGTTCGCTGGCCACAGTGGGCATCATAGCAATCGGTCATTCCGGTCGTTAAAATGTTCTGGTTGCTGGCTTTTTATATATATAGATTACTTGCCTTCCTTAGCCTAAGATTCCTAATCTGTGCTTGCTTGTCTGATTTTGGTGAGAAATAAGTGAGATTATGTAAGGTTCTTGGGGCCCAACAAGCCTACAATAATTATTGGCTATTATTATAAATCCTTTGGCCTCAGTTTCTTCAGATTGCCAAAGGAGGCAATTAGATTAGATTATGTGCAAACTCATTTAAAAAATTTTCTATTCTACCTATGAAAGAATTTGCCTCTAATATGTTCATATCTAGTGAAACTTACTTGGTAAATGATTAAAATCATTTTTGTCAAGTGTATATATTCTGTAATTTCATTATAAAAATTCCAATTATATTTCATTTTGAGTTTAATTCTACTGGTTTCAAATTTATATTTTTTCTTTTATTTTTTATTGACTACTAGTAGCCCATTTGCAGGAAAATCCTGCAAGCAGCTGTTGCGGCCGCGTGCGCTGCCGCTGCCGCCGCCTTTACAGCCACCGCGCCTGCACCCACTTGCCACTGCCGCCCGCCCCGCTCAGCCCTGTTCCACCCCGCTCCGCCCTGCCCGGGCTTTCCCTCTGGCAGCCACCTTGCTTTCCGCTTTTCCTCCCTCTTCCTTCTAAGTTGTCTTCAGTCTTCACTCCTCCCTCTCTCAGCATATGCAAATTAACCGCCATCTTTGTTGAGTAATTTGCATACTCACCCTGATTGGCTGGTGGGTGTGGCTTTGGCGGGTGGGCATGGCTTGGGCGTAGCGAAGGTGCGGTCAATTTGCATATTACTATTTTATTAGGTAGGATGTGACAAAATATTTAACCTGGGCTACATTTTGTTATTTTTGTTGAACTCAATTTATCATTTTATTGAACTGGGTGCATTGTCCTAGATAACCTCTGCCTTGGGCTCTTGGAAAGTAGGTCTCTCAACACTATCCTCCATGGTGACCACAATTTATTCAGCACAGTCATGGCTACCAATATAATCCAAGGAGGTGGTGTTAGCTGAACAGCAGAAAAGCATTCCTCGATCACGAATAGATGCTATGACTCAGTCTAGGTAAGTGTAGATGATCAAGCGTGGACTAGTTTTAAATCAGGTTATTTCTGTCTGCCATTTTGTATTGCTGTATAACTACTACTAGTAAAATATCACTAAACTATTATGCTGACAGTTTCACTATCATTTGACTTGATAGACTTTTAACTTAAGAACAAACTTAGGTCCCAAAAAAGACCTATTAGCCAAACAGGATTATGCCAAATGGTTTCTTTGAGTTAGCAGTACTGATTTTGAAAATAAATGCAGAATTTTAAAATTATGTAATTCTTTAAAATTATGCAGGTCCTGAAATTTTCTCCTCCTATTTTATCCTTTTATTTCAGTAAAAGAATGTCATTCCTCTTTTAGATTTCACATTCTTGATTGTGACTTAAATAGCATGATCTGACATAGAATCTAAAGTTATACAGATTCAAGGAAGCAAAGAATTTTATCTTTGTGATTTTCATAAGTGGTTAAAAAATTACTTTCCCCTTTCTTCATGAAAAAGAATCTAATAGCATGGCCTTTTCTCCTCAATCAGAGTTTATTTTCCAGGTCATCAATCCAATAGTTGATATTCTTCAAAATTCCTCATTTGAATAGAATCATCACTGATTGTTATTTTCATGATTTGGTTTCCTCCACTTTCAACCAAAGCTTTCAAAAATTTTTCTCCTCTGGTCTTGAAAGTAGAAAATGGATGTCATCTGGGCTGATATAATCTGAGTTCCCTTTCTTTAAAAACATTTTTAGCATGTTAAATTAGTCCTTTCTGGACTATCTGACAAATAGCAGTGGTACATTAAATACTTTTGAGTTAATAAATGTTCAACTTTCAAAGCAACCTTATGAATAGATTTATATTAATGGAATCATTTTAGAAATAACCCTTTTATTTTAGAATAATATACAAAGAGTACAGAGAGATTCCATATACCTTTCATCCACTTTCTCCTAACGTTAACATCTTGCATGACCGTGGTACATCTGTCAAAACTAAGAAACTGGCATTGGTGCATTACTATTAATGAAACTATACACACTTAAAAATTTTACCAGTTTTTTTAAAACTAATGTGTGTTTTTTTTCTCTTCCAGGATCAACTCCAGGACAGCTCATTACATTTGATTGTCATGAATCCTTAGTCCTCCCAATCTGTGACAGTTTCTCAGACTCCCCTCATTTTTCATGACCTTGACAATTATGAAGCATGCTGGTTGAGTATTTTGTAGAACGTCCCTCAATTTAAGTTTGTTTGATGAACAGAAGTGAATATCATTCTCGTTGCTTCATATGAGGAAAACAAAATGGCAACATGACTATTGCCAGCCTTGACCCCTTGGTTAAGGTAATGTTTGTAATTATTATCCAGGTTAATGTAATTATTTTTAATTAAAAAAATAAAACTATCAATGCAGCCTCAAGATATAGCAAAGTTAGATATTTACAAACATGAACCTGATACATAGAAAGTATTGAAATTTTAATTACCATTGCATAAAACATTCAAATAATGACTATATATTTATCTCAGTGGTATTTCTTTCTCTCCTTTAAATGAATTATTAAATGTATTACTTATCTTAACATATTTGGGCAGTGACTGCATGGGAATGTACATTTAAATTATCTCTGCCTTTTCTTAGTCATATCAAAGTAAAAACTTTAAACATAAACTATATACAAATAGAGATATTCATCATCTTTACAATAGTGTTGAAGAAACATATCAATAACCCCAAAGCTAGAGCAAGTCACTTTAGTTGTAATAATTTGATATATATATAATTATCTTCTACTTTTCTAATTATTGTACCTAAAATATTTTTGAGATTGCACCATAACCTATAAGGCATACATTCTGAAATTGCAACTATGAATAGCAATAGAAGACTGAAAATTTAGTACAGCTTGGTAATTTTATTTTCTGATTCAACTTGCTTAAATTTGTAAATATACAACCTCAAATCTTTAAACACTTTTTCTTAAACACTTACTTTCTCCAATAGCCAATATCCTTAATTTTTTAGGCAATCAAGTAGAATATTTGAAAGTTGCCCCTGTAAATTTTGAAATAATTTCAGAAATGCCAAAAGTTGTAAGAATAGTATAAAAAGGTCCTCATAAAGGAATTATTCTATATGCCATTCATCCAAATTCCTCAATTGTTAACATTTTACCATATTTGCTTTATTACTCTCTCTTTGTGTGTAATATTTTTCTACACTATTTGACAGTAAATTGCAGACATTATTCTCTCCATCTGCAAACATTTCAGCGTGTATTTCCTAAGAACAAGGGCATATCTCTTAAATAACCATGGTATAATTTTTTTAAAATCAGGAAATAAACACTGATAAATACTATTATCTAATCAACAGACCATATTCAAACTTTGCCAATTATCCCAGTAATGTGCTTTAGAGCAAAAATAAGATAAAATAGAGGAAGAAAAGCATCCGGTCCAGGGTCCACTCTGGGATCACACATTGCCAGATCTCCTTAGTCTCCCTCAATCTGGAATAGTTCCTCAGTCTGTCTTTGTCTTTTATAACCTTGATAACTTTTACAATACAAGCTAGTTATTTTGTAGAATGTGTCTCAATTGGGAGTGTCTGATGTTTTCTCAGATTAGATTGAGATTATGCATTTGGGCAGGAATACCATAAAATGATGTTGTGTCCTCAAAGCATTTTATCTGGAGGTAGGATGCCAGTTTGTGCCATTGTGGGTGATGGTCACTTGGTGAGGATGGTGTCTCCCCAGCTTCCCTCCATAAACCTACTATTGCCCCTTGTGTGATCAATAAGTACCTTGTGGGGAGATGTTAGGAGATTCTGTAGATAGTCTACTCCTCACCAAACTCTCACCCAATAGTTTTTAGCATCCATTCATGATTTTTGCATGAATTATCATTACTATGATGTTTACCAAAACCAATTTTCTCATTCTATCATTCTTTTTTAAAAAATATATATATATATTTATTGATTTTTTACAGAGAGGAAGGGAGAGGGATAGAGAGTTAGAAACATCGATGAGAGAGAAACATCGATCAGCTGCCTCTTGCACACCCCCTACTGGGGATGTGCCCACAACCAAGGTATATGCCCTTGACCGGAATCGAACCTGGGACCCTTCAGTCCGCAGGCCGACGCTCTATCCACTGAGCCAAACTGGCCAGGGCATCTATCATTCTTTCTACATTTATTTGTTGATATCTTACTATAGGGAAGAGATTTTCCTTCTCATTCATTCATTCATTTTTTTTCATTGATTTACTTATAACAATATAGACTGGTGGGCTCTCATTTTATTCAGTTGTACATAATTTGTTACTATCATTATTTTTTTTTTTATGTTAAAATTGTCCCAGGTTTGGCCAGTGAGAACCCTTCAAGCTATTTCTCATATCCTTTTGACATGGCTCATTTCTTCTTTGAACAAACACATATTTTTGATGTAAGATGTTTCAGGTTCATCTTTTATTTTCTTTGTTCCAATCCTTGAATCAGTCACTTCTCCAAGGAGCCCTTGTTTCTTTTAGTGAAGAATATTATTTGGGCACTAGGTGTGCTCATTGCTATTGGCAAGACATTGTTTCTAGGCCCTTTTAGCAGACATAGCTAGGATGTGAGTGCGTGTGTATGTGTGCGCACATGTGCACGGCTGGGTTCCCTGAGAATCCCCCAGACAGACATTAGTGAGCAGAAAGTTTATTAGGAAGCATCTAGGGTTGAACTCCTGTAGAATGCAAGGAAAGGAAGCAGAATTGGGCAAAGGGAGAAGATGAGCTCTAACAAAGGCCTCTGCTGATTCAGCACCACAAGTTCGTGCTCTGATTTCTCCTTTCCGTATTTGTAGCTCCCATTACTGGTAGTGAGAATCCTGGCACCCACTGTCAATCTAGGCTCAATCCTAGAATTCTCTGGAAGTAGTTTTAGAATTGTTCTGCCATTTCATTGCAAAAACAAACATAAGTAGAATTCAGTATGTGTTTAGAGGTTTTTTTGGTCTTTGATCTGAGAGTATAGAATTGAAACACTGTGTTCAAAAGTTACTTTGGTTGGCTCTCCCTTCTCCCTTCCCTCCAGAGTGGTTTGTTATTAAGTTCAAATGCAATTAGGTTCATTTGTTTCTGTGTGCTTTCCTTATTAGGGATTTCCCCCATTTGGGTTGATTTTATTGTTATTATTTTGGAGGGAGGGGCATGTAACACATTTAGTGGCTCAAATACCTAAACTGTATAAAAAGACACACTCAGAAAAGTGATACTGCTCTCTCATCCCTTCCATCCAATTCCAGTAGTAACCAATAATATTTATTGCTGATGTGTCTTTCCTATATTTATTTTTGCAAAAATAAGTAGATTCATAGATATATTTACATTTTCTTTATTACATAAAAATTACCATACTATAGAATATAATTTTTTTACACTTTGCTCTTTTCACTGAAAAACATATCCTGGAAATCACTCTTAATCAGTTCCTAAAGATCTGTATTTGTTTGTTTGTTTATTTATTTATTTATTATTTATTTATTTATTTATTTTTACAGCTACCTAGTTTTCTGTTGTGTGGATACACCATTGTTTATTTCATCACTCCCCTGTTTGAACATTTGGATGTCTCCAAATTTTGCAATTACAAACAAGGCTGCAATAAATAATCTTGTGCATATGTACTCCCATATTGTGGTAGCCTTCTGAGGTATTGAAATAATATTTGTTCTCTTTACTTGCCCCTCTATTCTATTTATGGTACTACTAGAGGCCCAGTGTATAAAAATTCATGCACTGGAGGGGGGTCCCTCAGCCCGGCCTGCCCACTCTCATAGTCTGGGAGTCCTCAGGGGCGGGAGGCGACCTGGGGATCAGGGGAAGGCGACGCCCCATCACACCTCTGCTGCTGCCACTGCCAGCAGCACAAGCCTTGGCCGGCCCTGGTTACCTGAGCCTTGGGTGGCCCTGGTCAGCTGGGCAGTGCCATCGGAGGCTTGCCTGCACCTCGGGCCAGCCCTGGGTGGTTGGGGGGCTGAGAGGACAGGGCGCTGCCATCTTGTGGCTGTGGGCACCACCATCTTTTAGGGCATGGCAGTCAATTAGCATATTCCCTCCTTATTGTCTGTAGGTGCCACCATCTTTGAGGGTGTGGCAGTCAATTAGCATATTCCCTCTTATTAGATAGGATTAGGCTATCATTCCTTAATCCTAGGCTGGACGACAGTCTCAAGTGGCAATGCTTATTAGAACTTCTGTTTCCAAGAGACAATTCTCTGGGGAAAACTGAACTTTGGTGGAATACTTGGCCATCAACCATATGCAGATAAACAGTAGCATATTAAGGATACAATATTTGTTTTCATTATATTACATTACTATTATTAAACTATTTTATATATTTATTATTAAAATATGTTTATTATTGCACCAAGGAACAGTCATTTTAATTTTTAATGTTTGCAAGTGCGACCTTGAGCAAGTCACTTAACCTCTTTGTTCCTCAGTTTCCTCATCTGCAAAGTGAAAACAATAACTTTACATCTTTATTAGACTATTAGGCATCTCAAGCATAACACATGCACAAAATTCCTGATACCACTTACTCCCACTCCCCTGTCTGAACTGCTCCTTCCTCAGTTTCCCCACCTCAGTAACGGGCAACTTTGTCACAACTGCTCAGGCTGAGAGCCCTGGAATCACCATGGCCTCCTCTCCTTTTCACCCCCCTGGCCCCACATCTAATCCATCCCCCAATCCCTTCTATTGTCCTTCCTGTTTCTGTTTTTACTGCTCCACAGTGTCTTTCCCATAAACGGCCACACCCATCCTTTTAAAAACAAATATTTTAACCTGGTAGAGGCCTTGGGGGCCCCAGTGCACACACAGAAGTTTTATGTCCCATGTGGCAAACACTTTTCTAGAGGCTGAGAATAACCGTCTACCGACTTCCAGTCTCACTCAGAATAAAAGCCAGGAAGTGGGTAATGACCCTACCTGGTCTGCCCCCTGCATGCTCTGACCCATCTCCTATCCCTCTTGCTTGTTGCTCACTATACTGCAGCCACACTGGCCCCTTGCTGTTCCTGAACTGAACACTCTTGTGCCTCAGGGTCTTTGCACCAACTATTCCTTCTGCTTATTCGCAATTACTCACTTTCTTACCTCCTTCAGTAACAAACTTAAAACTTTCTATGACCCCCCTGTTTAAAATGCAAGCCCTAAATCCAACATTCCATACTCCCTTTCCTGCCTTACTTATTATTCTCCACTAGAAGCCTGGTGCACAACATTCATGCACTGGGGGAGGTGGGGGGAGTCCCTCAGCCCAGCCTGCACCTTCTTGCAGTCTGGGACCCCTCGGGGATGTTTGCCTGCTGGCTTAGTCCCGACAGGGAATGGGCCTAAGCTGGCAGGCGGACATACCCCAAGGGGTCCTTAGTGCTGCCTCGGAGGTGGGAGAGGCTCCCACCACTGCCGCTGCACTTGCCAGCCATGAGCCTGGCTTCTGGCTGAGCAGCGCTTTCCCTGTGTGTGTGTGTGTGTGTGTGTGTGTGTGTGTGTGTGTGTGTGTGCTGCTCCCAGGTTTGGGGATTCTAGGAGGATTCATAGAACTCAGCGTATCATCATACTCCCAGGGTCCTGGCCCTAGGGTGTCACATAGGACACATGAAAGCATCCAGCAGTGCAGTGTGACAATCCAGGTGCAGTGTTGTCTGCCAGGAAACTTCATCAGACTCAGTGCCCAGGGTTTTCATTGCAGTTGGTCACATAGGTACCTCTTCCCAGCAGGTACCAGAATTTCAGACTCCCTACAGAAAGCAGGTGTTTGGTATAAACCACACTATTTGCATAAACAGTTTAGGCACATGATTCATTCTTATCCGTCTGGGGATGGTAGGAACACTCCCCAAATCCCGATTCCCAGATGCCAGCCAAGGGCCAATGCTACAAGTACACCTTCCTAAGAACAGTAAATCTGGGCCTGCCACACTCTTTTCTGCAAAGTATGTCTGAATAAGCTGTCACTTTTTCATTACAAAATGAATCACTTTAGAACTCAAGAGCAAGGTAAGATCAATTAAAGAAAATAAAGTTGGGGTTTTTTTGCACATTGGAATCCTGCTGCATAAATTTGGACCTTATTTTCACACATCAACACAGTTTGCATGTTTTTAAAGTGGCCTGGCATGGAAAGAAAATATGGTTATAAACTCACACATTGCTTGGATTCTATATACTTTTGTAATGTGTTTCTTTTTTAAAAAAATATATTTTTATTGATTTCAGAGGGGAAGGGAGAGGGAGAGAGAGAGATAGAAACATCAATGATGAAAGAGAATCATTGATTGGCTGCCGCCTGCACATACCACAACCGGGGCATGTGCTCTGACTGGGAATCGAACCATGACCTCCTGGTTCATAGGTCAACACTCAACCACTGAGCCACTGCGGTTGGGCTGGAATGTGTTTCTTAAGGTATTGCTAAGAAGCAAAATCTAGATGAAATGTGTCTATGAGGGGGTATATTGTAACTGCCTTTAGTATGATATCATTATTTTTTGGCTTTTGCTTGTTGAGTACCTGGCATATACAAAGAGCTGCATATATCTTTGTATAGTGTATAAATAATATCACTATAAATGTGAAAAATGGTTCTCTTTTATAGGTATGTGAATAAAAGTCAACTCATATTACAAATAAGTGTGACTTGTAGCAGATGCTGACTATAACCTGAAGACTGTTATTAAAGCCACTGTCCTAAAACAGGTTAAAATATGTTTATTGAATCTCATTTAGGTATTTGGAATTGTAAATAAATAGTTGGCATGCACTGCATTTGCTTGCTTAAGCTAAAAAGAGGGGAGGAAACATGTGAGCACACACAGAGAAACACACAAACATGTGCGCGTGCACGCGTGCGCGCACACACACACACACACGCACACACACACACACACCCTAAAAACCATCTAGAATTGTTTACGGTTGAGGAACAAAGGTCCTAGTTTTCAGAATCTAGACTTGCTTAGAGCAGCCTTCTTAAATGGGAGACTCTTATAATACTATTGAGACTGTGGGGCGATTTCTAGGACAGACTCGCAGGAAATTTACGCCAAGTCATTTTCCAAGTAGCAGGACTAGTGACAGTAAAGCTGGGGTTCTGGATCTGAAATGAGACAGGTAGAGATTTAAGGAAAGTGTTTAACATCTTGATTTGAATATGATATCTTGTGGTTTTAGAACCTTTGCCCACTAAAGTTTTTTTATTACAAATATCATGTTATGCCTGATAGATATTTCTAAAACATTATTTAAGTGGAATATGGTAATTTGCTTTTAACTTTTGATGACAATTAATATGGTGTGTGTGTGTATATATATATGCATATACATATATATATATACACACACATATATATGTATATGCACATACATACATATGTGTATGTGTGTATTTTAGCTTCCGATGACTGGTTAAGTGTTTACTTACTGCTACCTTGCTGTAAAATCTCAAATTGACACTCGAGACGTAACATTAACCCTTTCTCAAATAAGCAAATTCAACCCTGGCTCACATTGTGTTCTCATGGCTGATGCAATGGTTAAAAATATTTTAAAGTTGAAAACTAAAAGGAAGAAAAAAACAGTCTTGTGAAAAACACAATGTGAACACACAAAAATAAAGTGATGAAACACAAGAGTTCTGTATTTCTGCAAGCGTGACTATTCCTGTAAAATATTATTGCAGAAGTTCTGTGCAAATACTGATTCAACAAGTAGGCAACTTGGAAAGTAAACTTCTAGATACAAGTCTTGAAAATGAATGCTGGACAGTTTTTCTAGGCTGTAGCACAATTAGACATTCCTAGAATTTTAGCACTGAATCTGATCTCAAGAGACCTAGGCATAATTTTTCATTGTGCAAACTGGGAAAATAGGCCCAGAATTCAAAACACTCACCTAATGCCCTGGCTGGTTTGGCTCAGTGGATAGAGCGCCGGCCTGCGGACTAAAGGGTCCCAGGTTCGATTCCAGTCAAGGGCACATGCTCGGGTTGTGGGCACGATCCCCAGTAGGGGGTGTGCAGGAGGCAGCCAATCAATGATTCTCTCTCATCATTGATATTTCTATCTCTCTCTCCCTCTCCCTTCCTCTCTGACATCAATAATATATATATATATATATATATATATATATATATATATATATACTATAAAAAAAAGAAAAAAAAAAAACACTCACCTAAGATCACACTTTTGGAAGGTGCCCGCCTGGCATTACAGGGATATGTATGAAATAGACTAATTTTGCACCAGTGGAAGAACCCACGGCTCCCACTCCTACGATTGTCTCCATGATATCCTGCTTCCTTCAGTCTCCACGAGAAGGAATTCAGGCTTTAATTACCTCCTACGGATACAATAGTGTAGTGTAGGAGGTTCTGAATTAACAGCTTTAATCAGAAAGTGATCTTATACCTCTTAAACTGAAGTGGGTCAGGCTTCCTCTGTGATGCTATTTTTAGTCATACTCAAGAGTAAACACCCAGGGAAGGTACACCTTGCTGGGCTTGCCATGGAAACAGGTCCATCAAAACTGAAAACGTTGATGTTAACTCTGTGTTTTGGCAGAAGAATCCTGGGACTTTTGAGGTTTGTATTTTTCTCAAACAAATACCACTTGGTAACAGACTTCCTTCCTTCGGTTGGCAGGCTATCTTGAGTTAGCTGGAGCTGGTGAGCCTCACGTATACAGATGGCCCGTGCAGCTTGAATTTAGGGCAGCAGTTTGAATATAGTTGCAAATGCTATATTAAAACCTGAGGAGTGTTTTTGGTGTGTAGCAATATATCCTTAAAACACTGGTGGGTTGCTTGTGCCTGGGATTTTCAATGACAGTTGACTCCTTAAATAGAACCTGGTGGCCCTCTCTCTCTGGGGCAGACTGATGGGACAGAGTGGTCACCCGGTCTGAGCCACTGGGAGGCACCAGTTGAGACCACCTGAGGAGTGCTGCCTGTCCCCTGAGCTGTGCCTGCCGCCTGGGAGTGGATTTCCCTCCCCTGCCCGCTTTGTGCTCAGCCCCCTGGGGAGTAGTGAGACACACAATCTCTGCTGCGTTCCTTGCCGGCAGGTCTAATGGGAGGTAGCATCCAAGCGTGCTTGTGTTTCACGTGTATCTGGTGAGGAGAAGCCCACTCTCTGAGCATAGCTTGAGCATCTCAGCAGGTGAATGTAGTCCCGGCTCTACCTCCCAAATGAGAAACTTAGTCTTTAATTGCACAGGCACAGTCTATTTCATAAATAACCTCTGGTTTCATGTTGGGGTCACTCCCACCCCTTCTCATACCCCTGTAAAGCCAGGCCGGCACCTTCCAACAAATAACTATCGTAACTCAATACTGCATTAACTTATTCATTGAAGGGCAGCAGTAAGACCGAAATTAGTATGAAATGTTTTGCTTCTTGGGTTAGAGTGAAAATGAATCAACTTTCTGGCCACAGTAAGAATGTGCTCTTCCTGGATTTCCTTCCTAGGACCCAAAGGATTCAACAAAATTCTTTCTATCATTGTTGCTCTACCTGTAACCAATAATTCCCAATATAATTAAGGAAATGGACATTTACAGATGCTGGAATTAAGTGGAAATAGTGACTGGAATGAAGAGGAAAGCTCCTTTTTTATTTTTTGGCTCAATCAATGTTTTCAATTTGCCTGTGATAAAACTCAGCCCTTGCTGGAGAAGACTGTCTCACACACCATCTGGTACAGCAATTCACAAAACCTCTGGCTGGGACACTCCCAGCATCCTCTGGTTGAAATAGGACCACAGTGTGATCAGACCTTTGGCCCATGCTCCTGAGTCCCAGGGCCAAAAGCAAAGGGAAACACTGAACATCAGAGAAATGCTGTCCCCTAAGTAATAAATTTGCCATGTGGTTCCGCAGATGTCTGACAGAGCATCTGTGGGGGTGGAGGTCAGAGAGATGACCATCTATCTAGTCTGTTATTTTTCATTTACAATACAGAAAATAAAAATAGAAATGACCACACCATGTTTCTGTGATCTATGTACTTGTAGCACAACAGGTTTTGACTGACGATATGATTTGGCATTTTATGTCCACCAAAGAAAGATATTCTCCACCTTCCCAGCACTACAATAAAAAACATTCTCATGGTAAATCAAATTAATGGAAAAAAAATCATCTTCATGTGTCACATGCTAGTGTGAAGTAAGTGATGAATTAAGGGATTCTCTAAAACTCATATTTACATGCTTCTCCCTCCTTAGCTACCATTTAACTACTTAACTATAACAAAATATCTGCTTCAGAAACTTCTCAGTTACCAAATTTTAAATATGTGGTGTGTTTTTTTCCTACTGACTTCAGAGAGAGAGAAAGGGAGAGAGAGATGGAAACATCAATGATGAGAGAGAATCATCCATTGGCTGGCTCCTGCATGACCCCCACCAGGGATCGAGCCACAACCAGGGCATGTGCCCTGACCGGGAATCGAACCATTACCTCTTAATTCATGGGTCGACACTCAACCACTGAGCCACACCGGCCTGGCTTTAAAAATCCTTCTTTCTCTACATGCTAAATTTTAGTCAATTCTACCTTAGGATAAAGCCATAAATTTCAGAAACATGTTAAACTAAAAGAGCAATTCAGTTTTAAAGACAACAGCTCCATTCTCCTAATTTAGAACAGTATTTTTTTTAAAAGGGAGATATTCTGTGCTTTTAGATGTTTTATTATTTGTTTTTATAAAAGTCATGGTTTCTTTCTTTTTTTTTTTTGGTAAGTTTTATCAATAGCCTGGCTTCATACGTGGGTCTGAGAGTCTTCTTTTGGACATTTCTTTTTGACAGGTCATAAACAATGTATCTAATGATCTAAGGAAAGCTAAAATGTTATGTTTTCAATTGATATAAAAGTTACCTTTCTTGATCTAATCTACATTGGTACATATCTTTATGTATCAGCCAAATAGATATTATCTTAAAGACCTCTGAGTGTTAGAGGAAATCAAGTACAAAAAACCACTTGGAATGCACTTGGGACATGTTATGGACTCAATGTTTAAAATCTTAACCCCCAAAATAATGGTATTAGAAGATGGGGCTTTGAGAGGTATTGAGCTCATGAGGGTGAAGCCCCCTTGAGTGGGATTAGTGCCCTATAGAACCCCAGAGAGCTCCCTTGTCCTTTCCACCATGTGAAGATGCAGTGAAAAAATGTCCATGAACCAGGATGTGGGCCTTCCTTACCAGACACTGAATCTGCCAGCACCTTGACCTTGGGCTTTCTAGCTTCCAGAATTGTGAGAAACAAATTTCTGCTGTTTATAAGCCACTCGGTCTTCCTATCTAATAAAAGAGAAACATGCAAATTGACCATACCTCCGATATGCCCACAAGCCACGCCCAAAAGCCAATCAGGATCGAGTATGCAAATTAACCCAACCAAGATGGCAGCGGCCATGGAGCTGGAGCAAGCAGGAGGCTTGGGTTGCCCCTGACGATGGAGGAAGCCAAGCTTCACTCCGCCCTGGCCTGCCCTGGCCTCCGCTCAAGGCTACAAAGTTTCAATTATAGAAGATAAATAAATCCCAGATACCTGCTTCCAGCCTGTGCTTGGGTCACCGGGGGGCATGGCCGGACTATAAACCACCACAGGCCCCTTTCCCAGGCTGCCCCACGCCCCAAGGGAACACCCACCCTGATCGGGGACACCCTTCAGAGCAAACCAGCCAGCCCCCACCCATGCACCCAGGCCTCTATCCTATCTAATAAAAGAGTAATACGCAAATTGACTGTCACTCCAACACACAAGATGGCTGCCACAAGATGGCCAGCAGGGGAGGGCAGTTGGGAGGGATCAGGCCTGCAAGGGAGGGCAGTTGTGGGTGATCAGGCCAGCAGGGGAGGGCAGTTGGGAGGGGCCAGGCCTTCAAGGGAGGGCAGTTGGGGGTGATCAAGCCTGCAGGGAAGGGCAGTTGGGGGGGGCCCAGGCCTGCAGGCGAGGGCAGTTTGGGGGGACCCAGGCCTGCAGGGGAGAGCAGTTGGGAGGGGGGACCAGACCAGCTGGGGAGAACAGTTGGGGGTGATGAGGCTGGCAGGAGAAGGCAGTTAGGGGTGACTGGGTCAGCAGGGGAGGGCAGTTGGGGGTGACCAGGCCAACAGGGGAGGGCAGTTAGGGGTGACCAGGCCGGCAGGGGAGGGCAGTTAGGGGTGACCAGGTCAGCAGGGGAGGGCATAGGGGAAATCAGGCTGGCAGAAGAATAGTTAGGCATCAATCAGGCTGACAGAGGAGTGGTTAGGGCTGTGGTTGGCAAAGTGCGGCTTGCGAGCCACATGCGGCTCTTTGGCCCCTTGAGTGTGGCTCTTCCACAAAATACCACAGCCTGGGTGAGTCTATTTTGAAGAAGTGGTGTTAGAAGAAGTTTAAGTTTAAAAAATTTGGCTCTCAAAAGAAATTTCAATTGTTGTACTGTTGATATTTGGTCTGTTGACTAATGAGTTTGCTGACCACTGGGTTAGGGGATGATCAGGCTGGCAGGCAGAAGTGGTTAGGGGCAATCAGGGAGGCAGGCAGGCGAGCAGTTGGGAGCCAGCAGTCCTGGATTGTGAGAGGGATCCCAGATTGGAGAGGGTGCAGGCTGGGCTGAGGGACACACCCTCCGTGCACGAATTTTGTGCACCAGGCCTCTAGTTTTATTATAAGCTTAAACGGACTAAGACAATATAGCAACATCAAATCTCAACACTGTCATAGTCAACAAGTCTCCATCAAAGCTTTGGCTCTGACTTTTTTTTCAGCCTATATCTACTTGCAGCCTACTAGATTTCACACACCTGTTGGTCTTTGTCTCACCTTTGAAGCAAGGTTGACCTGTAGCTGTACTGCCTATGAGCTTTGATCCTTTAAAAGCTGACTTCTCACTTATACTTTAGATCTGATAGTATTGTCTAACCAGGCTGAAATGTTAATATTGATAATGTCTTCATGTGATCAAAGTGTTTTGATGAGAGTATGGTCCCTCTTGAGGGTCCTGAGCAATTTAAAATAACCCTTGAGGTGTGTATTGGAAATAGAAGTGCATTGCTACTTTCAAAGAATGCTGTGCTGTATGCCTTTTAGTCTTCCTTTTAATTACAAAAAAAAAAAAAAAGGCTGAACAATTATATTAAAAAACCAGTAATGCAGGCACCAAGGTCTATTTTCTTTTGGGTATTTGTAAGATAAATCATTCTGTCAACAATTAAAATAGTGCCCAGAATGAATTTGGGAAGGTGAGCTCCCTTATTTTCATATATCTTAAGATATGACAGCAAAGGTTACAGCAACAGGTTTTTGGGTCCTTGCTGATCTTGATAAAATTTAAATAGTTCCTACAGGCACCTACTCTTCATCCCAAGATCTTGCAGTGTGCTTGTGATTCAGGATTACATTTTTTTTCTCAGAGCAATTTTGTTATTTTAAATGATTTAAAAATGTTTGAATCTTGCATGCAAAGAGTTTGATATTTTTTAAAAACGTCTTCCCTTCCAAATGTTATTTTTCACGACAGACAGAAAAAATTTGACAGACCAAGAAAAAAAAGAAAATAACTGAGCTGTGGCCGTGTAGACCAATTTTGGGTGTTGACAAGCATCACTGGGAAGTCTTATCCATTCTGATATAAAGCGAGAGTGTTAACTCAGATAGCTGAGCAGGTTTTAATAAAGATACCACGTGATGAGCACCTTGAACTTCTCCTACCTGAATGGGGCAGAGTTGGAAGAAGATAGTTTATTTTATGGAACAGTTTTCAATGCACCCATGCTGCTAGCCCTCAGGGCAGGAGGAGTTTCATCCAACATGCTCTTCTGTTTTCACGCTGACAGTCAAGACAGAGGGTCCAGAGAAGAAGACGATGTAGAAACGGCCGGTGGGCAGCAATAGCTCTTCCTCTTCAGAACTTGTTCAGGAAAAAGAGGGGAATACGTTGTCATTCAGGACCCTGCTGGCACCACTCTGCTTCCAGGGGACCTGGCCCAGTGATACTTAGTGAAGGTTAATTTACCTCAGTTCTCCATGGGGAACGTTCTTTCTTCCCTGCTATGCCTTTGCTAAGGCAAACGGTGGAAGGTACTCCAGGGCACTGAAGGACATTGGACACTAAAAAGAAACAGTGGCTGTTTTTTTGCCATCCTATGTTATTGTTTGAATGGTTTCCCCCCAAAGATACAATGAAGTCCTAATCCCCAGAACCTGTGAGTGTGACCTAATTTAGAAAAAAGGGTCTTTGCAGATATAATCAGGTTGAGTTCATACTGGATTGGGGTGGGCCCTAATCCAATGACTGGTGTCTTTAAAAGAAAAGAAAACAGCCCTGACCTGTTTGGCTCAGAGGATAGAGTGTCGGCCTACAGACTGAAAGGTCCCAGGTTTGATTCCGGTCAAGGGCATGTACCTTGGTTGTGGGCACATCCCCAGTAGGAGGTGTGCAGGAGGCAGCTGATCAATGTTTCTCTATCATCGATGTTTCTAACTTATCCCTCTCTCTTCCTCTCTGTAAAAAATCAATAAAATATATTAAAAAAAAAAAAAAGAAAGAAAAGAAAACAGAGACACCGGCGCGCACACAGGGAGAATGCCGTGTGAAGATGGAGACAGAGACATGGAGTGGAGCACCTGCAGACAAAGGATGCCCAGGGTTGCCAGCATCCAACAGAAGGCAGGAGAGAAGCAGGAAGCAGATTCTCCCTCAGAGTCTCTAGTAGGAACCAACCCTGCCCACACCTTAATTTCAGACTTCCAGCTCCCAGAGCAGTGAAAGAATAAATTTCTATTGTGTTAAGCCACCCAGTTTATGGTTACAGCAGGCACAAGAAATGAATACAGCAAGCGAGTAACAGTGCTCCGCTTTCTTCCTTCTCTTCCACAGAACAGCAGCCCACAGAGAAGGAGCAGCAGTGTCTTTCTGCTTCAAGACTCAGAGCGGGGGTTGGGCTCTGAAGTCTGTGAGGGCACGGACCACCACTACTAGGAAGTAGGGCCACCTTTCATCCAGTCTTGCTATATGCCTGGCTCTGTCTGAAGGGCTTCACGTATTGAAACAACAATCCTGTGAGGTTGCCCAGATCTCATAGAAGAGGAAGCTGCAGCTCAGATTCAGCTGGGTAGGAACTTCAATTCTGCACCTCCAAATAGGATGCCGTCTTCTTAGCCACCATACTGGAATATTTGATGGCTCCTCACATACAGTTACAAGAGGTGGTTTCTGAGGGTAGTAGGTGGCAACACATTTTTTTCATGCCTGGAATTTAACCCAATGACCCTTAAAAATATTTGCCTTCTCTCTCTCTCTCTCTCTCTCTCTCTATTCTCTCTCTCTCTCTCTCTCTCTCTCTCTCTCTCTCTCATTGCAGAGAAAATGGAAAGGTATTAAAGGAAACTAGTTAAATTGTGAAGAGGAATAAAGAGGAGACAGAGAGCAGTGGTGACATTTTCATGTTTCTTTATTTTGGTGACATTTTAAATAACACATTAAGTTTTCTGTGAAATGTGGATGATTTAGCTGTCCTCTTAAAACTAATGAGCCAAGACTCTATCTAGTCAGTGAATGCGTGTAGGACAAATAAGTCTAAAACCACATTGACTCTGATTGTGCTGTAGTAAAATGGTCTTGTTCCTCTCATGAAGTCCCTAGTCTGTCCTGAAAGAGGAATCAATGTGACCCACACTAAAAGGTTTGCTTTTGACTCATATGGCAGCCAAATGAAGCCAAGAAGTAAAAGTCACATATATAAATATAAAAATTGTACATGCATAGGCTTATATAAAAAGCATCAGCCCTGCACAGTGAGAAAACAGTAGATTTTACCTCTGAGTTGCCATGCATATGCATGTGATATCCCCTGCATATTTAATTGAACATGCGCTTATGCCTGTGCACAAGTCATAGATGTGTCTTTGCTTGTTTCTGAACTGTCCACAATCCAAACACAACTGTAAGATATGTTGAAGCTCAGACTGTGGAGGAGCCTTGAGCTCTGAGTAATACTAGTACATCTTTCTTTGTCCTGACCACAATCCCAGCCTGAACACAATCTATGGAAGGAATTAAGTGGTTTGTCAGCAGTCATTCTGAGTATCATCTGGAGTAGTCATGTTGTAGAGTTTTCAGGCTGTTTCCCCATATCCACTTTCTCCTCTTAGGTTTACTGCTGGACTACATTTCCCAGCCTCCCTTGCAGTTAGGTGGGTCCATGTGACTGAGTTTTAGCCTATGGGTTATAAGGATATGAGTGAAAGTGATTTGTGCTGTTCTGGTCCACAGTTTTTAAGAAGTGGGTGTTTACCACCCATATTCTTTTACTTCTCCACCACCCCCCGCCCTCAGATGTATCTAGTATCTAGATTAAGAGGTTATCCAAAATATGGAAGGGGCCTGGGTCCCTGAGTCACCAGGTGCAGATGAATCATTCATCAACCAGGACTATTCACCGCAGGCAGTTAAGTGGGCACTGAGCATGGAACATACTACTATTGCATTAATCCACTGAGATTTGGGGACTTTTTAAAATTTATTTTTATAATAATCGAGCTACTCAAAACGTGGTCCACAAACTAATGCTAAGTCATGAACAATTTGTTATTAACTACCCACAAGAAGAGAAGAATAGAAATTTGAGAGTAGACATTAAGAAGCTTTGATAACAATTTGACACTGCTGTTACCTCTAAATAGGCAATGAGTGGATTCATCTTGTTGAACAGAGTATAACCAGTTTGGGTACTGACGAAAAACTTAAATGTGTGGTGAGTTGCCTATGGCTCAAGCAACACACCAGCCATGTGCAGCGAGTGGGATCACAAATTGTTTTTCACATATTGGAAATAAAAAAGAAAAAATTCATTCTTCATTACAATGGTGTGAGAAGCTCTAGTCTAGCATACCACAATAAGTACAAATCACCAAGTGAAACTCTGGCAGGCCACCCTAACCTTCTGCCTTGCTAACTGCATTTGCCATCTATTGTTCGAAAGCCCGATAATTCTACCTCCCAAATGTTTATTGCACATGTATTTTCCCCCATCCCATTTCCCCAGCCTTTGATTAGGCCTCGACCTCTTTCACATGGACTATTGCTGATTATCCTTCTCTTCCTTCCCTTCCTAATGCAGCCCTCTGACTGCCACCATACGGACCTCCTTAAATGAAAATCTGACCAGAGCATGCCCTCCTTGAAAACCTTCCATAACTTCCATTGTTTCTAAAATAACTTTGATTTAAGATTGGATATTAATTAAACTTTTAGCCTTATAGCTGCTGCTCTCTCTTTTGCAAACTTTGCTCAAGTGATAGTTGAAATCTCATAAACGTGGTATGCTGAGTTATGTCTCTGTGCATGTGCTTGTTTCTACCTAGAACCTCTTCTTTCCTTCCCTCTACAACCCAATGGAAAGGAATTATCATTCTTTAAAACCACCTGAAACACCTGGAATAATTTCAGGGTAATTTCTCCCAAGTAGAATTAAGCACTCTTTCCTCTGTACTGCTCTTATATCTCATAAATCTTTCCACTATTTCACTTGTCATTTAGTATTTAGTTTAATTATCTTTTATCTCACCCCACAAATCTTTATAACTATGGTGCTGATCATGGGGTCTGGCCCACAGAAGGCAATCTGTAAATGTTGAATGAATAAGTGAATGAATGCTATAATAAATAACTTGACTTATTAAGCAACTGCCCTTTGCCCTCACTTTTGCTATTTAAAAGTCTTTTCAGCCTGTCTGACATCAGCTTTCTTCCAATTTGTAATGTAAATGCAACAACACAGATGGGTATTATTAGCATAAGAGATGAAAAGATAGCAGCTGGATTCATGCTTTGGATTTACCAACACATTAAGTAAGCTTCTAAGGTATTTTAAAGATCTCATTTCATTAGAGCACAGTCATTTCTGGCCAAGGCAGTCTTTTTCCAGAATCCCTGTAGCCAGCCTCCTGGCAGGGTGGCTGTGTTGGTGAGAGTCAGTATTGGCCTGGCAGCCCACACTTCTGCATAGAAAGTCGAGGAATAGAAGTGATCATTGACGATAACAGCAAGTGCCCTCCGGGTGTTGGAAGACATCAACCAAAAGATAATTTGAAACCTCTTGGGCAGAGCTTGAGAGTCCTTTGAAATGTAGTCAGCATGTTCATCATCACTTCTGGAAGGGCTTCAGGTCATGTGTGGCCTGTTTTCCTGCAGTTGATCTGATCCTATCTGCTAATAGAGATTTAAGTGGAAAGCTGCCTGAATTCTCTTTTGTGATTCCAAGGTGGGTGCTTAACCTATTTATAGTATTCTGTCAATTCCTTAACTTCAAGAGGGTAGCAATCATCTGCCCTTCATCTGGAGTCAACCTAAATGCAGGACCTGTTCCCCTGTCACTGCTGGGAGCCTGTAACTCCTGCTTATCAGTAAGTCCCGTAGACCCATAGAGGTCATTTTCCTTGTCACTCTACACCTTTGAATTTAATGGGATCCTAAGAAATGCCATTATAAAGACCTTGGAACTTGATCTATTCTTGCATTCTTTTGTACTTTTAGGACCATACAACCCTTAAAGATACTTAAAGTTATATTTGATTGAACTTTGGACTCTTTACATGGCTCTGTCTGACTTGAGGTAACAACTTAAGGGGTCATTCTACAGATAATTCCCCTTGAGTTAGAAGCACCATCTAACTGATGTGTTTACATTGAGTAATTTCCATTTCCTTCATTGAAACAATAAATAAATTAATCAACAATATCAATATGATTAAATAACATGCAATAAACACTCAACAGGAATAGCTACTTGAGCAATACAAATATTTTAGGGTCACAAACAGTTAAATAGTGGCAATTTCACATGGTTCTATCCAATACATTTATTCTACAAGGTGGAATATTTTGAATGGCATGGTTAAGATCCGGTTTGTGTGTGTTTTTTTAGCCTTACAATTCAAATGAGAGACTCTGCCTTTGCCCAGAAGCAGAGTAAATGCAACCTTCTTCAGGGCCATTGACACCCTGACCCTTTAGACCCCATGATGAGTTGTGAAATGGACAACAATGATCTTTCCTGCTGGCCACGCTCCCTCCCAAGTCCTGCACTACCTTGACCTCATGCTGAGCACCTCCCCTCACCTCCTCTAGACACACAGACCTTTGGCCAACCTTGGGTTGACTCACAGTGTAGACAGTACTGTCAGTAGTTTTCCGTTCACAGCAGCCACTCCCCTCACCTGCCCTGTGGAGTGGCTTTGGCCTGTTTCAATGAAATTGATTGAGGCATGAATTTAGAAAATCCTGGAAGAAATAACTTAATTCTCCATAGAGAATTAAGGCTCAGGCTTTATTCGGCCATGTAAAGTGAATACTTATGATACTAATTGCTATACAATTGCTTCTGTTCGCCCAAAATATCTGGCCAGAGTTTGTCTGGTGCCTATAAGTTGCTCAGCAGGGAAAGCCTGTGCAGGTAGACATATAAGTCAGTTGAAATGGCCACAAAATGTTGTGCTAAATCCACTCAGTCCTCTATATGCCAGGTCCTTGGTTACGCTTCCGTTCCTACCTCAGCTTCGCACCTTGACTGTGGCCTCTGGCTTGACTCTTGGTGCCCACCTCGCCAGATCAGTCATGGCAATCATGCTGCTAGCTTATGACATTGCCTCCAGGGTCACAGACAATCTTGGATCCCAGTTACTGACCCAGTGGGCCGAGAATTGACCTCTGCCAATACCCAATGTGCCAGAATCCGATATGGTTAGAAAGTTGTGACACATTTGTGACATTCTTTTCACTCAGATAATCTTGAATATTGACTTGTTTATTAGTTTATTTTGTACGTATAGAATAAACCTCAGGGTCTAGATAAATGGGTGTGTCAGAAGTGCAATATAATAAGTGGTTCAGAAACAACAACCACACAAAGATAACAGCAGCAACCCTCCCCTTCCTCGATTATATAGCAATTGGATA